>NC_138373.1:96959450-96991610 GCF_054177405.1 Leptonychotes weddellii
TCTTATGTTAATCCCCATACATTACATCATTAGTTTTAGATGAAGTGTTCCATGATTCATTGTTTGTGCATAACACCCAGTGCTCCATGCAGAATGTGCCCTCCTCAATACCCACCACCAGGCTAACCCATCCTCCCACCCCCCTCCCCTCTAGAACCCTGTTTGTTTTTCAGAGTCCATCGTCTCTCATGGTTCGTCTTCCCCTCCGATTTCCCCCGCTTCATTCTTCCCCTCCCGCTACCTTCTTCTTCTTCTTTTTTTTTTCTTAACATATATTGCATTATTTGTTTCAGAGGTACAGAGAGGGGAGAGGGTCAGAGGGAGAAGCAGGCTCCCCGCTGAGCCAGGAGCCCGATGTGGGACTCGATCCCAGGACTCCGGGATCATGACCCGAGCCGAAGGCAGTCGCCCAACCAACTGAGCCACCCAGGTGCCCCAGCAATGTATATTTTAAAAAATCTGTCCACAGCCTTTAACATAGCTAGTTCGATCTATCAACCTCAAGGCAAAGTATAGGAAATTATTTTTAGTAACTTTTTTTACTGATTATAAAAGTAGTTCATGTTCATTAGAGAAAATTGGGGAACACATACAAGCATAATGAATGAAATAAAAACAAAAATATCTCCTAATTCTATCATTAGAATGAAGAATTTCTTGAATCTCTGCTTGACCTGTGACTTCTCAACGTGTTTAATAATGATGCCAAGAAATGGTTCAGACATTTTGCTCATCTGGTCTTACTAATGATCAGTCAGTAAGTTACTTTCTCATAATCATACAGAAAGCTGCCCTAATGAAGACTGTAGAATCACTTTTCTTTTTCAAAGGCATAAGTTAGGCTCTAAAAGATTTGACAAATTATAATTTTTTTAAACATTCTCTCTTTCTCTCTCTCTCTCGATCAAAATAGGGATTCTTCAGCCATTTGGTACTGACTCTAAACGTCAGCAATTCCAAACCTGGTTTGTCTGTATTTTTCCTCTTTTTGTTTGTGCAAGTAAGATTTGAAAAATGCATGTGGGTTTTGAAACTCCTGCTGCGCCAGCCACGATTTCCCATAAAAGGGGGAACATTTATTTGTGTATATGAAGTCCTGGACAGCAGTACTTGGTCAGACGTGAGACAGATGTATGTGTGCACAGCTGTTTGTGTTTAAGGACAGAATACAGACATAAATAAGGTTAGATATCCTTGGTTTGATGCTAGAATATTTTCATACACCATATTCAAAGGAATATCTGTCATAACTGAAAACAAGGGGAAATTTATCAGAAACAGAGCACAGACCCTTTCCCCAGAGCCAGGATAAACAAAACCAATATGGGCCTATCAAGCTATGGTCTTGTAAAATAAACTTCATTGTACAAAAGAAAACCACCTTATTTATTCATAAAAATATTGTCAGATATTAAAGTCAGATAGGACTGTCTTCTATGAAATTAAAGAGTAGAGCTAGAGTTTCTGGCTTGTCTGTCAGTATCAGCATTACCATTATGTTTGAAGCTAATAACTCTAGAAAAGAATGCTTCATGAAAGAGGACCATGGCTGTTTTTGCCAGTAAGCTTCCTTTCCTAAGATAGACTAGCAACCTTTTTCTTTTCTATAAAAAAAAAAGTTTATTTTGAAACAAAACTGCTGCTTCTATGGTATATTCCAATGCAAAATAATTCCCAGAAAGATGTTTTTCTCTGCATGACACAAAAAGCACAGAATAAAAATGACAAATCTGAGACCTAAGGTCACAGAGATTTTTAGAGTCTTAGAATTTATTTTACAGCTATGATGACCCAGAAATTTGAGGAGTGCCTCAGAAAAAAAAAAAAAAAAGGGCAACAGGGAATTTTGCTAATTGCTTTATTTATTTAAATTCTAACTCCTTGGCCTAATCTAATTAAGAACAATCATTCACATTACATGCTAGCTGGGTAAAATAATTTATTTGTAAAGCAAAATTCATTCAAATGAATTTTTCTAATGGATGGTCTAAATAATACTCATTTTCACACTATATCAGCCAAGATTTTCACATCTCAAACCCTACTTTCCCTCTCCCCAGGTTTTCCCTCCAGGAAAATCCCATTAAAACTTCAGAGCAGGCCTTCAAAGTAACTGCACACTTTGTTTAGAAGGTACTCTTGTTTTGATGAAAATCCTAAAACAATTCCTTTAAAGGGTTTGTTTAAAAGAATCCAAGACACAGAGATATCCATAAGACTGAAATGCTACACTTTATTTACATAAGTTTGGACTTTGAAGAAGTGTTTTGTTTTGTTTTCTTGTCAACCCAATAAATCATATTGAGAATCATGGGTGACTTACAATGTTCAAGACCCAAAGAAGACAACTTAGTCTGTCCTTTTAACCTCACTCTGGTAACTTGGCCATTATTAGTTTAAGTCATATGATGAAAACAGAGGACTAAAAAATAGAATTTGCTGTTGCAATCTTTGCCTGGATAATTAAGGTATTCCACACTGTGTCTAAAAGCGGATACTTGCTAAACTTTTATAGGCCTTCAAAAATTATAAAATCTCTTTGATACATATCTGTATCACTTGTGTAACATAATTTTTAGAAGTACATATTTTGTGTCATTATATATACAGAAAAATATAACAGGAGAACAACTTGAAAAGGGAACAAAATTATGGAGCAATGAAAAGTCCTTTTTTCCCCCCATAAACTTGAAATTAATACATGAAATAATGTTAGAAAGAATTTTATACTATAAAATAAGATGTGCTTTTTATTGCCATAGATAAACGGTAGCATCATAATTTGGAGGGGGGACGATTACCCTAAAGACTTAAATATTTTCAAGAGGAAGCTTTTAAGTTATATTTTGTATAATTTGTGTATGTTCATTTTCTGATTTGATTATTTTATTCTCAATCTATTGTCACTCAGAGTATTGTGTCAACAATAAAGACTGAAAGCTGCTAGCAGAGAAAGAAAATTTGCAAATTTACAAGGTAAAACACTCTTTCAAGTCAAAGGAAAAATCATGCAATCTATGGTGATGCAAAGGATTTTTCTGACACCTGCTTAGTGCCACGCCCACCAGCATAACATCGACAACATCTGATAACAATGGCTTATTTGCTTGTCTGTCCTTACCCCACTTCCTATGTACTGTGAGCTCCACGAAGGAAGACAAGACCATATCTTAAGTCATTCTTTTCTTCCACACACTTGGACAATGTTAGTTTTCAGATAAAAGAGCCAGTTCTCCCAACATGGAAAATAAGAAAAATGTGTCACATTCCATCTGCTGGTGTCCCCACTCCCGAGAGTTCTGTGTGGAGCCTCCTTCATATCACTGGAGCATCATCACTCCATCCTGCTTCCACAGACATGTGTCATAAATAGACCCTCTTCTTTGGTCCCTCTCCCTATGACCCCATGCCGACACAGACACACACACACACACACAGACACACTCACACACATACACACACCATTTACTCTAAGATTCCTGAGTCACCAGGAGAATAACTGGATTGGGCTCTGATTTCTCCTCACTGGGCCTGAGCAGTCTCTCTGAAGCCCACCCTTTGGTGCATTTGACTCTAGAGTTTTGTCAAGTGGCTACTTCCCTGCCATGACCCATCAGTGGCTTGCCTACCCAGCTCCTGGCCAATGAGATGTGAGTGTGGTAGAAAAGAGTGACTGAGAGCTGTGTCCACCTCATTTTAAAAGAACTATCCCAAACATACAGTAAATTATGATATAATGAATATCTGTGTGTAATCACCACCAGTCCTATTAAATCTCAATATTTTGCCATATTTTCTTCAGATCTCTTTCCTTTTTAAAAAGATTTTATTTATTTATTTGACAGAGAGAGAGAGAGAGACAGTGAGAGAGGGAACACAAGCAGGGGGAGAGGGAGAGGGAGAAGCAGGCTTCCCACTGAACAGAGAGCCCAATGTGGGACTCAATCCCAGGGTCCTGGGATCATGACCTGAGCTGAAGGCAAACACTTAACAACTGAGCCATCCAGGCACCCCTTCTTTCCTTTTTAAAGCATAGAATAGATATGGTTAAGCTCATCATGCCACCCACCCAGAACCCATCTCAAACCTCCACCCATGACATATATGAAGGTCAACACTAATCCAAATTTGGTGTGTATTATTCCCTTGCATGACTTTGTACATTTACTAGAACTGAATGCATCTATAAACATATAGTACTGACTTGCTTGTTTTATACAAATATATAGGTTTCATATTTTACATTGAATTCTACAACTTTTCTTTCAACATGATATGTTTGTGATTTATAGATGTTGATTTTGAGTTATCTCTATGTTTGTACTCAGAAGTATATAAATAATTTAGAACCTAAAATGTGCTCTTTTTAATGTTTATGCATTCTGGAAGGAATACATTCATTGTAAATAACTAAAATCTTTTTCCAAAATATTGCATGTAACTTCAAAAGTATGTCTTGTTGCAAAACTGCCAAATTAAACTTCATGTTTGTCCATTTTGCTAGTAGACAAGAGATTATTTTGTAGGAAATTTCCCCAAGAATGAACAAGCAAGTTGACATATGACACTAAATGGCATACTCATTCCTTACTTAGTGTTTTGTTGTTTTTTTTTCTGAGAGAGAGAGAGAGAGCGCACGAGCTGGGGGAGGAACAGAAGGAAAGGGTGAAGCAGACTCCCCACTGAGCAGGGAGCCCCATGGGGAGCTCAATCCCATGACCCTGAGATCCCATGACCTGAGCTGAAGGCAGACTGAGCCACGCAGGTGCCCCTCATTCCTTACTTGTAAGATACCAAGAGTCTGGATAACTGCCAATATTCATCAGAATAATTTAGCAAAAAGGGTTTTCTTCAACAAAAATATTTTTTAAGCAAACAGAAATAAGAGAAACTAAATATATGCACGTATATCTATACTATTTGGAGTGAAATACATTGACAATATTAATTTTAATTATTGAAATGTTATTTGGTACCCAAAAAATATAATTATCTTTCCTCAATTTATGTGAAAGAGTACATCTAGTATTATTATTGTTTTTTACAAATAAAGAGTACACTGCTTATATTTCTTAAATCAGTTGTAAAACTTATAACCACAGGAGAGAGCCTTGAATGAAAAATCCATGGATTCACATTTTTGTTCTTAAATTAGTGATGCAATGATAGTAAAGAACCAAACATAAGAAGGAAGTGATGGACAAAAGATAGAATATTGAATCAGCTGTTTTATATGTTCCATTAACACATTGTCTGAAAGCTTATATGTTGTCGATTTTTTTTTTAAGATTTTATTTATTTATTTGACAGAGAGAGACACAGAGAGAGAGGGAACACAGGCAGGGGGAGTGGGAGAGGGAGAAGCAGGCTTCCCACCGAGCAGGGAGCCCGATGTGGGGCTTGATCCCAGGACCCTGGGATCATGACCTGAGCTGAAGGCAGACGCTTAATGACTGAGCCACCCAGGCGCCCCTATGTTGTCAATTTTCAACCAACGGTTTTTGTTAACTAGGCTTAGAAGTTCCCTTTGACTTGTAATATATTATTAGCACTGGCAATAACAATAAAATTCCTCTTGTTGAGTTTTTAATATATTCCAAACACTATGTATAGTGTACATAGTATACACATAGTGTCTTATATGCAGAAAGATAACATTTTATAATAAATATTGCATAATTTTCTCAATAATTCAGTAAGAAAGGTTTTTGTGGGATTTTTTGGTTTGGTTTTTCATTTTGTTTGTTTTTTGTTGTTGTTGTAGTTGCTGCTTCATTTTATGGTTTGGGAAGTTGAAGTTTAGAAAGGTGAGGAAAGGGGAGCCTGGGTGGCTCAGTCAGTTGGGCATCTGCCTTCAGCTCAGATCATGATCTCAGGGCCCTGGGATCGAGCCCCACGGCAGGCTCCCTGCTTTGCGGGGAGCCTGCTTTTCCTTCTCCCCCTGCTCATGCTTTCTCTCTCTCTTGCTCTCTCTCTTTCTCTCTCTCAAATAAATAAAATCTTAAAAAAAAAAAGGTGATGAAAATAGTAGAGAGCATGTGTAATCCCACCTACCTGGTGAATTCTGGATCCTTTTCCTTTCCACCTGAGTTTTTTGTAATAGGTTTATCAATTTCTTCAAAAATGCCTGTTAGGACTTTAAATAGGATTGCACTGAATCTACAGATTACTTTAAGGAAGATTGCCAAGTTAACAAAATTGAATCTTCATTTCATAAAAATGGCCTTGCAATTCATGAAACAATCCCTCCATTTATTTAGGTCATCTTTATTTTATAAAGTTTATTTTTCAGTCTATCGTTTCCATTTGGTTCTTTTTATGGTTTCCTTTTTTTTTAAGTTTTTTTTTAAATTTATTTATTTGACAGACAGAGAGAGAGAGATCACAAGTAGGCAGACAGATAGGCAGAGGGAGAGGGAGAAGCAGGAGAATTCTTTATGTTTCCATTACACCATAGTATTTCCTTTTTACTATGGCCGTTGACCTACAACATCAAATAATAAAGTTGGAAGTAATAAACTCCTGGTCATTACTTTCAATAAAAACAAATAGGAGAGAAATTGGCCAGTTTTGACTATAGTGAGATTTAAGAAATTCCACAGGACCTGTTTTCCCACATTAGCCTTCATCCTTGTCCCTGTTTTAGGTGTACAGCCTGCTCTCCCAAGTTTCTGCTTAGAATTAATTTTAATCTCTCTCTTTTTATTTGGTAGGATTCACCAAATTACTCATTGCATATTTATTTTCTCAACTTTTACATCTTCCCAATTGTATTTTTTCTCTGCTATTTATCTCTATTTTCCATGTTTACTTCACTTTTAACGGACCACCCACCAAGCTTGTGGCCTACCCATGATAAAGCCCTTTTAATTGAGCAGTCCTTGTATTCTTCTTTCATTCTCAAATCTCTATAGGTTTTTGGCATAGACAGGTTATGAAAGCCTAAATTTCTTTCCTTCTTGACATCATCCATTTTCTCCCCACTAACTTAGAGTAGTTCTTGAAATAGTGTAAATATTTGCTTAGGATTTTATCCTAATACCCCACTCAGTGAGACATCAGTGCTAAAAAAACCCCAGCAGGGACATGTAACAGGGAATTTTCTACATTCTACAACTTAATGAGTAAAGGGAATCTTTATTTAATTAAAATTTTATATCTGTCTTATTTCCGCTCATAAACAACACTGAATTTCTCAGGGCTCTTATTTGCATTTTCCATTTCCTTTACATTAATGATGTCTTGAATTCTTGGCTAAACCTCATCAGAAAAGTCATTTTCCCTTGAGTATGAGTAGCAAATGAAGTATACCTCTTAGACATACTCTACATTTCCCAAAAGCTTTGGAATAAAGCAGGTCACTGCCAGGGCCATCATCAAGGGGTGTCCAAAATCCCATAGGTCTAGACATCTAATCAGAGAGGTCAGAGAAGACAAATAACCTGTCAATAATTATGTTTTTAAATTTTTTTTTTTTACCTGTAGGTTAAAAGAAAGATAACTTGCAGTTCTATATGAATTGAAAATAGTTCTGCAGTCATACTCCATGTGAGACACTGTTTAAGCACTTTACCAATATTAGCCCAAACGTGGTGGGTCCTATTATTATCCTCATTCTGTTAAAGTTCAAAAACTTGTATAATATCATACACCTAGATTTGACAGAGCTGGGGTCTGAATCCTGGTATTTGGCTTTAGAGACTGTGTCCTCATACACTACACAACACTGCTATCTTAGTTTGTGTCATTTATATCTTAATAGAGAAGAGCACTCGCCAAGAAAGGACTCAAATCCAACAATAAATGAAATAGAGATGCCAAGATAAAATACTCAAAAAATCTTGGAATAGATAGGTAAATGTAAATGAATAGTAATAAAGTGAATGGAAACAGGTAATGTAAGTATCAGATTGCACCATATAAAATTGCCGTTTTTATATCTTGAAATGGTCTGGATATCAACAATTTCAAATGGTTCAATCAAATATTAAATCAGGATACTTGAAATAGATATTCAAAGGAAAAATTGAATAGTAGCTTGGAATTAAAAACATTAGGCATTTTAGTATGATCTGAGAGTTAATAAGATGTGGCTGAGTGAGATGGCAGAAGTGAATTATTCTTAAAGGTCTCCCCTGTCAACGAGGAGGCACGGGGAAGTAAAACTGTGCTCAGGTTTTAGCTTAGTGAGGAGACACACAGCTGGGAACAAGAATGCCTTAGTGCGGTAGGCACTGGGTTAGTATCTTATTTTTGCAGAAAAGGGGAGAAATATGTGTTTGATTACAAGCATCAAAAAAGGAAGGGTGTTTCTGAGGAACTGACCTTCACTGCAGGCATGTAGCCAGAGTCTGGAGAACAGGCAGGTCAGGAAGGGTGGTGGGTGTTCAGGACCCCACCCTTTGCAAAGCCCGTTGGGAATGGCAAAAAGGAATTTCTCACACCTGGTCAGAGCCTCACTCTCTGTGGGTGGTATCATCCACAGCTGTACATAATCTAAATATGCTAGTGTCTTTTATGAGCTGCCTCTGGTGGAACACAACGACGTAAAAAAATTGTGACCTAAAGAAACTGCCCCACTTTGAACTCTAGGCAAAGTTGTAAACATTGCCGACATTTCTTGATGTCAATTTGATTGTATTTTCTAGCATTCTTTCTTAATTGGTTTTGACTGGACTGAGACATACTGATGACTACAGTAGTCTTAATTACATCTACAAATTTGCAAAAGTCTTCAAGAAACTAGAGCACACTACTAAAACTGCTTGAGATAAAAATTTAAACATGACGTTAATGCTAATGAAACATGAATAGTTAGAAGAGAATTTGAGGTAAAATCCAAAGAACTGTATTTGTCTCTAATGGCCATTAGATTTCCCTTATCCATTGAACAGGATGCTGAGCTATCATGCATTCTATGCTTGTGTGGTATTTAGAGTGTCCTTGAAGAGTTGGAATTTCCTTTTTACTTTTTGTACAGAATTAGTATACTTAATGGAAACAACACACTTAGATCCAACTCCAGGATTATTGAAGAGGGAGATGGACAATTCAAAAATAGGGAAAATACTAATTTGAACACACTGTTTGATATGTTTATTCTAGCGTGGTATACCAAATCTAGTGAAAAGAGAAAGAAGTGTATTAATAAACTCTTATATTAAAACAGAGTGAAAAAAGAAAGTTACTTGAATCAGAAATAGTAATATGATTTGCGACCTTCTGGGAAAAGGGGGCTAATTGAAATCAGTTGAGCCTGCCATAGGCTACATGTACATTAGAAAGCTTGAAAAAGACAAAAAATATAAAGTATGCTAGAAAAAAGTCATACCTACTGATCAAGTGGTCAGTGATTGATTTCTACTAAAAATGGAGCAGGTTCAGAGAAGATAAATCATTCCATTAATGACAATGATCAAATATACCTAACCCTTGAACACAACGTGGGAGTTGGGGCACCAACCCCCAACACAGCCAAAAATCTGAACATAACTTTTGGCTCCCCAAAATCTTAACTTCTAATAGCCTACTATTGACTAGAAGCCTTACCAATAACAGAGGTGATTCACACGTAGTTTGTTGTTATATGTATCATATACTGTATCCTTACAATAAAGTAAGCTAGAGAAAAAATGTTAAGAAAATCATAAGGAAGAAAAAGTACATTTATAGTACTGTACTGTATTATTGAAAAAAAAATCCATAAATAAGTGGACCTGTGCAGTTCAAACCAATGTTGTTCAAGGGTCAACTGAATTTTGATATGTTTAAGTGATAAATTACATCCTCTTCCTTATACTCTGGCTGTGATGTGAAAAATATTAAGGAGACAACCCAAAAAAGAAAGAAAGAAAGAAGAAGAAAAAGAGAAGATGAGGTCTGTTGAGTTGACACAGATGGAATTTTAGGGACTGGAATGGGTAACAGCAGCCAAATGCAGAAAAACTGAAGCCTGAATCTGCTGAGCAATGCTCTGGGTTTTTTGGGAAATTGATCTTTGTTTCACCCAATATCTCAGTAAACATTCTGGAATGTGCTAGAATTGTTTACATCAGCCACTTGCTTCTCATGAGCGGGCCAGTCTTCCAACAGCCAGGTGTGAGGGAGCTCAAGAAATAAAGCCTTCCATGAGAATTACAAAAGGAGCTTCTCTGTCCAGTAGAATCCTCATTCCTTGTTAGCCATATTCACATTCCGTATCCTTTGTCATTAAAAACATTTCGCATCTTCTTCTGTTGGCATCTCTCCATTAATAACACCATCACCTCATTGTAGCAAACATGATAAAGTTTAATGACACGTGGAGTGGATGCCAGAATTAAATTCTAAATTAGCAAATGGAATAAAATGTTTAAGTAGCAAAGTCAAATATACAGCAATATAAAGAGGGCAAAAATAAAAGCATATACATTATTTATGTTGGGGAGGAAGCCTTCCCCTGCCCCCAGGGTCTTTCGAGCTGGACTTAGAATCAAATTGACATGAAAGAGATAAACAGGAGAAAATGAAATTTAATAGGCAAATATTCAGGGAATCCACACAGAATGAGATTCCAAAGACAATGAGGCAACATGAAGTTTATAAGGGCTATGGAGAGGGGCAGGACCTGCGGATTCAAAGGGGAGAAAGGCCATTAGCAGGAAGGTGAAAGGAGGTGTTTGGAAGAACAAAGGCTATCTATTATCCTATTATCCTATTATGCAGATAAGTCCCTTAGTTAGAGGGGAGCCTCTTCCTAGTACAGCCTCTTCTTTTCCATGTAAATTTAGGTCTTGAGGAAGAGGCAGAGAGCTTTTCCTGCTTTTGCTGGGGTTTTATTACTTTTAACTCAAAATAATCATTACGCCAAAGTGGCGCATTCTGCGTGTCTCATCCTGCACCCCTTCAACCGAAAAACTAAAAGTGATCAAGATTAATTTCTCTTTTTACAGGTTTTAAATTGTACCGATATAAATGAAAAATCAATTATTTTGCTACACAGGAAGCCTAGATGAAATCAAAATAGTAGAGATTTTACAGATCATAAATCATAAATGTACTGAAATCAGTAAGATATAAAAAGGTAATGGGGAAACTTAATTACATAGAACTATCTGGAAATTAAGAATTATCTTTCTAAAGAAACTTTAAATCACAAGCTAAAAACTAAAATTTCAAAGCTATATACTGTAAAAAGAGATAACATTATACCAAAATATAGGGTAGAGCTAAAGCGGGAATACGTTCAAATTTAAAGAAGTTACACAGTGTAAAATTAGAAAAAGACCAGCAAAATTAACCAAAAGAAAATACATAAGCAAAGTTAATAACAAAAGTTGGAAAAGCAGAAATAGAAAATAAAATATTTAAGAAAGTATAGATATACCCAAATTGCATTATTTGGAAAGGCCAACAAGAAAACAATTCCTAGCAAGATTGATTAAGGGAAAAATACAGAAAGAAAAATGATACAAGTTTAGAAGTGAGAAGATATCATGCAGTTGGTAATATAAGAATTATAAAAGAATGCCATCTACAAATTATGATAAGCATTTTCAAGACCCAGAGGAAACTGATTTCTTTGCAAAATGTAAAAATTAACCCAAGGAGTAGGATGCTTATCTAAACTGATTACAAGAGAAGGGATTTACAACACGTGGTAGATTCCTCACAGTACATATACATCCACACCCTAGTCATTGTGCATTTTTTCACCTCTTGACTTTAGGCTTGGCAGTGAGACTTTCTTTAACCATGAATATGTGGGTGAAGGGAAAACGTGGCACCCTGAGCCTAGCCCTTCAGAGGCTTCAGGTGTTTCTGCTCTCTCTCTTTGCCTCTGACACAGCCCCACAAAGGATATGGCCTCGCTAGCCATGTCTCTAGGGAGGATGTGAGGGACACATGAGACAAGGTGCCAGCCAAGCCCAACAGAAACCAGTGATCCCCAGCACATGTGTAGATGAATAAGCAATATCTCTTGCCCTGAGATAAGCAGAGCTGCCTCAGATGATGTGCAGAACTCTGAGAGCAAAACACCGTTGTTTAAATTTCTAAGTGTAGTGTTGGTGTGCTAGGCAAGCATTACTGAGTAAAAGGGAACACATACCAACGCTATTAAATTTCTTCCATCATAAAGGGCACAAATACAAGGTTTCACAGCTGATTTTCCCTAATCTTACATACAGATAATTTCAGGATAAATTGGATCTTTCCTAGACCATAGCAGAAGAATGTAAAGCTTAGTTCATTTTATCAAACCAGACACCTTAATACCAAAAACTGCTATAGCAACAAAGAAAGAGGCAGAGAGAGAGAGAGACAGAGAGACAGAGAAGAGGGGGAGGGAAGGAAGGACAGAGAGATAGAAAAAAAGGGGAGAGAGAAAAAGCTATAGGTCAATCTCATTTTTTAATTCACAGTACAATTTATAAATACAATATTAGTTTAAAAAATCTGATTAGTAACTGAAAAAATTAACATATTACGACCAAGAGTGGTTAAGGAATGTAACATTAGTTCAATTTTTTTGCTCTTCTCCTTCTGACATAACAATTCTATCTTTATTAAGCTGACTGATGTTGTCCCACAGCTTTTGAATGCTCTGTTCTCGTTTCAATCTTTTCTGTCTTTGTGTTTCAGTTTGGGCAATATCTTTTAACCTGTCTTCAAGTTCACTAATGCTTTCCTTAGCTTGTTGAGTGTACAAATGGGCCCAACAAAGCATTCTCCCTTTCTGTTACCATCCCTTGTTACTCCTAGCATTTCCATTTGATTTTATTTTGATAAGTGTACCATGTATACTTGAAAAACAATGTGATTATGTTTTATACATGTGCTAATTAGATCTTCTGTACTTTCTATATCCAACTGAGAAAGGTGAATTAAAGTCTCCCCTAAGATTGCAAGTTTGTGTTATTCATATTTGGAAGCTATGCTATTGGATTCATACAGATTTATGATTGTGATATCTTCCTGCTGGAAGCTATCATTATGAAATGTTCCTCTTAATCTCTAATAATGCTTTGTGCCTTAAAGTCTACATTTTCTCTGTAAGTATAGACACACCTGCTTTCTTTTGGTTATTATTTGTATGATACTGTTTTTTCCCATCATTTTCTTCTTGAGCTTTTTTGTGTACTTATATTTAAGAGGTCCCTTGTAAGTTGCCTGTAATTATCTTTTGGTTCTTTACCCAGTCTGACAGTCTTATTGTTTCTTTTCTTTTCTTTTCTTTAAGTAATCTCTACACCCGTCATGGGGCTTGAACTCATCACCCTGAGATCAAGTGTCTCAAGCTCTACCAACTGAGCCAACCAGTCACCCCATGGCAATCTTATTCTTTTACTCAAATTATTTAGTCGCTTTGCTGGTGGACACATAGATCTTCAGGAAAGGTCTTGTTGCCCTGCTGTGGGGAGCATTATCAGCAGATAGCCTCCTGCTGTTAGCTCCTTCAGTGTCAGCCTCAGCTGCAGAGAAGCACTTCACCCAAGTCCTGCTCTTTCTAGTGTCACATGCATCTGGGGATTGAGCAAGCTCTAAAGGCCCTGGCCATTTCAATCCAACAGTAGACAATTCTGTTGGCTATACCTGCTCCAGAGCCCCCTGTCAGTTGGCAGAGAATTTGTTGGGCCTGAATTTCAGTCATCCTCTCCCCTTGCCCTATTCACCTACCTCTGAGTCTCCCCTGTTCCTAAGCCATGCCCTGTGATGGAAACTTGACAGATCTCTGTCACCTCAACCCTGTCTGTTGGAGATCCAGCTCTGTTCTTCAGAGTTTCTAACCTCTGTGCAAAGGAGCTGAAATCTGTCAAATTTCTTTTTTTTTTTTTAAGATTTATTTATTTATTTGAGAGAGCGAGAATGAGAGAGAGAGAGAGTACATGAGAGGGGGGAGGGTTAGAGGGAGAAGCAGGCTCCCCGCCGAGCAGGGAGCCCGACGCGGGACTCGATCCCGGGACTCCAGGATCATGACCTGAGCCGAAGGCAGTCGCCTAACCAACTGAGCCACCCAGGCGCCCTGAAATCTGTCAAATTTCTTGAAAGAGGGCCTGTGGAATCCTTTGAGATGGGTCTGTGTTTCCTAAGTACTACAATACAGTTATTCTGCCTATAAAGCCTGCAGGCCTAACTCCTGGCTTCCTGCACATAGCAGGATTCTGCAAATCTGTGGTGGCGGTGGGGGGGAACAGTGAATTTGAGTCATCACACCAGACCCCTAAACCAGTACAAGCTTTGCTGATTATCTATTCCCCGAGCAGAGATTCTTTCTGCTTAGGTAAGCCCAAAGTTGGCCTATGCCCACACTCAGAATCAGCAAAATCTCCAAGCAGGAAAAAAAGATGAGGATCATCAGCTCACCTCAGGAAGGTTCTGTCTCTTTGGAATTCCAGTTGTTCTAATAATCTGTACTTACACAGCTGTCTGATGATTTTTAAAAATTATCCAGCTTCTCTAGTTGTTACAGCGGGAATATCGGTTTGCTGTTACCTCCTACGTCTTACTCAAAGTGGGAGTCCCAGTTACTGATAAATCTTAATATTATTATGTTCCTTCTTGATCCATTCCACTGCCAAGTCCCATTGATTCTGTTTCCCCAAGGTGGCTTGAATCTTGTCCTGTCTTTTTCTTTCTGTGGCCACCACTTTAGTTTGGTCATTCCCAGATGATCACCAATGACACCAGTTTCTCCTGCATGCCTCCCTAGATTCTTCTGTAGACTACGCATTGTTAAACACAGATCTAATGATTTTGACTTCCAGCTAGAATTTTGCCCCAAGATCTCTCTTTTTTTATGATTCCTATTGTTCATGCTTCGCTCAAACCAGACTAGTTAGGGTTCCATTACCATGCTCCACAAACTGCCACTCTTTGCCCTTTGTCCATGTTACTCTCTCTACTTAACAAGTTACATTTAATCATTTTCCCTCTGAACATCTGCTTATAGAAATCCTCCCCATGATTCAAGCCACTGTTTAAATACTGCCTCACCCATGAAATCTTTTATTTATGCGCCAACAAGTTCTCCTGATTTTGCCTTCCTTTAAATCTTCCTTTAATCTAGTTTTAACTTGTCTTCTGGTGCTTACTAAATCTATCTTACCTTATATTTGTGTACCTCCACTACTAAAATGTAAAATTTCAAGGTCAGGGATGTATTTGTACTATGCTGTATAAAATACACATTAATTAAACACATTTTGCACAATGAAGAATAACTAGCATTTGTAAAGGAAAAAGAGAGTCACATGGGTGATCAAAAATAAGCTGGTGTCTAATTGTATAATATATACATTGTATATATTGTATAGAATCATCAGCATTTGTATAGAATTCTATAAAATTGTATAATTTTAATAAATTTAATTTATATATGGATAATTTATTAAAATTGTATAATTGTATAGAATTGTATAACATTGTATAGAATAATCAGCATTTGTAAACGAACAAGAGAGTCACATGGGTAATCAAAAATAAGCTCATGTCTAATTGTATAGAGAGATTTTCTGATGTGGGAGCCCATTCTCCCCCTTTTTCACTTTTTTTTTTTTTAATCGTATCTCTGTGATATTGGGTATGGGACATATTCAGATTATCTGCAGTGGGTGCTTGGACCAAGGTAAACCTGCTTGATTTTTCTTTTTAGCTTGATCACCTTCAAGCCATTGTTAGAGAGAAGCATGCTTTGGAACAAGTACAAAATATTGCTCTAAGCAGCATAATATGTTTGTCTTAATTTAAAAGTCAAAGTTTAAAGATTCAGTATTTGTCCGCAAAGTGCTTTCAGCACCTCAGAGGAGTAACATAATCCAAATACAAAGCACCATTATGTTGTTATCTTCAGCTTCCCAGTTTATGAGGTCATGCCTATTACTCATGAAGTTGGATACTTCACATTTCTACAAATCCTTCCCAGAAATAGTCCCACCCTATATAAAACTGTTCAAAGTGAAGATCCTTAGTTTTAAAGTAAAAATAAATAAATGATGAAACTGGGTAAAATGATCTGTTAAACTCCACTAGGAACAAAGGAACATCGATGAGAAACTGTACAAATGAAGCAGAGAGACATTTACTTGTGCATCAGCTAAACTCCTTTTCTATCGCCTGCAGAGCATCAACTGTCATGTTCTCTAAAACCGTGAGTTATGAGTTGCCAACAAGCACTTATCATTGCCCGTCATCAGCCTATGTGGACTTGGACTTGGGGGAAATAAGCACAAGGGTCTCAAGTTTGAAATGATTAATAACATAGTCGAGAGAGATTACAAAAGGAGAGTTCTTTCCTATCGTTGCATATTCTGGTATAAGCTATTTTGGTTGTGTCTACATAAGAAAAAATAAAACTACGTAATTCAGTAACTTGGTTTAAAAATAGACAAATTAATAGATAATAGAAGCTGTGCAGCCTATATTTGATAATGTAAATCATGTAAATAAAACAAGATATATGTTCTGCAATTTGAATAATTTTAAACCAAGTACCTTTATCTCCAAATTTCAGGATTAAATTGAAAAGCAGCTGAGGGTGAGCAGAAGGGTCAAGAGTGTGGACTCTGAAACAGGACTGCCTAGGTTCAAATTCCCAGATCAACAATTAGCTAAGCAGCCTTCAGCAAGTTAATTAGAATCAAGGTTCCTGAATACTGCTTGCCTTGATTGGGGTGTTGGTTACTGGGTGTTTACATTTATTAAAACCCATTTAACTGAACACTTAAGATCTGTAGATTTTATCTTATATAAATTTTACCTCAATAAAAAAGAAAAAAGTTAAAATTCAGCATTCCTGTAGGAAGGGAAAAATCACAGCAGTTATTACATATGTTTGTTGTATAGATTAAATAAGATAATGCATATAAAATGCCCCCAAAATCATAACTAGTATCATTTGAATAAGTGATCAAAATTTTACAAGGTAAATATTCCTTTTTTTCCCCTTTAAACTAATGAGGAAACAGAGTCTCAGAAATGTGCACTACCTTGTCAAAGATTTGAAGTTGAGCTTTAAATCCTGATCTGTTAAATGCCAAAGTTTTCTCCATTCTAAAAGAAAATTAGTATGGACTTTTTAAAGGAAGTTCAGCTGGAATGAATAAATAGTTTAGTGAAGATCCTGTTCTTTCCTTGTAGCTTAACCCTGGGAAAAGAGCTCAAATGATTCAAATGTTTTAGTTAGAAATATTCTGTTCACAGAAAATTCAAATTTGAAAGTTTGCAATTGAAAACCTTAGAATAGGGTACAATAGGGAGGGAGAGTAACATTATGGAAGATGGAAACTTCCATCTTGCTTTCTGTTAGCTGCTAAAGGAATATTTTGTTGTTTCAAATATGTTTAGACTGGTAATTTTCAGACTGACAGACTAATGGATGATACTACAAAACAGATAAAGACACTTTATGGATGTCTTCCTTCAGCATGTGGTGGAATATACATAAACATGGATTGGCTACAAACATGTTTTTTATATGGTTTGAATAAAAAGAAAACCACCATGAACTATTTGGTTTGCCTATGTGAACCTACTTCCAAATGATACTTTGCAGGTTATAAAATATTCACCTAAATTATTCCTGTATAAAATATTTCTGTAAAAAATGTTCCCACATTTCTGTTAAATCACAGTTGAATTTAGTTCCACTTTTTAGCTCATCACCTTTTGCCATATGAATGTGATCTTGAGAATTAAATAACATTTTAAATATATCATCAGCTTTGATTCTATATAAGTATTATAAACTTATTCATATCTTACAATTCATTCCGATTTTTGAAATTCTGACATTTTAAAGAAATATGTAAATGGTTTGGCTATTCTTTTGGAACCTCATTTAAAATACTTAAGTATCAACATCTTCATATAAAAAAATCAATGTGTTTCTTCTATTCACTCATTAAAATAGGCTAGCAATCACATGCAGAAAGAAAAGAACCTGCACTAAGTGTGGTAGGTGTACAAAGGCATCCTTAAAGAACTTTCAATTTAGCAAAGGGAAATAGAATTTATGCTGAAGTGGCTATAATAGAAATCAGTATTTAAGGACATCATGTAACCCAAGAGCAGTGGGAGCAAAGCAAGAAAGATATTTCTGAAAATGCAATTTATTCTATACAGAAAAAGTACAAATTTGAAAATCTTATATTTAATAAAGTAAGGATATAGACTTGACAAAGGGTAATTCAGTGAGAGGAACTAAAATAAGAAGAGACAAAAGAACATAAGAGCAGAGACTCAAGAGTAGGAAAATAAACAGGAAGATTAATAGCAATTAGTCTACACAGTTCAGGTAGTAGAGAAATGGGAAATAAGTATTAGGATGCTTGCAACCAGATTGTGAAGGTCTGAGAATGCTACAGTACATAGGCTGGACTTTTGTTCCCCAGCCTGTGAAATCCTGGCATTATCTTTGTTCTATGTAGTGGTTCTTAAAGTGTGGTTTAGGGAACACTGGGGACCTCCATGAGACTTTCAGAGAATCAACACTTCAAAATTATTTTAATTACAATACTAAGACTTTAGTAGTCATTGTCACTCCCATTGTCTCACAAGTTTACTGTGGAGTTTTCCACAATGTGTGACATTACAAAAGATGAATGCAGAAGCAGATATAAAAATCTAGGTGTCTTTTCTTTGCCAGACATTAAGGAGATTTATAAAAACATAAACACATACCATACTTCTCAATAACCACATTTTTGGAGATTATAGTTATTTTTCATAAGAACATTATTTATATTAACATGTAATGGTTTATTATAGTTGACAATAAATATATTTTAAGTTGTCACTTTTACTCTTAATTATATATCTATATATATAATATATAGATATAAACCTCAGTAGATATAAACCCACCTAAACCAATGCTGTTTGGAGTCTTCACTAATTTTTAAGAGTTTAAAGAGATCAACCCAAAAAGTATGAGAACTATTACTCTAATAGTAATTTGGCTTTGGTATAGACTCAATCGTGACCCCTAGTGGATACATCCAGCAATTGTGGGATAAAGGGAATCTGATTCAATCACCAAAATAAAAGGACATCATTCGGAATTCCACAGTCAATTTTTCCTGAGACTTCACTCAAACTCTTCCATCAGGGGTGCCAAATCCAGTTTCAATTAGATTGGTTAGGGCAAGGATCCCCCAAGATATCCCTGGACTAGACCTTCAGGATCACCTGTGAAGCTGCTTTCAGAGGAGGAATCTTGGGTCTGCCCCAGGCCTCTGAACCATCTCTTGTGGTAGATCCCCTCTGTGTTCTATCAAGAGTTCCATATTGTTCTTATGAACACTGCTGCTTAAGATTCTCATTTTCATATTTTGTGGTGTACTTAAGTTTACAAAGCGGCATCACAAAATGGTCATTAAAATTCATGTGATATCAGACATTTCCACTCAGAATCTCAGTTGCCATAGACTTAGGTGTTTTGCCACTAGTAGGTAACTTATCAGGCAAAAATTGAGAACCTTGAAGTTTACAGGGCTTGTTCAGGGAAAAACGAAGTACCTGTGCTGAGACCTTAATTCATCAAACACCACTCTGCCCTCATGGAACAGGGAAGTGTGGATTAAACCTGACCGTGTAAGATTTGCATGTGAAAGGGAATCACCAGAGACTGCAAAACCTAAAATATTTACTATTGACCATTGACAGAAGAAGTTTACTGACTCCTCTTCTAGATCAGTGCTTTTTAAACTTCGACAAATTAATCTTCCAGGGATCTTGTTAAAATGCAGATTTGAGGGGCTGCTGGGAGGCTCAGTAGATTAAGCACCAGACTAACTCTTGGCTTCGGCTCAGGTCTTGATCTCAGGGTTGTGAGATGGAGCCCCAGCTGGTCAGGCTCTGAGCTCAGTTCAGCGGGGAGTTGGCTTGAAGATTCTCTCCTTCTGCCCCTTCCCCCACTCACATGTGCACATGTCTCCTCCCCACCCCCCCCCAAAATAAATCTTTAAAAAATACAGATTCAGATTCAGTGGACCTGGGGTCAAGATTCTTATTTCTAATTAGCTCCTAGGAGATGCTGCTGGCTTACTGGCCACCACAGAAAGGGTTTGAAATGCAGAACCTCAGGCCCCACTGCAGTGCCACTAAATTGGAAGCTGCATTTCACCAGGATCCACAGATGATTTTCGTGCTCATCAATGATTACACCAGAAGCACTGGGGTAGATTTAAAAGAAAGAGAACAGCTTTTGACTTCAGACAAAGCTGAATTGGAATCTCAGTCTTCCTTACTAGGTGTGGGAATATCAGCATGCAATTCAAGTGCTCCAAATCTCCTTTTCTTCATCTTTTAAAGTGGGGACAAAAATACTTTCTCCATATACTTTATAACTGTTAGGAAAATCAATGAGACCACAGAAACAATTTATAAATAATAGCTAACATGTATTGAGGGTTTACTCCATGTAAACCATAATGGTGAATAATTTACAAACAAATAGAGGTTCTGAGAGGCGAAACAACTTGTTCAAATTCACATAACAAGCTAGAGAAGGGCAGAACCGGTATTCAGTCCCAGCTAGTAGGTGCCTGCTCCTACACGCCTTATAATCATAACTGTGCCAACTTGAGGGGCTTCCAGCCCTATTCAAATATCTGTATCAATGATGACTTTTCTTCCTTTTTTGCAAACATATCCCAAGACACATCTCCCTGCATAAGTGAAAGAAATATATAATCTGGGCCTCTAGGCAAAATGCTGCAAACTATAGTACACACATTGACCTTCCCCAAAAGTCAAAAAGCAGTGGAGTAAATCAGAAGTTGTCCTAACCCACGTTCAAACAGCTTTGTTTAATTAAGTTCAAGCTTTCAGAAAACCAGGAATGGTCAACTTTTATGATGACTAAATCATATATTGAAGGAGATAGCAGTGTGCAAGTACCTCAATTATGTAGTTTCCTTGTCTTTAAAATCACCTTAGAGTATTATTCTCAGGACAGTTTTGGCACCAAAGCCTCCATCTGCTTATAATTTCCCTAGTGTTTTCATGGCTTTTGCAGTCCTTGCTGTTTTGCTCAGCAGGAAGTCAAATTGCATGAATCATTTTCACCAGGCAGTCCCCATCTCCGCAACTCACTTTCATTTTTCCTTCCTGCCCTTCCTAAAGGGTCACAGCCCTGGGAAGCTTTCTTTGAAAGAACTCTTTATAAAAGATGCAACAGCATCCTCTACTGACAGTGGCTCAAAGTGTCAACAAGGGGCACTAACTCACTTTAGTATTTGGGTGTAGCTTGGATCATTCCTTCTTTAATGTGTTTATTAGATTTTATTTTCTTATTTTAGGGGGGTTTTGACTGAAAATGAAATAGTGCTTTTTAATCTTTCAAACCACTTTACTGAGGTATGACTAACATATGAAAGCTGTATGTATTCAATGTATACAACTTGATTAGTTTGGAGATAAGTATACATCCAAGAGACCATCACCACAGTCCATACCATCACATCCAAAAGTTTCCTTCTGTCCTATTTATTATTATTATTGTTATTATTGATAGGAATACTTAATATCTGCCCTCCTAGCAAATTTTTAAGTGCACAATACAATATCGTTAACATGGGCTCAATGCTGTACAGTAGATCTCTTAAGATTTATTCATTTTGCATACATAAAACTTTGTACCCCTTGACTATTGCCTCCCACTTCCCCCTCCCTCAGCTTTTGGTAATTGCCAGTTTACTTTCTGCTTCTATGACTATTTTAGATTCCTCATATAAGGGGCATCATGTAGTATTTGTCTTGTGTCTGGCTTATATCACTTAAAATAATGCCCTCCAGGTTTATCCATATTGTTGCAAATGGCAGGATTTCCTTCTTTTTCAAGACTGAATAATATTCCATTGTATTATATACCACATTTTCTTTTTCCATTTATCTGTCAATGTACATTGAGGTTGCTTCTATATCTTAACTACTATGAATAATGTTGCAATGAACCATATGGCTTCACTGGCAAATTCTACTAAACATTTGAAGGATTAATGCCGATCCTTACATACTTCCAAAAAATAAGAGGAAACACTTCTAAGCTCATTTTATGAAGCCAGTATCACCCTGATATCAAACCCAGAAAAAGACACCACAAAAAAACTACAGGTTAATATCCTTGATGAATATGGATGCAAAATTCCTTAAGAAAATATTAGCTAATCAAATTTAACAGCCCATTAAAAAAAACGCCCTGATCAAGTGGGATTTATTCCTGGGATGCAAGAATAGTTCAATGTGCACAAATCAGTCTGATACACCACATTAACAGAAAGGATAAAAATTACTTGATCATTTCAAAAGATGCAGAAAAAGCATCTGGCAAAATTCAACACCCTTTCATGATACAAACTCTTAACATATTAGGTATAGAAGGAACTTCTATCCACACAATAAAAATCCACATATGACAAACCCACAAATAACATCATACTCAAAGGTAAACACTGAAAACTTTTCTTCTAAGATCTGGAACAAAGCAAGAATGCCCACTTTCATCACTTCTATTCAGCATAGTACTAGAGGTCTTAGCAATTGTCAAGAAAATAAAAGATATCCAAATTGGAAAGGAAGAAATAAAATTATCTGTTTGGAGATGACATTTTATATATAGAAAACCCTAAAGACCCCACCAAGAAACTACTAGAACTAATAAATGAATTCAGGGAAGTTGCAGGATACAAAAATCAACATGGAAAAGTTGGTTGTATTGCTATACCCTAACAACAAACTCTCTGAAGAGTGCTTTTGAACAGTGAAATATAATTGTTTTCAGCATACCAATGATTTTGAAAAGCATACAATTCTTCTCTCCAGATGGCATAGTCTTGCTCCAGAACCTCAGGGCCTTGCACTGTGATTCTTCCACTAAGTCTTGTTACAAAATTCACATATTTTCCCCCGCCACTGATACCTCCAACACTATAGATTTTGTTGGATCACATGGCCCAAGTGGCAGGGTTACTTCCCCAGCTCTCTCTGCTCTGGGATCCATTCAGAGATCTCAGACTGTCACATAACCTAGTGTAAGGGCCAAAGTAAACTCACATAGCACCTACAGCATAATAAGTATGTAAGCAATATTTCTTAAATGAGGGAATAGTTGAATAAATGACATGTTTTCAGTCTACTTCTGAAATTTAATTATAGTTTAGACATTTCCCAGACTTTCTTATTAAGGTGCGTAGAATAGAATCTCAATAAAATAGAGCTCTGCCATTGTCAGATATATGTTTAACTCAATAAAGAGAAACCATAACCTTCTTGATAACAGTAGTAACAGTATAACTAACATTGTAGCACTTCAAGAGGAACATTTATATTGTGTTTACATTTGATACTCATCCTCAAATGTAGCTGTAGAAAAGCCATCCTTGGAACAGACAAGATTGGCAGCAGATATGTCCCACTAAAAATCTTCAGTTGGATATCAGGTTTTTATTTTTAAATAAGACTCGTGCATTTTTAACTTTAAAAATCTTTCAGAGACTCAGGCCTTTTATCTTGCCTAATTGTGAAACTCTTATCTCTATCCTCAAATTTTATTTAAGAAAAAATCTAAAAGACTCAAGAAAACCATGATGCCCAAGAAAATAAATTTAACTATTTTGGTGGATTATGATTTGACATAAGCTTAGAATTAGAAAAAGAGCTCTCTCTCTCTCTCTCTCTCCACTATTCAGAGAACTATCTCTAGCAACAGATTGATACTAAGTAGGCCTGCATAGTAATCGTTTTGTGTTTTGTTCCTCCTTGCTTCAGAAACTGATTCTGATTTATTCAAGACAAAAGAAAGTATATCTGGTTGAGCCAGGAAAAATGGCCCAAATCACTCCCATAGTTGGTGTATTGAAGTTTCACTGACATAACAGCAATGCACGGGTCTCCTCAGCTTGCTCTACTGATACAGGAGGCTCCCACGAGAGCTCCCACTGCTGCCTCTGGGCCTTGATGGTAGCCATCACCAACATCACCACCTGTTACTGATCTGGATTCTGCACTGCGTCCACTTCCTGGAGTCACTAACTTCTCACTAAAATCAGAGATGGTGCTTCTGATTGATAGAGTAAGAGTCATATGACTGAATCTTAGCTGCAAGAAAGGTCAGGAAAGCAAATATGTGATATTTTCAGCCTCTACACAGGGAAACATGGCCCACCTGGTAAAGTAACTTTTATTTATTTATTTTAAATGTATTTAAAAATGTATGTTAGAAAAGTTACTTTTCTAACATAGAAAAGTTAGTTTAGAGGCTGTGCACCAAAATAAATGATGACTGTCCTCCAGAGTCTGTCTCCGGCAAGATTTTAAGGTAAACTATCCTTGTTCTAGATTCTGTGCAACTTTCCTTTTCAGTTTCTTCCTCTCATATCTCACCCAAAACCCCAAGTCTAGGATTTGCCCTCCTTATACTCCAAAGACACAATGATTCATATTTTTTTTTATGGCCAGTCCTAACTAAAACAAAAGGGAAGCAGAAGAAAACGCACACGCAAAAATCTCTCTACTACTTACGTTATTAGAAGGTTCTGAAAATCTATGTACCAAATTACATACTGTGTGATGGCAGGGACTGGGTCTATTTGCGCAACCATTCTTAGCATAGTGTCTGGGCCAGAGTTGGTTTCTATAAATATATGCATAATGGCTTAGGGAAATTTTTCTCTCCCTAATTAGACCACAAGCTAGGCTCTGGAAAATTCAGTTCCTCCTGGCTAGCTACATCTTATTTAGAGAGAACAGAGAGGTATCCCATTATGTGGCAAATGGGATAAATTGGTAGTGGTTACCCATGGAACTATACTAAGGAGAATTTTGAGGATACAGCTGACTGATTAGTAGAAATGTCTTGAATGATTAATGCTTACTGGGTGTACCAAATGGAAGAGTGTTGGCACATTTCCTGGTATCTGCAATCTCTGGCATAGATATAGAGAGATTATTATTATTTTATATTTTATTAGTGCAAAGCAAAATAGGGTTTCTTCAAAAGACCCCTTTTATAAAATGATGTAAAGACAGAACCAAAAGGAAAAATGAATACTAACTTATGGGATAGATAAGTGTCTCCCTCTAAAGGTAGTCTTTATGCTAGTGTAAAAAAAGTTGACTATCTTCTGGCTTGGCTGGCACTTTAACAGACATCATACTGAGATCATCTTTTTCTGTCATCCAGGTTTGATGAAGCTGCTGAGAAATCACTCAGCATTACCTTCTAAGATGGTGTTATAATAGGTCACACTGTTGCATTCATTATGTGGTATGTTGAAAAGGAATAGAAATCAGGCAAGGGAAAAGAGCAGATGAATAGGGGAAAGCGTAGAGTCAGAAGGGACAGAAATGGCAAGTGCTAAGTGAGACCAATATTGAAAAATCTAATCTACAAACTGGACTGTGGCAATTATTTCCAAAGTGAGGGGTGGTACTTAATTTAGAACAGATCAGGAATATAAGTAGTGGTGTTGAGTAGATGAAAGCATCAGATTTAGGTCAGATTGCCCATGGAGATCTAACTGGAAACAACATATGAAAAAGCAAAAAGCCTTTCCACTACCCTGAGGCTTGAGGTTACCAAAGAAGCACACCCACCACCTCCCTACACATGTTTGTATATGAGCTGCTGCTGATCACAGAGGTACAGAGAGAGAGGCAGCCCGCCATTGTTGCCCACACCCTTACACACACACCCATTGTTTCAAGCCCTTCATCCTCAGGCAAAGCAATTTCCAGGAGATTTAAAAAGCCAGTTCCTTTCTCCTTTTGGGAACTAGATATTAAAGAGCAGGACAGTAAAAAAAAAAACAAAAAAACAAAAAAGCACAACAACAACAACAACAAACAACTGCTTTTGAATTTACAAAGCTAACCTGCATGTTCAGGGAAAGGCACAGACTCAGAAAAGACCTGAGAGGACTTTAAATTTATACCCAGGCTGATTCTTGGCACAGAAACAGCCTATGTCAATCAAGATCAAAACAGAAAAAAATAAATAACAAACCCTGGTTAAAGAGGAGAATCTGATTACCAGAATTATCACATAATTTGAATGCCCAGTTTTCAACAAAAAAATCATAAGACATACAAAAAGACATACAAAAAACATAGGATGGTATGGACCATTAAAAGGAAAAAAATAAACCCATGAAACTGCCCCTGAAAAGACCAGATGATAGATCTACTAGATAAAGACTTTAGAATAGTTGTCTTAAAAATGTTCAAAGAGGGGTACCTGGGTGGCTCAGTGGGTTAAACATCTGCCTTTGGCGTCAGGTCATGATCCTGGGGTCCTGGGATCGAGCCCTATGTCCCTGCTCAGCAGGGAGCCTGCTTCTCCCTCACCCTCTGCCACTACGCCCTGCTTGTGCTCTCTCTTTCTCTGTCAAATAAATAAATAAAATCTTCAGAAAAAAAATGCTCAAAGAACTAAAAGATGACATAAAGTCAAGAAAACAATGTATAAACAAAGTGGAAATGTCATTAAAGAGAAAAACCTGATTAGAAAAAAAGAAGTTCTAGAACTTAAAAATATAATTTATGAAATACAAAATTCACTGGAGGGATTCAATGGCAGATTTGACTAGGCAGAAGAATCTATGAACTTGAAGATAGGACAATTAAAATTATTAAGTCTGAAAAACAAAGAAAAAAAGAATGAAAAAATATTAATAGAGCCTAAGGGACCTGTGGGATGCCATCAAGTGGACCAACATATAGATTGTGGAATCCGAGAAGGAGAAGAGAAAGTGGCCAGGAAGTAAGGGCCAGAAAAATTCCCAAATTTGATGAAAGACATTAACAAAAACATCCAAGAAGCTCAATAAACTCCCAGATGAATTAAAAGAGATCCACACTGGGTGCCTGGGTGGCTCAGTTGGTTAAGCGACTGCCTTCGGCTCAGGTCATGATCCTGGAGTCCCAGGATCGAGTCCCACATCGGGCTCCCTGCTCGGCAGGGAGCCTGCTTCTCCCTCTGACCCTCCCCCCTCTCATGTGCTCTCTCTCTCTCTCATTCTCTCTGGCTCAAATAAATAAATAAAATCTTTAAAAAAAAAATAAATAAAAGAGATCCACACTGACACACATTATAATCAAACTTTTCAAAGCCAAAATCAAAGAGAAATATCAAAATAGAAGAGAGAAGCAATTCATAGTGTACAATAATCCTCAATAAGATTATGAGCAGATTTTTCATCAGAAGCTTTGGAAGTCAGAGGCAATGGGCTGATGCTAAAGTGCTAAAAGAAAAAACAAAAACAAAAAATTGTCAGCCAAGAATCTTACATCTGGGCAAAACTACCCTTCTAAAGTGAGGGAGATTAAGACATTCCCAGATAAATGAAAGCTGAGGGAGTCTCTTACCATTAGACCTGACCTGCGAAAAAATAAATAAATAAAAATTTTAAAAAATGCTAAAAGGACTCCTGAAGGTTGAAATAAAGAACACTAGCTAGTAATTCAAAGCCATAAGAAGAGATAAAGATTTCAGTAAAGGTAAATAAATGATATATTATAAAAGCTAGTATTATTGTAATAATGGTTTGTAACTCCACTTATTTTCTACATGATTCAAGAGCCTACTATATTATAAAAACTAATTATCAGGTTATGTTTCAAGACACACAATGTATAGATATAATTTTCTGACATCAGTATCTGAAAGTAGTGGGAAGGAGCTGTAAAAGAATAGGTTTTTGTATGTTATTTGAAGTTAAGCTGATATAAGTTCAAATTGATTGTTATAACTTTAGGATGTTAAATGTAATCCTCACAGTAACTTCAAAGAAAATAGTTATAAAATATTGCAAAAGAAAATGAGTAGAAAATTAAAATGTCCACTACAAAAAAAAAAAAAATCAACTGAATACAAAAGAAAACAGTAATACCGGAAATGAGGGACAAAAAAAAGCTATGAGGTATATAGAAAAAATAGCAAATAGAAGAAGTCCTTATCAGTAATTACTCTAAATGTAAGTGGATTAAACTCTCCAGTCAAAAGACTGAGGTTGGAAGAATAACTAAAAAAAACATGTTGTCCTGTTTTCATGTTGACTGCCATCTACAGGAGACTCACTTTAGCTCCAAAGACACCAATAGGTTGAAAGTGAAATGATGGAAAAAGATATTTCATGAAAACAGTAATCAAAAAAGAACAGGAGAGACTATACCAATATCAGACAAAATGAATTTTAAATCAAAAAAGTGTATGAGACAAAGAATGACATTATACATTAATAAGAGCTTCAACAGCAAGATATAATATTCAGAAACATTTATGCACCTAATAATTGACCATTGATATACATAAAGCATATATTGGCAAAACTGAAAGGAGAAATAAACATTTCTACAATAATAGCTGGAGATTTTAATACTCAACTCTCAATAATGGATAGAAAAACTAGACAAAAGATATTTGAGGACTTAACACAATAAACCAATTAGATATAACAGACATATATGGAACATGCTACATAACTACAGAATATACATTCTTCTCAAGTGCACATGGGACATTTTCCAGCAAGGACAATGTGTTAGGCCACAAACTAAGTCTTAATAGGTTTTAGAAGACAGATACCATACAGAGTATCTTCTCTGACTACAACGAGATGGAGTTAGAAATCAATAACAGAAATAAAACTGGAAAACACACAAATTTGTGGAAATTAAACAATATACTCTTAAACAACCAATGGAACAAAGAAGAAATCACAAGAGAAATTAGAAAATAATTTGAGATAGATGAAAATGAAAATAAAACATGCCAAAATTTATGGCACGTAGCAAAAGTAGTGCTAAGAGGGAAATTTACAGCTAAAACACTTACATTAAAAAAGAAGATCAACAATCTAACTTTACAACTTACAAAACTAGAAAAACTACAAACTAAAATCAAAGCTAACAGGAGGAATGAAATAAAGATCAAAGCAGCAATACATGAAATAGGTAATAGAAAAACAGAGAAAAATCAATAAAGCCAAAAGGTGGTTCTTCAAAAATATCAATGAAATTGAAAACTTTTAGCTAGATTAAGGGAAAAAAAAGAGAAAAGACTCAAATTACTAAAATTAGAAATGAAAATGGACACATTGCTACCTATTCTATAGAAATAAAAAGGATTATAAGAGAAAAATATGAACAACTGTGTGCCAACAACTTGGATAACCTAGATGAAGTGAACAAATTCTTGGAAACACAAAACCTTATCAAGACGGAGTCACAAAGATATAGAAAACCTGATTAGACCTGATTAGAAAACCTGATTAGATTAGAAAGACAAGCATCATATGATCTCACTGATATGAGGAATTTAAGAAACAAGACAGAGGAGCATAGGGGAAGGGAGGAAAAAATGAAACAAGATGAAATCAGAGAGGGAGACAAACCATAAGAGACTCTTAATCTCAGGAAACAAACTGAGGGTTGCTGGAGTGGTGGGGGGTGGGAGGGAAGGGGTGGCTGAGTGATGGACATTGGGGAGGGTATGTGCTATGGTGAGCCCTGTGAATTGTGTTAGACTGATGAATCACAGACCTGGACCCCTGAAACAAATAATACATTATATGTTAAAAAAAAAAAAAAAGATAGTAGGAAGGGAAAAATGAAGGGGGGGAAATCGGAGGGGGAGACGAACCATGAGAGACTATGGACTCTGAGAAACTGAGAGTTGTGGGGGTGGGGTGGGGTGATGGGTTAGCCTGGTGATGGGTATTAAAGAGGGCACGTATTGCATGGAGCACTGGGTGTCATATGCAAACCACGAATCATGGAACACTACATCAAAAACTAATGATGTAATGTATGGTGACTACCATAATAAAATCTAATTAATTAATTAATTAATTAAAAAGAAAACCTGATTAGACTTATAACTAGTAAATAGATTGAATCAGTAATCAAACACAACTCAACAAGGAAAAGTCCTGGACCTGAAGACTTTTTTGGATTCCACCAAACATTTAGAGAAGAACTAACACCAATCCTTCTTAAACTTTCCCCCCAAAATTGAGGAGAGAGCACTTCCTGACTCCTAATTCCTCCTTTGAAGCCAACACTGCTCTGATACTAAAGCCAAACAATAATGCTATAAGAAAACTGCAGACCAATAATCTTATGAACACTGATGCAGTCTATGCAGTGGGAGAAAATATTTGCAAATCATGTTTTTGATAAGGGACTAATATCCAGAATATATAGAGAATTCCTACAATTCAACAACAACAAAAAGCAAACAACCTAATTGAAATATGGGCAAAGTATTTGAATAGACATTTCTCCAAAGAAGATATAAAAATGACCAATAATCACATAAAAATACTCAAAATTACTAATCATTAGGGAAATGCAAATCAAAACCACAATGAGAAACCACCTTATATTCATTACTATGGCTACTATCAAAAATAAATAAATGTTGGTGGAGAGAAATTGGATCCCTTTTGCACTGTTGGTGGGATTATGAAATGGTGCAACCACCACGGAAAAGAGTATGGTGGTTCCTCAAAAAATTAAACCCAGAACCACCATATGATCCATCAATTCCATTTCTGGGTATACACTCAAAAGAAATGAGCGCTGGGTCTCAAATATTTGTACACCCATGTCCACAGCAGCATCACTCACAACAGCTAAAACATGGAAGTAACCTAAGTGCCCATCGAGAGATGAATGGATAAGCACAATGTGGTATATTCATGAAATGACATATAATTAGCCTTAAAAAAGGGAAGGATATTCTGACATATGCTACAACATGGATGAAACTTGATTAGGGCATTATTATTTAACAGATAGTGTTTCGGTTTTACCAGATGGAGAGTTCTGAAGATGGATGGTAACAATGGTTGCACAAATATGAATATACTGAATACCATTAAACTGTATATTTTTTAAAAAATGGTTAAGGTGGTAAATATTATGTGTATTTTACCAAACAAAAATCTAAAGGAAAAAAAAAAACAACTTAAGTGCATGACCTAGTACCAATATTTTATAGATTAATATTTTCAGCAACAAAATGAGAAAGATACTATTAATATCTCAAATTTATAGCTGCTACCATGAAATTTGGAAAGACTGAGGGATTTTTTCCAATGTCACAGAGCATATATAACCAGAGCTGGAGTTTAGACGCCCCCCACCCAGAGCCTGCCTTCTAGTCACTACAGTACTTTCAGAGCTATCTTCTCTATTTAAAATGAGGCGGTGAAGCTAATTTAGTACTTTCTACTATTCAAAACACTTTCACAAACAGCTCATTTGACCTCATAATCTTTATGTTAGGAAGATAAGCAAGGCAATTTTTTTCTATCCATTTTACATTTCACAATATTTAGGTTCGGATCTCGGGCTTTGTTTTGAGACACCACCACTAGAAACGAGCAGAGCATGTCAAAAACTCAGGTCTTAACCATGAAACACTGGGTATTAAACTGTGAGAGGAGCTTATCTTTGCTTTGTTTGCTAATTTGAACACTTTCTGTATAGTAAAAGTGGAAGAATAGAGAGGTGATTACTCTCACACAGAACTGTGTTTTTTACTCACATTAAATACTAAATAGCTTTATCTATATAACAAAGAGTAACTGCCAATGAATATATCAGACACAAATTATATGTATAAACTTTTAGAGCTGAAAAGCACCTTAGAAGTTATTTATTTTAAACCCCTTATTTTACAGCTGACCAAACACACTTAAAGTTTAATGTTACACTATTTATTAATATTAGAGTATGGTCTAGAAAGCTGGGGTATCCCCCAACCCTTGATCCCATTTCAAGTTTCCTCTGTTTATATCATAAAGATTCGCCCCCCAAAAATTAATGCATTCAGAAACAATTTCTTTATTTGCTCTTGGAAGCCATGGAAGATTTTATGTTGTTAAGAATGTTGTCAGATTGAAGGAGTGAAAAGAATACATGTGCATTTATAGGACAAGGATATAGATATAGATATGATATGGATAGAGGTATCATTGTTAAATTGTGTTAAGAATAACTCAAAGACATTGGGGGAGGGTATGTGCTATGGTGAGTGCTGTGAATTGTGTAAGACTGTTGAATCACAGACCTGTACCTCTGAAACAAATAATACATTATATGTAAAAAAAAAAAAAAAAAGAAGATGATAGTAGGAAGGGTAAAATGAACGGGGGGAAATCGGAGTGGGAGACGAAC
>NC_138373.1:96992110-97015709 GCF_054177405.1 Leptonychotes weddellii
AAAAAAAAAAAAAAAGACTCCCTCTCCCTCTACCCTTCCCCCGCCACTGTCTCTCTCTCTCTCTCTCTCAAAATAAATAAATAAATAAATATTAACAAAATAAAATAAAATATTCCAGACAGAACAGTCCAGGAACTTTTATGGACGAGGTCACATTGAGCTCATACTTGAGAGAAAATCAAGCATTTAAAGTGCAGAATAATGTGAGATAATTTAATTTAAGATAAAGAGTAGAATATGAGAGAACAACCAATGAAGGATGGCACTCAACCCAATCATCATTCCTACTAGCAGATCCAAAATAGTGTATTTTAAAGTCTGTTTAGAAATTAAGTGGTGAAATTTCTGAATTTCATAACTATATTATGGTTATTTTAGAGATTACCTGTTTTCTTAACAAATACCTACTAAAGTATTATGTAATAAAAAGTCATGAGGTACTCAGTCTACTCTCAACTTATAAGAATAAATAATATGTGTATATGTATGTGGGTGTGTATATATTAAAAGAGGAAGATGATGGAGCAAATGTGGCAAAATGTTAAAAATTAGTGAATCCAGCTAAAGGACATATGGGAACTATTTGTGCTATTCTGGGAAGTATTTGTAAGTTTTAAATTATGTCAACATTTATAGATGAAGTTTAAAACTATGAGGGTGAATTAAAGACATTCAGGTAAATGAAAGCTAAATTTGTGCCAGCAGACTCAAACTGAAAGAAATTATGGACAAAGTTTTTCAAGCTGGAGAGAAATTATAATAGAAAGAAACTCACATCTATAGGAAAGAATAAAGATCAGGAAATAATAAATATGTGGATATATATAAAGAATAATTTTATGATATTTATTTTAAAAGACACTTGGCTAAGACAAAATTTTTATATAAAATGTATTTTGGATTTATAACATTCGACGTAGACTGTGATATGTTAAGGATATATGTTGGAATCCCTAAAGCAAACATTAAAATAAAGCAAAAGGGGGATACATAAAAATAAAATATAAAATTGAGTACAAAAATAATCAATAAATTCAAAAGAAGGCAGAAAAGGAGGAATAATAGAAGAATGTATGAGACAAATGGAATACAAATAAAATGGTAGACTTAAGTCCAACTATATTAATAGTTGTATTAAATGTAAATGGCCTTATATTCTTCAAGAAAAAAACAAATTTCAAACTGGATTTAAAAATTTAAAAAGCATAGAACAATTATAAGCCATTTACAAAAGACATTTTAAATATATAAAGATATATATTGGTTAAAATTGAAGGATGGCAAGAGATGTATCATGCAAATGCTAATTAAAAGAAAGCTGATGTAGTTATTTCACTACCAATGTAAACTCTAAGGGAAGGAGTATTACTAGAGATATATAGGAACATTTCATAAGGAGAAGGGTGTCAAGGTATACGCAAACAATGAATCATGGAACACTACATTAAAATAATTAATTAATTAATTAAAAAAAAGAAGAGTGTCATTTCATCAAAAAGAAATAACACTCATAAGCATATAGACACCTAATAACAGAGCTTCTAAATTCATGACAAAATTTGGCAGAACTAAAGGGAGAAATAGACAAATCCACAGTTATAGTTGAAGAATTTAACATTAATATAATAGAACATCAATATTAGCATTATATTAATAGAATAATTTATCAGTACTATAGTTAGAAAAGTAATCAATATTACAGTTAGAAAAAACTCAATACTATAATTGACACTACAATTTTAAAAATTGTATCTCTCGATAATTGATACTGCAATTAGAAAAATAATAAAAATATAGAAAAGATTTGAACAATAGAATATTTGCTTACATAAATCTACACAAAATTACTGCAGAATATGCAGTATTTTCAAGTGCACATGGAACATGCACCGAGCTAGATCATACACTAGACCATTAAACAAATCACAGCATTTCATGGAACTCTCCCTCTCCCTTGCCAAATGCTATTCAGAAGTTAAAAGGGAAAAAAACCAACAACAACTCAGAATATGTAATTAGGGACAGCTGGGTGGCTCAGTTGGTTAAGCGTCTGCCTTCGGCTCAGGTCATGATCCCAGGGTCCTGGGATCGAGTCCCGCATCGGGCTCCCTGCTCAGCAGGGAGTCTGCTTCTCCTGCTCCCACTCCCCCTTCTTGTGTTCCCTTTCTTGCTGTGTCTCTCTCTGTCAAATAAAAAAATAAAATCTTTAAAAAAAAAAGAATATGTAATTGTGCTTGGCAATTAGGAGTTCATTATGATTTTAGTGAAAGCAGTATCAATAAAATATTGAGGGTTGGAAGTCGTGTTATAATGGACCAATGCTTGAATGAAAGGTGAAGATGAAGAGACCATGAGAATAGTAGTTTCTCTCAGAAGTTTCTCTCAGAAAATAAGAGGAAGAACAGTGAGTAGTGATGGGTGAGGGGGGAGACATATTTTTGTTTTAAAATAGAAGAGGACCTAGTGTATCATGCTAAGTGACATAATTCAGACAGAGAAAGACAAATACTATATGATTTCTCTTATATGTGGAATCTAAGAAACAGAACAAACAAACAGAAACAGACTCATAAATACAGAGAACAAACTGGTGGTCCACAGAAGGGAGGGAGATGGGGGGAATGAGTGAAATATACTTCATAACTCCTAGTTATAAAATAAACAAGTCACAGGGTGAAAAGTGTAGTTTAGGAAATACAGTCAATAATATTGTAATAAGATTATATGGTGACAGGTGGTGACTACATTTATCATGGCTAGCACTGTGTAATGTTTGGAATTGTGGGATCCCTATGGTGTGCACCTAAAACTAATAAACATTGTAAGTCAACTGTACTTCAATAAAATTTTTTAAAAATAGTAAAAAATAAAATAAAATGGAGAGAATTGAACATGCTGTGTTTTGGATGAAGAGAAGGAGCCAGTGGGGAGAGAAAGGAAAGGGAGAGAGAGAGAATAATCTCTGGGGAAAGGTTCTGGAGAATTCAGAGTGAGAAGAAATCAAGAGCAGAGGTTGGGGGACTGGACTTCAACATGAGCAGAGAAATCCTGCCCCTTAAAGAGTGGGAAAAGTAGATAAAATACTTCATCTTAAATGATAAACAAATATAGAAAATTACTATGTACTGCATATTAATATTTGCAATTAATTTAAGGTAGAATCAAAAGTATGCTTTTTGATAAGAGATTCTCAAATGTTTTAAATCACATTCACATAAAATGCTTTACTCCCTCATGTTTGTTTCTTTTCTTTTTTTTTTTTTTTAATGAAGTGAGGAGTGGGATGGGGAGTATAAGAAAGGGGGTATGGGAAAGATGGGGGAGAAGAGAGGCAAAGGAATAAAAAATGATCAAGCAATTCTCAGAAAAAGAAACCTAATAGCAAAATATGTATATAAGAATCCTCATCCAATCTAGTAATCAGATAAATATAAATATTCAAATAATGCAATACTATGCTATACCCCAGCAGATCAGATTTTTTAAAAATTCATGTACCATTGAGGATGTGGATACTCTAAAAATTTTTACACCTTACCAGCAGTGATTTAAATTGATTTAACTGCTTTGGATAGTACTTTGACAATTTCTAGGGAAGTTGAAGATGGATGGGTAAAACATTATTGTTTACAAGAATATGCTCCCTCCCCTTAGGAGAGAATTCTAAGTCCTCAATTCCCCGTGCCTGGCAGTCCTTCCCTGTAGGAAGAATATATTTCCCTGACCCAATGACTAGGATTTGGTTATATGATTGCATTTGGCCAATTGAATATGAGTATATATTCAATGACATGAGTATCCCTTGTATAAACAGAAGCTTTTAAAAGCATTGCAAGTTTTTGTCAGCCTCCTGCCCATATTCCCTCTGCCATGAGAAGGGTGTATAGCAGACATGAGCCATTTCCATTCCAATTGCAACAATTTGAATAAAAAGTTATTTGAGGGTGCCTGGGTGGCTCAGTCGTTAAGCATCTGCCTTCGGCTCAGGTCATGATCCCAGGGTCTTGGGATGGAGCCCTGCATCGAACTCCCTGCTCAGCGGGAAGCCTGCTTCTCCCTCTCCCACTCCCCCTGCTTGTGTTCCCTCTCTCTCTGTGCCTCTCTCTGTCAAATAAATAAATAAAATCTTAAAAAAAAAAAGTTATTTGAATTTCTGGAGTGGTTTTAGGGTTATAGATTTTTTGGTAAAGAATTCTTTTTTTTTAACATGTAAGGAAAATGAAAACAAAATGCTAATGTATCACACAAATATGTTTATTATTTAAATGTTTATAAGCTATAAGATTTTATGAATGAAAACTTTTCTAGAAAATGTTACACATTTTGTATTAATGGTTGTAACTGGTTTAAGGCACATAGTGCAAAATACTTCATTTCTGATACAGAGATCCCTAAATGTTTATCTAACCACATTGGCACAAAATTGCTTTAGTACCTTATATGGTACAATATATGTTTGGGGAAAAATAAATAATAATAAATCAGAAAAACACTTTGTGGATAAAACTAGTATACTACTATTTACTGGCAAAAATCTATTAGTAGATTCATTTTTTGGTTTACAAAGTAAGTTGCCTTAGAAAAATATTGTCTATGATTCTTTTAAAAATCATATTGTTGGGGCGCCTGGGTGGCTCAGTTGGTTAAGCGACTGCCTTCGGCTCAGGTCATGATCCTGGAGTCCCGGGATCGAGTCCCGCATCGGGCTCCCTGCTCGGCAGGGAGTCTGCTTCTCCCTCTGACCCTCCTCCCTCTCATGCTCTCTGTCTCTCATTCTCTCTCTCTCAAATAAGTAAATAAAATCTTTAAAAAAAATAAAATAAAAATAAAAATCATATTGTTATATAATACACAAATTATTCACCTGAAAAAAAATCTCTTACAACCTGAGAATTTGCCCACGAATAGTTAATTTTTATACTATCTTTTAGGTTTTGGCTTTGAGAAACCTCAGATATAAAATAACTTGAACATCTCTAATAAAAATTTTGCTTATGTAAACATAATTTTGTCTACCAAAATAAGAGTTTCAAAATTTCAATAATTCTAATTTCTTTACTTGATTAATAAAATACAGTACATAACTTTGAGAAAATAGATTTTTTAAGAGTTAATATATACATATATGAGTTATAGAGACAGAATATTATCATTATAAAAACAATGTATTGCTCTTATAAGTACAATCAAATTAGAGGTAGGTGTTTTAAGGAAAATTCTATTACATCGTATCTTCTTCTGTTTTATATCCACAAATTTTCATATTTAGTATTTAACCCAAGCATATATTTTTAATATAAAAGTGTACTGCATTTTTAGGATGATTTTTTTTATTTGAAGCACCATAACCCACAATTTAAAATTTAAGGAAATATAAAACAAGGTATCTAAGCTGTATCAGTAGAAAGTATAATGGCTATGTACTTTTTTGATGTGACTATGGATTTGCTACTTATCTGACAGATTCAATAATGTTTATAGGTATTTTAAATAAATTCATTTTCCTAATTTTTACTTGCTCCATTTTAACAAGTAGAATAAACATTCATTGTACAGTACAATACTGAGTAGAGATTTATATGTGTGTTTATAGGCATAATATAACTGTGATCCAGTCCAAGCTGTTTGTTAACAGCAACATTATCTTGGTATAATTCATTCAAATATCTCTGTACATTATACCATAAATTATTCTGTCCTTTTAAAGTTCCTAATTAGAGTCACATATCTGTTAAGTTTATTTTGAAGGCTTTGGAAATATTAAGCAGTGATTTGATTCCCTGATGAGCACCCTGAAAGAAAAAAAAAAAAGCACAGACGTTTTGGACATGGAAATCTCAGGAAGGGAAGAGTAAGGAAACAAGCACCAGTTATTTGCAGATATTCCAGAGAATATCTCCTCATACTTCCCGCTTCTGAATGTTCATACTACTTGAATTGGGAGACCAGTAGTCATGTGAGGAACACACTTTCCACAGAACCCTCCACATCTGCCGTAGACTTTGATTCCATCCTGAAAATAGGAAGAGGCAGAAATATAGGAGAATCGGGCACAAGCTGGTATCACCGTACATAGGCAGAAAAAGCAAATGCTTTGAATCATGCGGCTGAAATCATTAGCCAAAGTTTCCTATATTACATTTGAGGTCAAAGATCATACCATTTCAGGATTAGTTGAAATTGGTGGTCATGGGAATCAGATAATCTGAGATTCAGATTAGCTACTTGATGATTATAAACCATATTATAATTTAGACAGTTCATCTCAATCCACATATTTTTCATCAAGGTGTCTATTTGCTTCAGTGAGGTTGTTAAAACCTCTCCCAATTTGCTGTCCAATATTTACATGATGTTATATAAGATTCTCACAGGCTAAATAAGAAATACACAAATTTATAATATAATTACTGCTTTCAGTCCAGTTTTCTCCCCCCATTTTATCACAAATTCTATACTTCAAGCTGTGTTTCTAAGGCTTCCATGAGATGTTTGAGGTTAATGGGGGAAAATATGACTTGTATACAGTTAAGGTCAAGTATTAAAGAGGGCACGTACTGAATGGAGCACTGGGTGTTATACGCAGACAATGAATCATGTAACACTACATCAAAAACTAATGATGTAATGTATGGTGATTAACATAACATAATTAAAAAAATTTTTTAAATAAAAAAAAGAAAAGAACTAAGAAGGGAGATTTTTGTTTGTTTGTTTGTTTGAGAAAATCAGAGCCGTTCATTGAGGAATAGGTTGACAGAGGCTGGTGAGAGGGGTGGGACAGATGTTCTCTCTAGACTCCTTTCCATCCTTGGTCCAAAAGTCAAAGGACTGAGGACAGTTTGATAGGATGAGGCAAAAACAGTTTGAGCTCCTATATGAGTTTCTGGAGAAAGTGAGTTTTTTTTTGTTTTGGGGGTTTGTTTTGTTTTTGACCTAAAGAGGGAGAGCAGAGAAGGAAACTGAGTTCCTAGAACATTTTGGGATAAAGACTGTTCTGAGATCAGGGGCTTTTGAAGTTGCCTTTTCTTTCAGAAATTTTTCTTAGCTCTCAAGAATCTAAGTAAACAGAGAAGAAAGGAATGGCAGTAAAAATTCCCATTTATGTACATTCCTATTCCCAGATTGTTTAAGTAAAAACTTAATCTTGATTAAATGTCCTGGCAAATGAAAAGAAGTTTGCATTTCCATGTGTAAATGTGGGTTCCACCAGTCTCCGCTTCATACCAGGCCACAGGTTTCAGGAAATATTTTCATGTGCAATATTTTTGGATCAAGCTAGAGATTCTCGGTAGATTAAATAATTACTTAATCTTTAGAATGGAACTTAAATAGAAGCAAAAGGAATGATCATACTGAATATTCATATCTACTGGTGACCTTTTTATAATTAACCAAAAGATATCTAAAAGCTGGATAAGTAAGGTCAAACTATTTCATTGAGCTCTTTTACACTGAGACCTGCTCAGAATATACTTTAATTAATTTATTCCCATTCTTCTACCAAAAGGGATTAGACCTAAATATGCCAAATAAAAATTTAAAAATAGCTGTTTGTCCTAAAAGCTGACTTCTTACCCAAATGACAGAAACAATACAAAATTTAAATTCTTCGTTAATTAAAACTCAGTTGTGTAGTCTTCAGAAATAGAATGTTTTAGTCTATGAATATTAGAAAATTGAATTTCATTACAAATAATATTGATACAAATGTAAAAAAAGTCACTTGTATCCAAAGAAAGAAAAACCATAAAACAGAATGGGCAGGGGCCATTGACGGTGCTGATTGACTAGCAACATAGGTGAGAACACTTAGAAAATAGCTCCTGATTTATGCTAGATAGAGTCAAGCTATCTGAGACACGGTCACTGTCAGTAACAGGAGCCATTTCGTGAAGTGTATGTGCCAGGACACTATTCCAGCAAAATTAGATGTGTCCTACCTGTAAAAGCCAAGTACGATGTTATCCGCATAAAGGCAGAGGAAAATATGCACACAACCATAAAAATAGTCCTAATTCTTACAGAAACTGTAAAGACTACATGCTAAATGAAAAATGGCCACCCCATCACTAAATCCAAACAGTGAGGTAAATAAACCAAACACCTACTCCTCACTTTGAAATACTAAAACCAACAAATCTTTAATAATTAAAATATAGCTAACAGTACTACCTCTTTTTGAAGTACATGAATTTCAAGTCATTAGCCCCAAACTTGAGCTAGATAGAATCTATATGCCCTGGCATTTGATATTTCAGGTTCAGATATCGGTAGCCTATACATGAATTTATATGCATATAAGACCACCTATGTATATTATAAGAATCACCCCAGTTTCATTATTTCATAGATTAATATTATGCCCCATCATATGTAATATGCCTCATCTATGCAATAATTCATTAGTCATTAATTTTGTAACTCTAAAGTTAAGGTAAAGGACCTTTAATTCTAGTTCACAGCACAGAAGTATTTCAAACAAGCGTTTTGGTCCAGCAGGACTTACTTGTGACCTGTGTATGATGACAGAGGCATAACTCCCCTGAGCAAGCCACTTTGCTGTGCTGGATATCTTCATTCCAGTTCCTGCCAAGTTAATGCTGAACTGTCCCTAGATCGTAAACAAAACAAAATAGATGAAATTCATAAAATATTTAAAAATGCTCGAAAGAAACACCTGAATTTGAATTATATAAGAAAGGCCTCAAATTGCTTTTGAGGAATTTGAGGAAAGGAGGACCTTTAAAAAAATGAAAAAATTGGGGACCTGGGTGGCTCAGTTTGTAAGCGACTGCCTTCGGCTCAGGTCATGATCCTGGAGTCCTGGGATCGAGTCCCGCATCGGGCTCCCTGCTCAGCAGGGAGTCTGCTTCTCCCTCTGATCCTCCCCCATCTCATGTGCTCTCTCTCTCTCTCATTCTCTCTCTCTCAAATAAATAAATAAAATCTTTAAAAAAAAAATGAAAAAATATTTTTTTTGAGAGAGGGAAAGAGAGTGGGCACAGAGGAGGGGCAGAGGGAGAGGGTGAGAGAATCTTAAGCAGGCTCCAGACCCAGTGCAGAGAGAGAGGAAGGGCTCAATCTCCTGACCCTGAGATCATGACCTGTGCCAAAATCAAGAGTCGGATGCTTAGGTGACTGAGCCACTCAGGTGCCCAAAATGAAAGAATACGGATACAACTTCACTCTAAAGGAAATGGACCAGCTAACATTTTTTTAAAAAATTGATTACAAATAAAAAAAATTGATTACAAATAACGTCTTCTCAATACGAGGTATCTGAATCAATACCATATAATGTGATTTGTGCACAAGTAACTCCGTCCAACCCTAGGACTCTAAGACTTGACAGCTAGAGTTAGTGTTCTTGGAGCAATAGGCAAATCTTAAGAAGGGATGTTCGTAGGGACTAATACCAGACTTAACATTTCTCCAATTTCTATTTTTGACCCTTTCTTGCTAACTTCCCTGATAATAATTCCCCTGTTTACTGTATTTTCTAGAATCTCCTGTCAATGTGCCCTTCTCTGTTGCCATAAAGATATTACTTCTTAACCCCACACACAAAACTACGGAAAGTATTATCATTGTCCCAGCTATTACGTTCTTTTTAAAGTACGCAGAAGTGTATATGGGATGTGCGATGCCACATGATTTACACACAGTGTGTGAGCCCCCTAGTGGCTTTATGATCTAATTCTTTTCAAGACACAAGAACCTTTTTCATGTCAAAATACTTCAGACTATCTCTGTTAAAAATTAAACCTTAAATGTCTGTTAATTGAGAAAATGTGTTACTAAAATGGGTAAAATTCTGGCACATTTATATGATCTTGCAGTACAGCATTACACATTGAAAAATAGAATTAATTAATGCTAATTAAGCCTATTGCCAATGTTCAAATATACAATAGATTCAGAGTGATAATCTTGGATCACATCACTATATCCCATAACAGCCTAAGCCTCATGAATCTTGAGCAAGACTGTGATAAAATATTAGGGGTTACATTACATTATACAAATGAAAATATTATCTTGTCATGAAAGCAAAAGTAAAATAGATTTCAAATATATATATTGTAAATTATTACTATTGCTAAAACAATTATGTATCAATTTAGTTTATTGCTAAGAAATCTAAGTTATTTCTTAATTAAAATAAAAATAAATTCAATACATTTATAATACAATTTTAATAAATGGAGAATTTTCCCTATAAGAGAAATAATGTTTAGACAAATTTCAAACAAAAATTTATTACATACATCATTTAATTATAAATTTAGAACATGACCTAGATATTTCATTGCTGTATTCTCAGAGTCCAGAGTAGGGCTTGGGTACTTAGTGGTTTTGAATGAATTAAGTGCATTATAAATATTAAATTTTAGTATTACACATAAATACACAATTACACATCTAAACCTTTCATATGCCATGATAATGAATGACATTAACACTAGACACGTTGGTACTTTATACTGGTAAATACTTAAAAAAGAACTAATTCTAACTACTCTAATACTTGATAGTCAACCTGATACAAGTTTTGCATTGAATATCTTCATCCTACATTAACTCATAAGTAGGTTTCTCACCAAATAAAGTTCCCTTAAAATAGAAATATATTCTGTGATGTAGGTTTCCTATGACCAGGCACTTATTGAATGCCCCACTGGGGTCATAGAATGTTTTCACAACCTAACATTCTACACTTTCACTAATCCTTTACCGGCAAACCCCACCCCCCTGCCCCGCCAAGGTTGCTAGGAAGCATTCAAATGTACATACACTGGAAGTGAAAGGAAAAAATCCCAACTGACTATTGCGAGACTTAGGTGGTGTTAACACAATTGGTTGGACTAGGAATATCTATTGCTCCATTTCTCCAGACTAATTTTCATGAGCTTTACTTATGTCCTTAGTCTTCATTAAAAAGCAACATAATATAATCTCAAAGAAATGGTAAAACAATTCATCTGAAATTTGAGATAGTATTGATAGACATAAAAATACATTTCACTTACTCGTTCAAGATTACCTGAGTGACAGACATGGTGTCGAGTACTGTGGCAGTACAAAGACCTATCTCACTCTAAATCTTTTAAGTGAAGAACAGATTGGTAGTTGCCAGGGAGGTTCAGGGTGAATAGGTCCTCACCCATCGTCAAAAGATACAAAGTTCCAGTTACAAGATAAATTCTGGGAATGTAATATGCAGCCTGGTGATTATAGTTAACAATACTGCACTGTATATTTGAAAGTTGCTAAGAAAGTAGATCTTAAAAGTTCTCATCCCAAGAAAAAGATTTTGTAGCTAAGTGAGGGGATGGAAGTTAATTAAATTTCCTATGGTGATTATTTTGCAATATATACATAATTAAATCATTATCTTGTACACTTTACACTAATGCAATGTTATATGACAATTGTATTTCACTAAAACTGGGGAAAAATAAATAAGTAAAATAGCGTATGTATATAAATAAATGTAATGAACTGTAGAGAATTACAGGACATATTTACTTATTTCCATATAACATATAAAAGGTACTGGTATGTTCCTATGGAACTTCAGAAGTAATAAATGATTGAATAAATTAATTATTTCGGTTCCATATTTCACTTAAGATTAAAATGCAAACCTCCTTAAACCTAATCTTTAACTTAAAATTAGTTCAACGTAGCTACTAAAAATTTGTTTTTTAAAAAGTAGTATGAGGTTTACCACCTCTTCTACTCTCAACATTTTTTTAGATTAGGCAACCATAAGGAATAAAATTCTAATAGCAAAATCATGAGTGAAAGGTGATCCAAAGATCCAATAATTCAACAAATTGGAATATCTGTCCTTGAGTTATTAACTCCATCAAAGAAAAAAGTACTAATGGGTATAAGAGAAGAACCATAGAGGTAGATACAAGTTTTAACGTTCTACTTCTCTTATTGACTGGTTGGTTCATGGGTGCTCATTACACCATCATACTTTTATAATTTTAAAATGTGTTGTACATATTTTATTATGAAAGGGATCTATAATCTAATGCAATTATAATAAAAATTCCATTGGGGGGACGCCCGGATGGCTCAGTCGTTAAGCGTCTGCCTTCGGCTCAGGTCGTGATTGAGCCCTGCGTCGGGCTCCCTGCTCAGTGGGAAGCCTGCTTCTCCCTCTCCCATTCCCTCTGCTTGTGTTCCCTCTCTCACTGTCTCTCTCTCTGATAAATAAATAAAATCATTGAAAAAAAAATTTCATTGGGAATTTTTGTAGCTCTAGAGAACTGATTCTAAAATTTATATGAAAAGACAAAGAAATTAAAATAGTTAAAACAATTTTTAAAAAGAATAAACTTGAAGGACCCATGCTACCTTATTTTAATGCTTATCAAAAAGCTACCAACCAAGACACTGCCATGAGAGGTAGGTAGATCAATGGAACAGAATAGTCCAGAAATAGACCCACATAAATATGTCCACTTGGTTTTTGACAAAGGTGGAAAGGCAATTAAGTGGAGAAAATACTGTCTTTTCAACAAATGGTTTTCGGACAATTGGATGTCTACATGTAAAAACCATCAGACTTCACACAAAATTAATTCAAAATCAATCATAGGTCTAAGTGTGAAACTAGAAAACTATACAAATTTTTGAAGGAAACAGGAGAAAATCTTTGTAACTTGGAGTTAGTCAAAGAGTTCTTCAATATGAAACTACTTGCATAACCCATATAGGAAAAAAATAATAAATTTGATTTCATTAAAATTTAAGATTTTTGCTGTGTGAAAGACACTTAAAAGAAAGACCAGGAAAAAATATTTGCAAATGTCATATGCAACAAAAGACTTGTATCCAGAATATGTAAAGAACTCTCAAAATTAAACAGTAGGGAATGAACAATCCAATTTTTAAAATGAGCAAAAGACTCTAACACACATTTTACCAAAGTAGATATGCAGATGACCAATAAGCACATGAAAGATATTTAACATCTTTAACCATTAGTGAAATGCAAATTAAAACCACAATGAAAGTCCACAGAATATCGGGGGGTGGGGGGCAGAGGGACAGAAAACTTGACAATACTAAGTGCTGATAGGGAAGCAAAGCAACTGCAATTTAAATCTTCACTAGTGGGAATACAAAATAATAAAGCTACTCTATAAAACAGTTTGGTAGTTTCTTATAAGTTAAACATACACATACCATATGACCCTACAATCCCACTCATAGGGTACTTATCCCAGAGAAATGAAAATGTATGTTCACACAAATACCTGTACACAAATGTGCATATCAGCTCTATTCATAATCTCCCCAAACTGTAATCAATCCATATTCTTCCAGTGAATGAATGGACAAACTATAGGACAACTGTACAACATCTGTGTGATAGAATTATTTTCTCAGCAATAAAAAAGGAACAAATTACTGACACCTGCAACAACACAGATGAATCTCAAAGGCATTATGTTGAGTGAAGAAAGCCAATCTTAAAAGGTCTTATACTGTATGATTCCATTCATATGACATTTGTATGACATTCCAGAAAAGGCAAAACTATAGCAACAGAGAAGAGATCAGTGTTTACCAGGAGTTAGGTCCAAGGGAGAAATTGACTCCATGAAGGGAGTGCGAGGGAACTGTCCTATATGCTAATTATGATGATGGTAAAACAAATCTGTACATATGTTAAAACTGTAATACTAAAAAGGATAATTTTTCTGTATGTTACAAAAATTTTTTTAAATGTGAATGGTTGTAACATTTTACTTAAAGAATAAATTTTTCAATTCACTTGCAAATGAAACCCAACATGTTATATGTAAGAGACACACTTAAAGTGATTCATAAAGGCTAAAATTAAAAGGATAAGCAGAAAATGTACAAGGAAAATGAACACAAACAAAGAAGAGGGGCAGCAATCCTAAGGGACAAAGTAGAATTCAAGCCTCAAATCAGGAAAACATGACAAGTAAGTATTAGAAACCATTATCTACAATGAAGAAATAACATGTAAATATTATGAATTGAATAACACAGCAAATTTTATGAAGCAAAACTACAGGAGATGAAAGTATACATAGATAGATAGAAACCCCCAATAGGAAATTTTAATATACCACTTTTAGTAACAGGACAGATCAAGCAGGCAAAGATAAGGAGAGAGATAATCTAAACAATGTAATAAAAAAGGTAGACCTTGCAGATATATATCAAACTCTATTTTCTTATAGTAAAAAAATACATGTTCAAAATATTTAACTGGCTCTGAATATTCAAAATAGATGCTGGCCATGATCTACTGACATTGGCTGAATGTGGTTATTTCTCTTGCTCTTATGTGATCAGTATTAATTACAAAACAGCTGAAGAAATACACATTAGGTTTTATTGTCAAAGTTTTGTGGCTCTTTGAAAAGTACCAAACATTTTACTTTACTTCACTTTTGATATATGTATTCTAAAGTCACATCACACTCCTTAACTTCATCTTATATTGCAATGTGGCAAAGTTTATTTTCCCTAAAGAGTGCCATATGTATCCATTCTCTTTTTGGCATTCATGTCCCAGAGTGCCCTGTCATATGCAAACAGAGAGGATGTGGTTTTGATGAATCCCAAACAAAATAAATTCTTTCTGTGACATCAAACATCTGGAGAGTATTCATGCAAATGTTGTATAACTTAACACAGAATCTGGTTTATATATTTGACAGAACATCTCTAAGAATACTAGATATTTTTTTAAAGATTTTATTTGTCAGAGAGAGGGAGAGAAAGAGCACAAGCAGGGGGAGCAGAGAACCCAATGCGGGACTGGATCTCAGGACCTGGGATCATGACCTGAGCTGAAGGCAGATGCTTCACTGATTGAGCCACCCAAGCTTCCCAGAATATTAGACATTTTGTATTTTTGGTAACAGAAACCTCAGTCAGTTGAATAGAGAATGAATATAGATGGGCAAAGTTCCTACTGACAGCACATACCTATCTATGCCCGATAACATCTAACGTGGGAAATAAAACTTTGCATTCTAGAAATACTGGAGAGCTTTGTGAGGGAGGCATCTCACTTTGATGAGTAGAGAGGAATATTTTATTACTGTACTGGTTCTGCCTCTGTCTTTCTCAAGGATCTTGGGTAGGTTATTAACATGGAATGCCTGTTTCTCCTAAGTATAAAGTGGGATTACCCAGTTCACATCTTTCTCAAGATATTATAGGGAGGAAAAAGGGGTTACATTGAAATTTAAGAAAAGGAGTTAGAAATTAATGGAAATAGCTATCTTACCATTTGAAAACCTGATTGTGCTAACATCTCTTATTCAGATTCCATGCTCATCAAGAAATATTCTATTTATAATAATTAACTTTTCTGTTATTTCCCATTAGGAAAGTTAAACGAGATAAGAGTTCTGATTCCACTTGACAGGTATATGATTTACTTGAATATCAGCTCTCTTGTCAATTTTGTTGATGTCTCAGTGACCAGACCTTACTCAATTCAACATGTAATAAAAAGGACTGGATTCCCAGAAATGGTAAACTTTCCAAAGTAATGGCATCTTTGAGCCCTTGTATCAGACTTTCCACAACTCTATGTGGCATTCTCAATTTACTTCTCCTTAATCACATTTTTTTTAAAGATTTTATTTATTTATTTGACAGAGAGAGACACAGCGAGAGAGGGAATTCAAGCAGGGGGAATGGGAGAGGGAGAAGCAGGCTTCCCGCCGAGCAGGGAGCCCGATGCGGGGCTCGATCCCAGGACCTGGAATCATGACCTGAGCCGAAGGCAGACGCTTAACAACTGAGCCACCCAGGCGCCCCCTTAATCACATCTTTGATGAAAAGGCACAGCTTACAAGAAGGATGCGTTGCTGGACAAACTTGATCAGTCTTGACATGGGTTGATCATTGGAGAATGAATAATCTCTACTTAATCTCTATTAAATCTCTACTTAAATGGAAATGTTATTTAAAAAGTCCAAACATGAGTAAAAATTTTGCTGAGGGGCACCTGGGTGGCTCAGTCAGTTAAACATCGGACTCCTGATTTTGGCTCAAGTCATGATCTTGGGTTGTAAGATCAAGCCCCAGGTTTGGCTCTCAACTTAGCAGGGAGTCTGCTTCTCTCCCTGTCTCCCTCTCCCTCCTCTTGTGCACTCTCTCTCTCTAAAATAAATAAATAAGTCTTTTAAAAATTTGCTGAGAATGCTAAAAAGTTTAGATTACACATCTTGACTTTAGAAGATGTGTCTAAAAAGACACAGTATAAGACTTCAGAGTTCATCAAGGTAAGGACAGTCTTGGGAAGAGAACTGAATAGAAGATGTGGGTCAGAGAGTCATATTATGGGAAGTAGACCTATCATCTGGCAGACCAATATGAACGAAGTGGGAAAGGGGAAGAATGGACATGGATAGAGCTAACCAGCTTCAAAGAGCAAATAAGAACATGAGCCTCCCTTGCCAAGTTATTTACCTTTAAAAATATAGCCAAGAGAGGAAACATTCCTGGAATGGCAACTTGAGGAGCCCTGTGGCCTCACTCTCCAGCGAAACAACCATAACTGGTGAAAATTATAAAATATAACAACCATTTAAGGTCTCTGAAAACTATCCTAAGGTTCTACAACAAATGGAAAACACTAATTCACAAAAATTTATATCTAGGTAAAAACAGTGTCTGTGACATTTGAACCATGACCTGCCCCTCCTCCTACCTCAGCAAGATGACAGTTTTACTCTTGATGGGAACACAAGACTCTATTTCCCCAGCTCCCTCTTAGGGTTAGGTTTTCTCCCTGGGAGGGACAAACCACCAGCAATTCTCATCTCACCCAGTTCACAGAAGTTTTATTACAGGCAAGAGTGGATGAGGCTCTGCCACTCAGTCCCTACTCATAGAACAGAAGATCTACCCCAGGTATGGTAGGTTAAGAGCACAAGACTCAAATCAACCCTGTTCAAAATCACTGGTGGGGCAGAGGTTCTATGCTGAGAAGGGCAAGCCAAGAAGACCAGGGGCTATGGCTATGACTCAGCATTCTGCTTAAAAAGTGGGATTGTTACTCTGAGAAGTTGGTCCTATCCCTAGATCCACAGAATTGGTGCAATGTATCTTCCTTAGGAGAGAGTCAAGATGTAAGGACAAAAAGTTCCATAGCTTTTTCTAAGGGATATGAGCTTATCTGAGAGAGGACATGGGAGAATTTCAAGCCTAAAGATGCTATTGAAAACAAGATTTTAATGGTGTGCAGCTAAGAGGAAAGGGGTGATAGTTCAATGAGAGCAACAAGCAAAATGGTAGATCAAATTGGATTTTAACAGAGAGAACCAAGGAAAGAGACAGCTAAGAAGGGCTCCTTTTGAGGTCTTACCTGACCTCAAAGACTGACCTGTAATACTACCCTGGCCAAAGGGCTTAAATTTAGTTGAATCAGACCATAGAGTAATTTACTCCTCTAGGATGTTATTGAAAGAATAGAGCAATCATCTAGCAATTAGGGGAGACTAAGAGCTGAGTATGGTATCAGTAGATTCAGACCAGCTTAAAAACTTAATGGGGAGTTGGGAAAGAGACAGAGATCCCAGCTAAAAACACTATCATTCCAGGAGGATCAGAGTGACTGTGTACATGTCCAAGGCTGTGCCTTCCAAGGAGTGACATCAAAGACTGCACAGGGAAAATAGATGTCACTGAAATAGTCCCGCCAAGGAACTATGCAAATAAATAAGCAAGCAAGCAACAAGTCCTAGAGGGGAGGGGGAGATTTAGTGTCCACAGTTACTAAAATATATGATCTAAAATGCCCAGTTTTCAACAAAAAATTGAGATATGCAAAGAAGCTGGAAAGGATGACTCATATTCAGGGGGAAAAGGCATTAGAAACTGCCTTTGAGAGGTTTCAGATGTCTGGCTGAGCAGATAAAGACTTCAAAGCAGCTATTATAAATATGTTCAAAGAGCTAAAGAAAACCATGTTTTAAAGAAAGGTATGATAATAACGTCTCATCAAATAGAGAATATCAATACAGAGATAGCAGTTACATTTAGAAAAAGAGGAAAAGGAAAATTCTGGAGTTGAAACGTACAATAACCAAAAAGAAAAACTTCACTAGAGGGGCTCAAACAGTAGATTGGAGCAGACAGAAGAAAGAATTGAACAGATATCAATAGTGAAATACAATCTGAAGAACAGAGAGAAAAAGAATTAAGAAAAATGAACAGAGCCTCAAAGAAACAAGGGTACACCATTAAATGCACCAACATATGCATAATGGGAGTACCAGAAGGAAAGGAGAAAGGAGCAGAGAATATGTTTGAATAAATAATGCCTGAAAAATTTCCAAATTTGGTGAAATTCATTAATCTATACATTCAAGAAACTCAATAGATTCCAAGTTTGGCAGATACACAGAGATCCACATACAAATAGGTGATACTAAAGATGATGAAAATCAAAGACCAAGAAAATCTGAAAGCATCAAGAGATAAATGACCACATATATAAGAACCCCAAAAGATAAATAGCTGACTTCCGTGTTTTTATCTAGAAGCCAGAAGACAGTGGGGTGACATACTTAAAGTGCTGGAAAATAAAAACTATAAGTTGAGAATTTTATAACAAGCAAATCAATCTTTCAAGAACGAAGGCCAGGTGCCTGGGTGGCTCAGCTGTTAAGCGTCTGCCTTCAGCTCAGGTCATGATCCCAGGGTCCTGGGATTGAGCCCCAAATCAGGCTCCCTGCTCGGCGGGAAGCCTGCTTCTCCCTCTCCCACTCCCCTTGCTTGTGTTCCCTCTCTCGCTGTCTCTCTCTCTCTGTCAAATAAATAAGTAAAATCTTAAAAAAAAAAAAAAGAATGAAGGCCAAATAAAGACATTTACAGATAAACCAAACAGAGATTTGTTTATTAGTAGACCTGTTTTACAAGATATGCTAAAGGAAGTTCTTCAAGTTGAAATCAAGTAATACCACACATTAATACAAAACAACCAAAGAGTAATGATAAAGGTAATTCTGCAGGTAATTATAAAAGATGCTGTAATTGCACATTTCTTTTCCTTTCTACCCTTAACTTATTTTAAAACAATTGTATAAGCTAATAAGTATACGATTATATTAGTGATCTATAATGTATAGAAATGTAATATATTTGATGATAATGACAAAAATGAGGCAGGTGGAAACAAAGCTGTTTGGGAATAAGGAAATGACACCAGGTAATAACTCAAATCCACAGGAAGAAAAGAAGAAACCTAGAAATGCTAACTATAACAGTTCAAATAAAAATTTCTATAAATACGTAATTTCTCTCATTACTTCTCCCATATTCTCTAAGAAACATAAAATTATATAAAGTTATTATAAAAATGTATTGTGGGTTTGTTACATATGTAGATTGTATAACAAACATAACACCACAAAAGGAAGAGGAAATAGAGCACATAAAGGAGTAATGTTTCTATATTTCACTGGAATTAGGTAGTATAAATCTGAAGTCGATTCTGATAAGATGTATTTTGTAAACTCTTAAGCAGCAATTAAGAAAGCAATTAAAAATATAGTGAAAAATTTATTAAGGAAATTAAAATGCTATACTCAAAAACATTCAATTGATAAAAAAGAAAGCAGTAAAGAAGAAATGGAGGAAAAAAACAACATGAGACATATAGAAAACAAAGTAAAATGGCAAATATAAATCAAGACATAATATCAATATCATTAAAGAATTCAAAGGCAGAGATCCAATAAAATGCCCTCTATAGAAGATACTCTTAAGATCCAAAGATGTAAATAGGCTAAAAGTAAATGGGATAAAATTATATATCATGTACTATCTGTGAGCTGAGTGGCCATTCTAATGTCAGATAAATTGGACTTTTAAAACAAACAAACAAACAAAAAATGCTACTTCAGATAAAGAAGAACATTTTTTAAAATTTCTTTTAAAGATCTTTTTTAAGAAGAATATTTTATAATGATAAAAGTGTTGATATATCAGGAAATTATGAAAATTATAATCATATACCAAAAAAATCCCAAAGTAAATGAATAAAATACAAAGTAAATGAAACAATAAGATTAAAGTGAGAAATAGACAATTGAATAATAATTGCAATGTTTCAGTGAATAGAACAGCTAGGCAGAAGATCAACAAGGAAATGGAAAAGTTGAACAATACTTCAAACCAACTAGACCTGACAAACGTCTATAGAATATTTCACCAACAACAGAATACATTCTTTCCAAGCACATATTGAACATTTTCCAGAATAGCCATATGCTATGCCATAAAACAAGACTCAATGCATTAAAGAGCATGTATAAAGAATACAAAGTGTATTTTCCAATCACAATGGGAAGAACTCAATAACAGAAGGAAATTTGGGAAATTCACAAATATGTGGGAAATAAACACTATACTCTTAAAGAACCAATAAGTCAAAGAAGACCTCACAGGTGATCATGGAAAATACTTTACAATAAATGGAAATGAACACATGTACATTGTACACGTACAATGTACCAAAACTCAGAGGATGCAGCAAAATAAATACATAAGAGAAAATCTAAATCGGGAAATGCTTAAATTAAAAGAGAGAAAAAAAAAAAGACCTAACCTTCCACCTTAAGATACTGGAAAAGAGCAAATTAAATCTAAAGCAAGAAGAAATAAAGAAATGATAAAGAATGGTCTGAAAATTGATTAAATAAATTAAAAAATAGAGAAAATAAACAAAATCAAGTGTTGGTCTCTTTGTTCCTACATATAACCTAGCAAAGTTAAAGCAGGAAGAATAGAATATTTGAACAGACCAATTAGCAGAAATAAAATGGAATCAATAATCAAAAACTCTCCCAAAACAAAAGTCCAGGACCAGATGGCTTCACAGGTGAATTCTACCAAATATTTAAAGAGTTATATTCTACCGAATATTTAAAGAGTTAATACCAATTCTCCTCAAACTGTTCCAAAAAATACAAGAGGAAGGAAAACTTCTAAGTTCATTCTATGAGGCTAGTATCACCCTGATACCAAAAACCAGATAGACACCACAAAATAAAAGAGAACTAAAGGCCAATATCTCTGATGAACACAGATGCAAAAATCCTCAAGAAAATACTAGCAAACTGAATCCAACAATACATTAAAAATATTATTCACCACAATCAAGTGGGATTTGTTCCTGGGATGCAGTGGTAGTTCAATACTCATAAAACAATCAATGTGATACATCACATCAACAAAAGAAAGGATAAAAACCATATGATTATTTCAACAGATGCAGAAAAAGAATTTGACAAATTACAACATCCATTCCTGATAAAAAAAAAAAAAAAAAAAAAAAACCTCTACAAAGTAAGTCTAGAGGGAACATACTTCAACATAATAAAGACCTTAGGTGAAAAATCCACAACCAACATTATATTTAACAGTGAAAAACAGAACTTTTCCCCTAAGACCAGGAATAAGACAAGGATGTCCACTCTTGCCACTTTTATTCAACATAATACTGGAAGTCCTAGCCACAACAGTCAGACAACAAAAAGAAATAAAAGGCATCCAAATTGGTAAGGAAGAAGCAAAACTCTATTTGCAGATGACATGAGACTATAGAAAAGCCTAAATACTCTTCCAAAAAAATACTAGAACTGATAAATGAGTTCAGTAAAGCCATAGGATACAAAATCAATGTACAGAAACCTGTTGCATTCCCATATACTAGTAATGAAACAGCAAAAAGTGAAATTAAGAAAACAATCCCAATTATAAGTATACCAAAAAACAATAAAATATCTAGGAATGAACTTAAACAAAGAGGTAAAAGACCTATACTCTGAAAACTATAAAACACTGATGAAAGAAATTGAAGACAATACAAAAAATGGAAAGACATTCCACGCTCAAGGGTTGGGAAAAGAAACATTGTTAAAATGTTTATACTACCCAAAGCAATCTACAGATCTAATGCAATCCCTGTCAAAATACCAACAGTATTTTCCACAGAACTAGAACAAACAATCCTAAAATTTGTATGGAACCACAAGAGATTTCAAATGGCCAAAGTGATCTTGAAAAAGAGGAACAAAACTGGAGGTATCACAATTCCAGACTTCAAGTTATATTACAAAGCTGTAGCAGTCAAAACAGTATGGTACTGACACAAAAATTCATAGATCATTGGAATAAAACAGAAAACCCAGAAATAAACCCAAGAATATATGTTCAATTAATCTTTGACAGAGGAGGAATGAATATTCAATGGGAAAAAGATGGTCTCTTCAACAAATGGTGTTGGGGAAACAGGACAGCTACATGCAAAAGAGTGAAGCTGGGCCACTTTCTTGCACCATACACAAAAATAAAATAAAAATGGATTAATTACCTAAATGTGAGGCCTGAAACCATAAAAATCCTTGAAGAGAGCCTAGGTAGTAGTTTCTCTGACACTGGCCATAGCAACATTTTTCTAGATATGTCTTCTAAGGCAAGAGAAAAAAAAAGCAAAAATAAACTATTGGGACTACATCAAAATAAAAAGCTTCTGCTAGCATAGGAAACAATCAAGAAAACTAAAAGGCACCTACTGAATTGGAGAAGTAATTGCAAATGACATATCCAATAAAGGTTTAGTATCCAAAGTATACAAAGAACTTGTATAGGGCACCTGGGCAGTTCAGTCAGTTAAGTGTCTGCCTTTGGCTCAGGTCATGATCCCAGGGTCCTGGGATCAAGTCCTGAATTGAGCTCCCTGCTCAGCAGGAAGTCTGCTTCTCTCTCCCCTTCTGGTCCTCCCCCCTGCTCATTCTCTCTCTCTCTTTCAAATAAATAAATTCTTAAAAAAAAAAAAAAGAACTTATATAACACAACACCAAAACCCCCAAATAATCCAACTACAAAATGGGCAGAAGACATGAACAAATATTTCTCCAAAGAAGACATATAGATAGCCAACAGATACATGAAAAGATGCTCATCATCACTCATCATCAGGGAAATGCAAATCAAAACCACAATGACATATCACCTCATACCTGTCAGAATGGCAAAGATCAACAACACTAGAAACAACAGGTGTTGGTGAGGATGTGGAGAAAAAGGAACCCTCGTACACTTTTTGTGAAAAGGCAAACTGGTGCAACCACTGTGGAAAACAATATGAAGGTTCCTCAAAAAATTAAAAATAGAACTACCATATTATCCAGTTATCACCCTAGTGGGTATTTATCCCTAAAATACCAAAACACTAATTCAAAGGGATACATGCACCCCTATGTTTATTGCAGAATTATTTACAATAGCCAAATTATGGAAGCAGCCCAAGTGTTCATCAACAGATGAATGGATAAAGAGGAGATCATGTCAGCTATATACAGAAGAATGAAACTCCACCGTTCTCTAACACCATACACAAAGATAAACTCAAAATGACAAAAGACCTCAATGTGAGACAGGAATCCATCAAAATCCTAGAGGAGAGCACAGGCAGTAACATCTTTGACATCGGCCACAGCAACTTCTTTCAAGATACATCTCCAAAGGCTAGTGAAACAAAAGCAAAAATGAACTTTTGGGACTTCAT
>NC_138373.1:97016209-97100087 GCF_054177405.1 Leptonychotes weddellii
AGCCATCAAAAGGAATGAGATCTTGCCATTTGCAACGACGTGGATGGAACTGGAGGTTGCTATGCTGAGCAAAATAAGTCAATCAGAGAAAGACATGTATCATATGACCTCACTGATATGAGGAATTCTTAATCTCAGGAAACACACTGAGGGTTGCTGGAGTGGGGCGTGGGTGGGAGGGATGAGGTGGCTGGGTGATAGACATTGGGGAGGGTATGTGCTATGGTGAGCACTGTGAATTGTGCAAGACTGTTGAATCACAGATCTGTACCTCTGAAACAAATAATGCAATATATGTTAAGAAAAAAAAAAGATAGCAAGAGGGGAAGAATGAAGGGGGGGGGAAATCGGAGGGGCAGATGAACCATGAGAGACAATGGATTCTGAAAAACAAACTGAGGGTTCTAGGGGAGGGTGGTGGGAGGATGGGTTAGCCTGGTGATGGGTATTAAAGAGGGCACGTTCTGCATGGAGCACTGGGTGTTATGCACAAACAATGAATCATGGAACACTACATCAAAAACTAATGATGTAATGTATGGTGATTAACATAACAATAAAAAATTTTAAAAAATAAAACCTATTGTGAATTGGATATTATTTTAAGTACTCTAAGAACGTATCAGTGGAGGAAAGAGACTGATGGAACCTGAGTCCTACCAGAGTGAGACAGGTAATAAAGTAAATATTACATTATATTAAGGGTGATAATTGCTATAGAAAAAAATAAATCAGTTAAAAGAAGGAGAGAAAGAGATTTTAGGAATGGAGAGCGGTCCAGGATGGCCTGATTGAGAAGGTGAAATTGAGCAGAAACCCAAAAGAAATGAAGGAGTAAACCATACAGGTAACGTAGCACAATTGTTCCAGGCAAATAGAACAAAGTGCAAAGGCCTTAAGGTGAGAGCATGCTTGATATGTTCAAGGAACAGCAAAGGGACAAGTATGTCTGGAGCAGAGTGTGCAAGGAGGGAGCAGAGAAGTGATGGAGGTGGGGAGGTCATGTTGAGCTTTGTTGACCGTTGAAAGGATTTTTTATTTTACTTTGAGTTAGATGGTAAATGTTCAGAGAGTTTTGATCAGAGTTCAGGTTGTTAAAAAGATGAAATATGGAAATGTATAAAATATGATGTGGCTTATGTTTTATAGGATTACTCTGGCTTCTCTGTTGAGAATGTAGATCAGGAGGCAGGAGAGTGGTACAATACCAAAATAGGAATTCGACAATTTTAGTTGGCTTAATAATCCAGGGGGAAATGGTGTGGACTCAGATGAAGGTGGTAGCAATGAGGTAGTGAGAAAGTGGTATTTGATATGTGTCTTAGCTCAAGCTGCCGTAACAAACCACTGTGAACTGTGGCTTAATCAACATAAATATATTTCTCTAAGATCTGGAGGCTGGAAGGGGGAGATCAGTGGGCCAGTATGGTCACATTCTGGCGAGGGCCCTTTTCCTGGCTTGCAGATGGTCATCCTTCTTGCTGTCTCCTCATATGGCAGAGAGAGCTCTGGTGTCTTTTCCCCTTTTGATAAGGGCATTAATCCCATCAGGAAGGCCCCACCTTCATGACCTTATCTAAACCTAATTATCTCCCCATAACCAAATATCATCACACTGGGGATTAGGACTTCATCATATGAATGTTGGGAGACATGATTCAGTCCATAGTAGCATGTATGCTAGAGATTCACCTGACAGAATTTGATGATGGATTGCATGTAGGTGTGAGAGAAAGGGAGGAGCTAAGCTGTTGCTAGATTTTTAGCTGGAGTATCTAGGAGATTATATGTGCCATTTCCTGAAATGATAAAAATTTGAGATAGAAAGAGTGGATGTGAGAAGAAATACTGAAAGTACAGTTTTGGATACATTGAATTTGATATGCCTATTAGACATTCATGTGGATTTGCTGAGTCAAGAGCTGAATATTGGAGTTTAGAGTAACAGTCCAAATTGAAGATATACATTTGGGACCATCCCTTGAAATCTATAAATAGAATGAGATTCCCAAAGGGATCTGTGTCCTAAAGCTCTTCAACATTCAGTGTTGTGGAAGATGAAGAATAACCAGTCAAGCTGAGAAACTGTGAAAAAGACAGGAGAAAGTGGCCAGGACAGGAATCAAGTAAGATGAAAACCAAGAACTTGTCACTGGATTTCGAGAAATGGAGGTAGAATTGGTCATTTAAGAGGGAAGGGAAAGTTTGCTGAGCAAATGTTCTCGAAACTTCCCCAATGCAGGAACAGTGGGTGTTCAGTTTGCTGAGCAAATGTTCTTGAATAGGTACAGAGTGATGAGACTAAAGAACAAGAGAGGGTTGCCTTAGGTGGGAGTGGGAATAGTTCACCCACAGTAAGCAGGAGAGAAGGAAAAGTCTGTAGGTGAAGATTTGGGTAGCTTGTAGATGGGATGGTGGTAGGTTGTGGAAAAGCTCTTCTGGTAGTTTTATTTTCTTAGTGAGACAAGAAGCAAGATCATCAGCAATGAGTAGATAAAGTGGAAGTGTTGGAAATTTTAGAAATTTGAAGCTAGAGGAGAAGGTGTTAGTTAGGCATTTAGGGGTGTGGGGGTGGAAATGAACTAGGGAAGGGCAACAGGATTACCCAAGCAGCATGTAGCTTAGTAGTCATGCATTTAAGGGGAGATCAGTCAGAAGGGCAGTATATAAGGGGCTACACTCATGTTTCATGTTGCAAGCGCAGTACAGGGGAAATGTTTAATCAAGACCGGGTTTATGCCACCCAAACTGGAGGAAAGAAAAGAGAGACCAGAGAGTTGAAAATGTATACATTGTATTCTCAGGGCCCAGCCTAATGCCTGGCAAATAGCAGAGTTGTTTGATAAAATAACAAAATATAACCGCTTAATAAACAGCAAATAAGTTACCAAGTTCCCCTTATGTACTTAGCAATGCTACAACATACATTATTAAATAACAACCGGCATTTATCGAGCATTTACTATATGCAAGGCACTTACTAGGTATGTTACAAGTATTATCTTTTAATCCTCAACCGAAAGGAAAAAGAAAAAAAAGAAGAAAGAAAAAACACCCGAGAGGCAGCTTCTCACTTTACAGATTGGGGAATTTAGGCTTAAAGAGATGGTTCCGAGGTCATGTAACTGGTAAATGGATGCAAAGAATTTACTCCCAGATGGTCTAACTCCAGAGTCGTAAACGTAACAGTATAATGCTTCCCCGATGCAGTAACAGTGGGTGTTCAGTAAATGGTAGCTATTATTACTAACAATAACAGTTCATCATCATGTGACTGTGATATAGAGATTATGTACTCATGCATTCCCTGTCTCAATAAATTTTTTGTTTCTTTCTATAGTTTATGGACCATGCTAGGTACTGGTGATTCAATTGCAATATAGAGTTTCTGTTTCTGAAATGAACTTCACTGCCTTTTCTTGTAGGTATGCAAGTTCCAGGATGAAATGCTGCATCATGTTCAGTGTATATTAGCTTCCATAAATATGTTTTGATTTTATTATACTCTGAATTACTTCCTAGAAAGGCACCAGGTATGGGCGCCTGGGTGGCTCAGTCGTTAAGTGTCTGCCTTTGGCTCAGGTCATGATCCCAGGGTCCTGGGATCGAGTCCCACATCGGGCTCCCTGCCCCATGGGAGGCCTGCTTCTCCCTCTCCCACTCCCCCTGCTTGTGTTCCTGCTCTCGCTATCTCTCTCTCTCTGTCAAATAAAAAAAAAAAAATCTTAGAAAGGCACCAGGTACAGAAGCAGGGATCTGTGGGTGGGACTTTAACTCTCAATGCCAATTACTAACTGTATGAATTGGGACAAGTCACTTAATTTTATAAGGACATCTTAATTTCATCACTGGCAACAATGTGATGCAATTCTGCCTTAACTAATACAGAGGTATAAAAAAGATCAAATGAGGGCGCCTGGGTGGCTCAGTTGTTAAGCAACTGCCTTCGGCTCAGGTCATGGTCCCAGGGTCCTGGGATCAAGCCCCGCATCGGGCTCCCTGCTCAGTGGGAGGCCTGCTTCTCCCTCTCCCACTCCCCCTGCTTGTGTTCCCTCTCTCGCTGTGTCTCTCTCTGTCAAATAAATAAATAAAATCTTAAAAAAAAAAAAAGAAAAAGATCAAATGAGACAATTTATGGGAAAATACTTGACAAATTGTGAACTGAAACTAATGTTAATTATTACTTTAAACCCTGCAAAAGGCTTAACAACTATATTGAGGATATTAACTTCCTTGTCCTTAATGTAACTGGGGATTTTAAGGTAGAGGCTTATATCTTAGAAGGGCAGCATCTTATCACTGTCATTACCACTACATTTTTATTAAGGGTCCCCGTTATTGCAAAGGAATTATGTACCCAATAAGTTCTTTTTAAAAAATTAAGTAATTATTGTACAATGCTAGGCCCTTCTCTCTACCCTGGTTACCACATATGCCAACTTATTGTTAGAATTTCATTAGCAAATAGAAACTTTCTATTTTAGAGATTCAGCACTTACTTTTAATTTGCATGGAATTGAGATCAATTCTTATTTTGCTGAAAACAGTGTGCCCAGCAGCCAGGTAGTCATTTTTACACGCACAGTCTTGCCTCCTACTTCCATTAAAAGGACATTCATATGGATTTTGTAGTCTGAAACAACATTAGAATATTTTTAGTATTAGATGTAGTAATTCCCCCATCGCGTAGATAAATGGTAAACTTTGGAAGTGAGAAGATACACTCTTCAGTATGATAGTGTCAGTAAGTTAAATGAGAAAGAAGTAAAAATCACTCAAGATTAACATATAATTCTCAATGGGAAGTTCAAGAATGGTTTATGGAAAATAATTCAGCTATAGTTCTCCTAGATTTTATTACTAGTATTAACTTCATTTCTATTAAAATACACCTAGCTCTTAAACTCTTCTCTGTTGTTTCACAGCTCACCCTCAGTATTCTTCTTAGTCAGTCTCTCTGTGAGCACATGTTAATACTCAAGTCCTTTGTATTCAACAGGCATGGACAACATCTGGCTTAGGTCCTAATATGTCCACATGCTCCTAAATTACTTGTCCCACTTGTGAGATACCCAAGTGTCACTCTGAAAGCTGGAACTTCTAATTCTCTTGATGGACCATAAAAATCCACAGATAAACCAAAAACCACATACCTAACACCATACACTTCAGAAAAGTTGTCTTCTTCACCTTTGACCAATGATATGTATTCCTTGGGGTTTTCCAAGTGCATGTCTGCACAATAGATCTAAAGGGAAAATGTGAACATTTAGAAAAGCTTTTTCCAATCAACAGCCAATGTTAAAATCAAATGCAAACTGTTTTCAAAATACCTTTAGTATTCTCCCATTAATGTTAAGGTAATAGTCACCATCCTTGGTAATGTTGTTTTTCACTTGGATTTCTTTGCAGCTGGTAAATGTTTTACCTTCAAGGACAAGTGAATACAACTTATGGACAATGAACAAATTACAAGCAGAGCATGAATTTAGCTCAGTCACACAAATATTAATCTACTCTGAAAAAACAAACATCTTGTTTTGTGGAGCATATGACTGCTACAAATATTTACCTTCAAATTTTAATGAAAACTTCCTAGGAACACTTAGGTACTAGGTAGAATTTTAAAGTCTATTACTTACAGTCATTGATGTAACATTTCTTTTGAGCATCTGGTTTTAAACGCTTTAAACATAAGTTACTGGACCAGCCACTTTCAGCCATGCATTCTACTCTTCTCTCCATTGTCCCAGCTCCACAAGTCACTGAACACTGTGAAAAGGGTACAGTTTGGCGGTGAAGTATATAATGGTTAAAAGGACGCTGGGATCATGACCTGAGCCAAAGGCAGAAGCTTAACTGAGTCACCCAGGCATCGCCTGATATGCATTAATTAATGATGATTATTAAGACTGCAGAGTTTTTCTCATTGTTATATGCTAAGATTGCAATGCAATATTCATTGCTTTCTATCAAATTGGAAATGGAATATAGTGCCAACGACTTTCATTACTCAAAAGTTAGATCTATTTACTTCTTTACTTAACCAATAAATATTTCTTAAGCATCTACTCAAAATGCAAGCCACTGTGAAAGACTCTCAGAGGAACAGAAATAAGTTATGAGCTATGGTCCCTGCTTATAAGCAGATTATAGGAAGCATAGAAAAAGAAATCTTTATACAAGTAACTGATAGTGGTTTTTATAGACAGAAGGGGTAGGAGACAACTCTGAGATCTAGTGAGACATGCAGATTACCAGGCATTCTACACCTAGAAAATCTCATTCAAAAGGCTTTCAATTCATAATTATATACTAACCTTGCTCCATTTCCCCACTTTCCAAGTGGCCACATGCAAACAGTTCCTAAAATTGCATTTGTAAACCTGAGGGGAAGGCAGCACAGGACATTCTTGATAGTCTATAGGCCAAAGTTGATGAAGCTTATATTTCTCAGTAGGCCAGATTGCAATGCAATATGTAATCCTTTGTCGGTAACTAAATCCACAGTTACCTGCACACTGAAAAATACACAATTATAAGGGGAGAAAAAGCCCTTAAACTTAATTAGAGCCTACTATTTGCCTATACACTAGGCTATATCATCCCCACAATAATCTTATTCTTTAGCACAATTTATAGATGAGTAAACAAATATTCAGAGACATTAGGTAACATTTCCAGAGTTGAGCCAATAAATGGAAAGGATGCAGATTCATGCTAGACTGTCTATTTGTAGTGCCTATGTTTTTTGGTTTTGTTTTCCATTACACTGCTAAGAATAGTTTAATTGGATGAAGCTTTATCTCTGGTAGACACAACTTCAGAGAAATGGAACATATTATGAGTTCTTACCTGAAATAAAGAATAGTTATTAGCCTTAACTTACTAGTAACTATATATAAGTTAGCATACATTTATCTTAAACCATATAATGTGATGTATAATACCATTTGACTAAAATAGGTAAGTGATGTAGACATCAATTAAAGATCAAAAAATGGGCAAACAGATTTTGGCTTCCAGCAATAATGGAGTGACAAGAAATAAGTTGTCTTCTAACCTGAAGCAATAAAAACATCTGGAAAAAATATATCAAACAATGGCTTTTCAAACACTGGACACTAGGCAATAAAATGATACCTGGGAGATGGAAATAAAACAAGTGCTCCTATAACTGCTCCAGTCTGCTACCTTGAGAGAGCTTCCAGGTCTTGGAACAAGAAAAGGAAACACAAGGGGACAGCAGAGTTCTGACCAGTGCATACACACACGTGAGGACACCAAGTGAGGCTAAAGAATGAACCAATCAAAAGACAGAAATTACTGTATCTGGTACTCACATGGGACCAAATAGAATGCCAACTGCCTCCAGCCAGACTGGAAAACTTTATATACATGGGATAATAGGTAGAGTACTCAAAGGGGTCTTGCCACAGTAGAGGGGAATAATTAACCTTAGAACAAATAATGCACTGATCTGACCTAACAAGTCTTAAGAGCAAGGCAAGAAAGGATCAAACTGTTCCAGAAAGAATAACTTCATTCCAGAGTGAAGCTCATGATATATGCATAGGAATAAAAATATCTGATAGCCAAAAAGATAAAATTCATGTCTAACACGCAATCAAAAAATTAGCTGGCAAAAAAAAAGTTAGCTGGCATGCTAAGAAGCAGGAAAATATAACCCATAATGAGGAGAAAAATCCATCTCTCAAAACAGACCAAGAAGGTGAGTGAAAAAACTAAGTAAGGGCCTCTGAAAATTCTTTCCTCCATAAAAGCAATGAAGAAACTGGCAAAATTTGTCGAATTAACTTTCCCAGAACATTGAAAATTAACCAAAGGCTTGCAGCAATCCAGGAGGTATTTATTTAAGAAACAAGGCTGTCCGGCGCATGGGTGGCTCAGTTGTTAAGTGTCTGCCTTCCGCTCAGGGCATGATCCCAGGGTCCTGGGATCGAGTCCCACATGAGGCTTCCTGCTCAGTGAGAAGCCTGCTTCTCCCTCTCCCACTCCCCCTGCTTGTGTTCCTTCTCTCGCTGTGTCTCTCTCTGTCAAGTAAATAAATAAAATCTTAAAAAAATAAAAATAAAAATAAAACAAGGCTGTCTCCGAATGAAGAGGGAGATTTGTGGTCTTTTGACTCACGCTATACGCATGCTTCCCTCTCTAGCTCCATAGTAGCCTTCAAAATCAATAGTCCTTTTTTTTTATTATGTTATGTTAATCACCATACATTTACATCATTAGTTTTTGATGTAGTGTTCCATGATTCATTGTTTGCATACAACACCCAGTGCTCCATGCAGAACGTGCCCTCCTTAATACCCATCACCAGGCTAACCCATCCTCCCACCACCCTCCCCTCTAGAACCCTCAGTTTGTTTTTCAGAGTCCATTGTCTCTCATGGTTCAATAGTCCTGCAAACATGGCAAAACCCAGCAGCCTGGCAGCCACAAGAGAGGCAGAACTGGGTTGAACATCCTTCAAAGTCTCTTTCCCATAGAATTGTCATAATTTGAACTGTTTGATGGTTTTCTAGAAAATCCTGCTTGCAAGACTATCTTTATTTGACTTGACTCAGAGCTTGCCCAGTGCTAAAAGCATTTTCCCTAAGGGCATTTGTTGAACCCAATTAAAGGCCACTGTTTAATTTTGCAGCTTCCAGAGCAGGGACAACAGATGGAGCAAAAAATAAGCTAGTTGAAAAGGCTTAAAAGGAAAATCTGGGAAATGAAATGTCTGTAACAGCTTTGAAAAGCTCCAATATATTCATAGTAATCTAGAAACATGTGAACATGCATAAGGTTGTGCACCTGTCCAGGACTCTACACATGCCCAGGAAGCACCTGGGAAGGGCCTACACTCTCATCTCTGACTGACATGCAAGCTATGCACAAAAGCAGGACATTAAGCTTAAGGAAGAGTTGTCAACTCCCTGGCTGAGTGTTAAACATGCCTACACATACAGAGCTTCTTAGCAGAGGCTAGAGATTGGTTCTAGGTATGTAAGGAAATCACTATCCAATTATTAGCTCACAATTAAATTAATCAAGCAAAAACTTCAGTGACTACATGTGACAAAGGATACAGACTTTACAGTGAGTTAAAAAAAAAAATCACTAACCAAGCAAACAGCAAGAACAATACACTCTAGGATGGAGAGAGAAAGAACAGAACTATAACAAAGAGATTGAATTAATAACCAAAAACTTTACACAGAGGAAAGCCCAGGACCAGAACCTTTGCTGGTAAATTCCATCAAATGTTTGAAGAAGAATTAGCATTAACCTTTCCAAAACTCTTGCAAAAGAAAGAAGAGTAAGGGATACTTCCTAATTCATCATACAAGACCATTATAGCCCTCATACGAAAACCAGGTAAAGATACCACAAGAAAACTACAGACCCATATCTCTTATGAATGTAGATACAAAAATCCTCGACAAAACACTAGCAAGCAATTCCAGAAACAAATAAAAAGGATTATGCACCATGACCAAGTGAGATTTATTCCAAGAGTGTGTAAAATCTGTAGGATTGCAAAATGGTGCAGCGACTGTGGAAAACAGTTTCGAATTTCCTCAAAAAATTAAAGAGTTATCATAATACTCAGAAATTTTACTTCTATGTATTTACCAAGAAAACTGAAAACATTCATAAAAAAACTCGTACACAAATGTTCTTAGCAACATTATTCAGAATAGTCAAAAAGTGAATCAACCCAAATATCCATCAACTGATGAATAAACAAAATGTAGCATATCCCTAAAATGGAATATTATTCATCCTTAAAAAGGAATGAATGATGGCTATATACTACATCGTGGATGAACCTTAAAAAATACCATGCTAAGTGAAAGAAGCCATATACAAAAGACCACATATTGTATGATTCAATTTATATGAAATGCCAAGAGCAGGAATATCCATAGATGCAGAATATAGGTAGGTGGTTGTCTGGGGCTCAGGGGAAGAAGGAAATGAGAAGTTACTACTAATATATATGGAGTTTCTTCTTGGGGTGATAAAATGTTCTAGCATTAGATCATGGTGATGGTTGCACAAACTTGAGAGTATACTAAAATTCTCTCAATTGTAAATGTACATACATAGATGTCAGAATTAGCAGAGAAAGACATTAAAAAGTTATTACTAATTGTAGCATATTCGAAAAGTAGAGACATGAAAGAACTAAAAAAGCTAAAATCAAACTTCTAAAGATAAATATTACACTGCCTGAGATTAAGAAAAATAGAGAGGATGGGGATTAATGGCAAATCAGACATCACAGAAGATTAGTGCCCTGGAAGCTATCCATATACTGGAATATTATTTAATAATCAAAAGGAATACGCTATTGATACATACTACAACCTGACTGAATCTCAAAATACGTAAAATCATCAAAATAATTAGACAGGGGTGCCTGGGTGGCTCAGTTGGTTAAGCATCTGTCTTTGGCTCAGGTCATGATCCAAGAGGCCTGGGATCGAGTCCCGCATCGGGCTCCCTGCTCAGCAGGAAGTCTGCTTATCCCTCCACCCCTCACCCCACTCATGCTCTCTCTCTCTCAAATAAATAAAATCTTAAAAAAAAAAAATCAAACCAAAAATAGTACATACTGTGTGATTCCGTTTATGCAAAACTCTAGAAAATGCAAAATAATATAATGAGGGATCCCTAACATAAAAAAACAGATTAGGTTACCTATAGTTGGGAGGGAGAGGGGAAGGAAGTATAAAGTAGCACTAGGAAACTTTTGGGGGTGATGGAGATGCTCTTTATTTTGAATATAGTAATGGTTTTATGGGTGTGTACACCCATCAAAACTTAGCAAGTTATACACTTTGAATATGTGTGTTTTATTGTTTGTAAATTATGTGTCAAAAAAGCTGTTTTTAAAAAGCAGGCAACTCCTCAGGGCCAATTTGCCAAACTGTTCCTGGTAGTTGATTTCACAGTTGGTCCCAACTAACACTTCAGAACTGAACTAGAACAGAACTGAACTACAGTTTAACATACATGTTGCTATTACTCTCTCTGCACCATCCAACTGTCAGTGGTTCCATTCCCTAGATTGATATGCATACCATTATCTGCCCCTGTATTCAAATTTATTTTTTTAAGATTTTACTTATTTATTTGAGAGAAAGAGCACATGCGAGCAGTGGGGAGGGGCAGAGGGAGAAGCAGACTCACGGCTGAGCAGGGAACTCCATGTGGGGCTGATCCCAGGACCCCGGGATCATGAACTGAACTGAAGGCAGATGCTTAACTGACTGAGCCACCCAGACATCCCCCTGCCAAGCCCCAGATGCAAATTTAGACCCAGTTTCAACTGCATCAAATTTGAGACTCAGTTTTTTTTTTTTTCCCCAGGAGCAAAATGCCTTAACTTTCTTTCTTTGCCTTACCTGTGATGAGTCTCCTGTTACCACAATATACCTGCAGGAAGGGTTCCTGCACTTTTTGATTGAAAGAGGTCTGGTTGAAGGATCACAGAAACTCTCATTCACGTGAACATTTTGTGCATCAGCGCACTTCACTTGCCGATGTGTCTCTGTTTTGGTACATGATGTTGAACACTAGAAGTGCAATGACAAAATGAATAACACATTCTTTCAGGCAGTGTCTTTGAAAGTTTGCTTGTCAGTACTCACGTTCAGCCACTCTCCTGCTACCCACTGGTACTGTTTGCAGTCCTGACGCCAACAGTGCTGCTGAAAATAAGGCCGGGTGGATGGATCGCACACTTCGTCAGCCACCCGACCAACGCCTCTGAGTCTACAGTACACATCCCTTTGCTGAACTCCCACGCCGCAGGTCACAGAGCACTACAGAGAAGCCCAAAGGGTTTGAACAATTAGCTAACAAATATCAAATTACGTAAAGATGGCAAAATAGTACCATGGCCTATTTTCTTGTTTCTTTTAAACATAACCTAACATTACATCAGGTACTGGATAGAAAATATTATGCAATTAGAATTTTTCTAAGACTGTCTAGTGTGAAGCCTCCTTACAAATGTGCAAATAATTTTTTTTTATTTTGCAATACCTACTTAAGCCTTATGGAAACTATGACAAGTTATATGACAAGTTGTATCAGTCCCTCCATCCCAACAGATAACTCTCTATTCTGACTTAAACGTTCTTAATATCTTTTCAACTTGCTGCACAATGCAACTATTCTGCTACATTGCTTTAAAACATCATTTAAATCCTTAGGCTATATGCATAATCTCCCTCGAAGGAACAAAAATTTCCAAGATTGTGTTATACTCATCTTTATACTTGCAGCACCTACTACAGTTTGGGGATCCGAATATTTGCTTCTCTGTTGATTCATGATTATCTGTCAATGGACAAGTGCTTGGGGAAGCTGGTTGTATAAACTAAACTTAGACCATCTTGTCTTAGCCTCTCCAGGTCTCATTTTTCTTATGTGCACAAAGAAGATTCTGTACTATTTGTAAAATTCCATAGAACACTTCCATACATTTATTCTTGATAACAGCTCTACCTCTGACAAGCAGTGCTGAGGACCTGAGGCTCAGAGATGGTAAGTCACTTGCCTGAGCTCCTGCTTCTGGTTAGCAAGATGAAGCTCAGTTCTTCCTGATTCCAGACGCCGAGCTGTCATTGTGCTGAGGGGGATGGGGAAGGATTTGGTAAACTCTCAGGGCCTTTGCAGCTCTAGAATGCCAGGTCATCTTACAACAGAGCTTGGCTACAACCAAAAGCTATGGTGCCAACATTAAAGAGTGTGGAGAATGCCCAGGGGTATTTATATTTAATTTGCAAGTTTGGTTTTCTATACCCCTTGTGATTCCAGAAGGGATTGGAAGTCCTACTGAGGAATATCTGTGGTCTCATCGTTGTTCCCTGTGATACTGTAAGGGTAAAAAATCAGGTCCTTTGGGGCACCTGGGTGGCTCAGTCAGTTAAGCATCTGACTCTTGATTTCCACTCCGGTCATGATCTCAGGGTCGTGAGATGGAGCCCCATGTCAGGCTCTGCACTGAGCGGGGAGTCTGCTTGAAGATTCTCTTCTCTTTGCCCCTCCCCTCATTTGTTCTCCTCCTCTCTGTCTCTCTTGAAAATAAATGAATAAATCTTTAAAAAAAAAATCAGGTCCTTCACCAAGTTCTATATTTCTGCAGGAGTCTCAGAGCGATGAATTTCTTTTTCCACAATAAATGTATATCGGCAGAATATGGATTTACCATGAATGAAAAAATATTTAGATCCCACAATAACTAAGAACTTGGTTCACCTTGTAGACTTGAATTCCTCGTACAAACTGTTGTAGCATTTTACTCTAAATGCACTTGAAAATTTAGAATTACAAGCAGTATAAGCAGTGGGTATAAGCAATGGGTATAAGCAGTAATCGCTGACTTGAAAGAGAATTTATATATATATTTTTAACCTATGAAGAACAGTATTATCTACATAGCTTACACTTACTTTCATTTTATGCTTAGGCAGTTGAATTTTGCCCCCACTGAGTGTTTTCACAAGAAAGAGCTCCATTGTATGGAGACAAAAATAACTTAGTATGTGTTTCATGCAGGACACAATGTTAAGTAGACTAAAATGTCTGGAGGTAGTTTAGCTTATCTGAACCTCTTGTGAAAATGTTTAGCCTATAAAATAAGGCTCCTGCAAACATTTTCCAGGGATAATTTCAGAAATATAAGCTACATTTCAAAAACTTCCTGGCTCTAAACCTGAAAAAAAAATTTTCCTGGAAAAACATAATTCACAAAACACAGCTTAGCAAGAAGTTCTAGCAGACAAATATAATTTTCTAAAATTCAAAAATACCCATAGTTTATTGGTCATAGCACATGTTTAGAAAAATCTACTGTGACCATGGGTAACTACTATTGTGGATCTCTTCCATAAAAGGAAAAAAAGATGGTCTACAGCTTGGAAGAAAACAAGTAACTTTCTGTTTTTCAGTTTTTTTTAAAAGAATACAAAAAAGTAAACTGATGCAATTTTAGATTTGAACAGAAAAGAGAATATATGGCTTAAATGAAATATTTCTTAACCCAATGTCATCAATAACCCTAAAAGCCAGATCCAACAAAAACGTTTCAAATCTTTTCTTAATCTCATGGACACATTCAGCAGCACTGACCACTTTATGTGGAGCCATTCTGGCTTCTGTGATTGAAATCTCCTCAGGTTCCGGGTACTCTACTCTTCTTAGATTGCTCCTTCTCAGAGTCCTTTACTGACTTTTTTCTCAGTTAAGCCTTAAATGTTAGCATATCCTGGGATTCTGTTTATAACCTGCTTTTCTTTATACCCTGTGAGTACTCTGAGCAGTTTCTTCTATGCACCAGTTTTCTAAATCTGTTTTCTCCAGCCTTGATCCTAATTCTGACTTTGACATTTACATTTGCATGTGTTTACAAGAATGTTCTATGTATTTACAGAAATTTCATGTGTTTTCTCCATTGATATGTCAAAGGTACCTCAAATTCAATATTTCCAAAGCAGAATCTTTGCCCGGCCAGGTCCCCCTACAGTGGTGGATGCTGTGAAGATAGGATTACTCACCCTTTAGTCGAGTGACTTACTAGCATGAATTCTCAAGGTACACCTCTAACTCTAAAACATGCACCCTTATTTAATAGCTTCATAGAACTACATACTTAATAAGCATGTTCTATATTTTTAAAAAATCCAGATATCTAATGTGAAGGCAATGTGAGACTATAATTACAACACAAATGATTGAATACACTAACTCACCAACACGGCATAATTTAATTCAGACGGGAAAAATCAGCCAAATATCCTATTTACATGTAATATACTAGAACACTGCACAGACTGACACTTGAAAGACTGGACAGTGGAATTGGAGAAGGTGAATTCTAGCCAACCCACAGGTACTATAGACATTTTAGCTACTGGAGAGCAGGCCTAAAGAAATGTTAGAATGTGCACTGTCAAAATAGGTTCATCAAACTGCTATTTCATAAATCATTTAAAATGCAAATATGCAATGTTCTCTCTGGGTGCATTATTTCTTATTTCTTATTAAGATTTAGGTCTTGATTTCCTCATAGTTATTTGTAACTGTGCCTTATTTCAAGTGAGTCAATAGTGAGGCAGTAATATTAGCAATAGTAGATAGAGCATTTGGAGTTAGGAGAGACTCTAGGAATATGTAACTTCAATTTCTCTTCAATTTTGAAATTCCTTTCACAGCAATAGTAAACGAAGGGCCATCAAACCTACCCATACTTTCCTACCCTGAATCCGGGTACATTCACTACATCCTGAAAGCAGTCATTCCATTTTTGGTTGACTCTAAGGTTAGCGAATACTCAGCTATTTTGTGCTGAAATATTCTTCTTTAAACATTTACCATGGTCCAGAATCTGCCCTCCTTCTCAACACAGAACAAATCCATATTCACTTTCATGGGAGAAAGTATGAAGGTATAAGGCCTAAAAGAGTGAGAGCTATTTTCTGACCAATAGGAGTTGACCAATAAAATTGCAGAAATGCCAGTCCAGCATTCTGACATTATAAAGCAGCTGAATCAAACCCAAAACCAGTGATCTAGTTTTGTTAGGTAAAGAGGAAATGTCTTTGAGTTTAAGCCAATAATCATCAGGGCTTTTCCAACTTGCAATAGAACACAATGGACCTGACAAAATACTTGTAACCTTTTGATTGTACTTCTCTGGGGATTTGGTAAATTTGTCATTGCTTTTCTTAAAGCATGGGTCCTCTGGAATAGGCACTGCTCCAAAAATGTGAGCAGGATCTGTGCCAAAGATTTGAATGCTATCCATCAATAATGTAGCCTAATATATTGCTAGTAATTTCAGCAACTACATCATATTTAATGTATGATCAACTAAACTCTGTTATGCTCCATAAGCTGCAAAATGCATATATATGTTATACTTATGCAACATACGTTTTAAAAATATAAACAGCTTGCAATGAATTCAGTAAAACATAGAATTTACATTTCTATCGAATGCATTACTATGTGTGATGCAATGGCAATCTACAATTGTTGACTTTAGGTGCCCTCGTAAGAGTGACAGTATGTTGCTCAGGAAATATAAGGATGAGCTGATGTATAATGATAATAATGAAATGATTATGACAGCAACTATAGTAAGGAAAGCTCAAATAGACCTGTGTTCAAGTGCTTCCCCACCACACACACACACACACACACACACACTTTTGGTCTGTGACCTGTACAAGCTACGTAGCCTCTTTAAGCTGTTGTTTTCTCCTCTCCAAGCAATGTCAGGAAGTGACTGTCCCTTGTTGCTCCCTTCCTATTCCCATTTCTTCACTTTTCTTGCAGAGATAAAGTTATTTCTGCCTTGAAAATTCCTAGATACATGCCTTAAACCAGAGAGTGAGTCATCTCAGCCCACTCAAAGAAAGGCCATCTTAAGTATCAGGAAAGAGAAGAAAGGGAGAGAGAGAACAGGCAGCACAGAAAGGTAAGAACAGAGTGGCTGCACCAGCCAGAAGAGAGTGAGAAGCATAGTTTGCTCAGCCCCAGAGCCGAAAAGGACATCTTCCCCATCCTGGGGCTCCAGCCTATCTTTGATGGTAGGAACATCGCTTGGGAAGAGAGAAGAGGTTCTGGGTTCTTGCCCAGTGGCTATGGGGACTCAATTAAGATTTACTATCTTTTTAGGTTATAAGAGATATATGTGTATACATCAGAAATTTCTGAAAATAAATACAGGTTTATGTCTTTTGGAAATATAGAAAATACGGAATTATAGAAATATAAAATCACTTAAAATGTTAACATTTAGAATATAGTTTCAAAAATTTTCTTTTTTCAGGGGTTTTGGGAGAAGGGGGCACTAGCTAATAGATTGGTGAGATTTTGGAACTTCTATCACCTTTGGTTCCAGCTCTGATCTTAAACTAGTAGAAAGAAAATGATGGGTCTCAGAGAAGGGGAATCAGGCAAGTGGTTGGTATCAGGTGACTCTAGATTCAGCAGGGTTGAGTGAGATTCTTTAGGTCATCTTTCTAAGTTGTCCAGCAGATTTGTCATGATCAAGGGGAGGCAAGAATTTTGGAATTTTTTTTTTCCCCCTGAGTATGAAAACTACATTTGGATGGTAGAACTAAGTAGATGGAGCATGAGACAATGAGGACTCTAGCACCATGCTAGCCTTAAAAACTTGAATATACAAACGAAGCTAGTATTCCCAAATAGGTAAAATTAAGTTTAAAAACAAAACAGAACAAAAAAACCTTTCTGGTTTCAGAAAGTGGAGGGAGTTATTTTTTTCTTTTAAATGATTCTAGTATTTACTTTACCTCTGAAGGTGTACATCTGGAAGCAGAGGACAAATGGCCCTCTATACCAATGTTTTTTCTGTTTAGCACCAGTCACTAAACTGCATTACTAAATCCTTTCATTGAAAAACGGTATCAAATACCAAAAGAAGAGTGTTACTTCAAAACTCATTTGAGCACCTCTGTAGTCACAATTTGCTAAATGAGTATTCCCTTTTGAGGTAGAATGTAAAATAGTAATAAAATGAAATTGTTTTATAGTGAGTGATTCTACTAAAGCAATGCTACAATTTATACAGTCGGAACAAAGTAGCAACCAGTGATTATCTCGTAACTACCTCTGAAATTACACTTCTGTTGAATATATTATTATATGTAGTGCAGGGACAGCCTGCAATTGTTAACTTCATGTGGGTACTTTTTATAGAATAAATCAAAAGCCAATGACTTCACAAATGGTCATTGTTTCTGGCAGAGATTTGAGGACTGTGTGGGTGTATGAAGCTAATTTCTATGACAAGGAAAACCAATTCAAAGAGAAGAAAGCAGACTCTGTACAAAAGCATCTGTGGTTTTTTTTAATAGTCTTTGAATATTCATATCTGTATCTTAGAAACCCCTTAAACATGTTCATGTAAGTGAGTCTTATATAATTTCATACTTGGTGGTAAGCCAAGGCCAATTTGTTAGCATCTATGATTGATTCGCTGTTGTGGGGCTGGAGGTCAAGGGTCAGAAAGCGTCTCGTGAATACCGACCACAGCAGCTGGAGCAGCCGCAGGGCTGCAAGGGAATTCTGGGGAGTCAACAGGCATGCTGGTGGCCAAGAAGCAAAAAGCCTTTCCCACTTCTACACCCATTCCCCCCCCGTCCCCCTCCCTGTAGTTCCTGGCTGATGTCAGAATTAGGAAGCCCCTGCCACATGCTGGGTTCAGTGACTTTACAGTGTTTCACCCTTTGGGAGAAAGCCACTTTGCCATAATTCTGGCACATCCTGGTCCAGATAAAATAAGGCAAACCCCGACCTTAAGCAAAAACCCGCAATACGACAAATACATAAATTAAGAGTTGGAAAGTGTTTTTTGCAACTAAATCACAATATTCAAGATAAGAAGTATTCAACTAGATACTAAGTTAAGTGCTTAGTGAACAAGTTATCCTTTGTCCCTGAGATTCAGTGGCCTGAGACAATGCTGAAGAAGTAGGCATGGGTTAGGTTGTAGACTGACCATGTAAAGACAATGGCCAATCACAGAAGACAGGAAGAAATACAAGGAATTTGAGTTATTCTAGAGCTCACACTATATGCAAGTAAATAATGGCAAAAATACATATAGGGAGGCCATTGCACACTTGGGAACAGGTGATGAAATAGACTGGAGTGTTCACAAGGAGATTCAAGAGTTACTTTGAAGGAGAATTGGAAGAACCTGTTGAGTGACTGACTGCAAGGTCAAGGGAGAAAGAGAACGATCTAGTGTTCCTTTCTTAAACAGCTTAGTAGGTAGTAGTGGCATTTATAAAATAAAATAGATTAATGGGAAATCTTTTAAATCATAGCCTTTGCTAAAGCATGAAAAATAATTTTATTACTTTACCAAAATTCAATGTCGAAGCAAATGCTTAAGATATATGGGGGTTTTTTGTGTGTGGGATGAGAAATAAACATGTTTGCTCCCAGTTCTCAGTCAAGTATTAAGCATTATTCTCAGCCTGTGAGCACTTGACAGAAGCTATCTCTTCTACAAAGAAACCTGCTCAATTTGGGAGCTTTTTATTCAGTAAAAATGACGCGCTGACACAGCACCCCGCAAAAGCTAGTGCCCTGCACCGAGGCCCTAACCTCACAGAGTAAACTGTGATGACTTAGGAACCCAGAGGAACCCCACTTCTTCTAGCTCCTCTCTGAACCCTTATCTTTAATAGACATCATTCCAACACCACACAGGAGCAAGGAAGCTGCATCAGCAGAAGAGAGGTTTTCCTTCCCTTCTCAGGACTATGACCTTTAAGAAATGGCGAAGTCCCCTGAGGTCCTGCTGAGAGCAGCCAGACAGCTATGCTGAAAGCCTATCCCCATTGAGATCAGGCCCCCAGAAATTATTCTAGTGAAAATTTCCAACTTCATTCATGGCTTTTACCTCTTCGCTACTTCCCAAGCTGGTCTTTGTTTGACAACCACGATCAAATGCATGCCACCCCCAATTTAGATTTTGGGCTTACTTCCCTGAGTATGCCAGGGCAGCTATCAATCACCCTTCTTTTATTAACCGAGTTCTCAGTCTGGATCTCATGTATATATCAGCTTCATTTTGGCTAAGTCTTTCCAAGTGTGTCCACTCTAGCCTTAGGCTAGCCCAGGCTCCCTGGTTCTGACATGTCCCTAACTCTTAACTCCAATCATCATCCTGTTTAGAACATACCAGTCCTTTCTCCAAAATGTAAGCTTAGCTCAAATCCAAGACTTTGGTGTGGAAACAAGGCAGTCACTAAATATATCATCATCTATACTTTCCTTTTTTTTTTCTCTCTCTCTTTTTTTTTTGTTGTTGTCGTAGTGTTCAGTGATTTATTAGTTGCATAGAACACCCAGTGCTCATCCTAACACGTGCCATCCTTAATATCCATCACCTGGTCACTCCATCCCCTCACCCCCTCCCTCCTGTAATCCTCAGTTTGTTTCCTGGAGTAGACTACCTGGAATAATAATATGATTATCAGTAGCCCCCCACCCCTGGTATTCAGTAACAGAATTTCTTGTAAAGTTTACAGTCACAAAAAAATCAACTGACTAATTTGTTATTTAACTATAGACTTAGCAAAAGTGTTAACACTGTACATTAATTCAGAGCATAGTGCAAATAAATGTATAACAGAATAAAACACATTTTAGTGGAGTAAAAACTTCAAGGTTATCAAAATAGACTTGAGATTTTCTTTTTAAATACAAAAATACATTTATAATTATAAAATACATCACATACCTCCTTCCATCTATTGGCTTTCCATGAAGGGCATCTGACAGATCTACAAGCTTTGTGAGTTCGAGGTTTCTGTAGATGACTGCAATATTTTTCTTCTAATTTCCCTTGGAATTGGTCAATGCAAAGCACCTCACGGTACTTTAAACCTTTACCACAAGAAGCTGAGCACTAGAAAATAAACATGAATACATTTAATTTTATCTTGACTAATTTATCTTCAAAATGTATAAAATGAAGAATCAAAACATCATTGCTTTGATGTTTTCATTAAGATATACTTTGATATTTTTAATTAGAAAGAATTTATAATCTGTCCATCTGCCCTGGACCATCAATGGATATTGGTACCATAAGGTATTCATTAATTCCATAAAAAGTACTGATTGTCTACAGTATACCAAGCATTCTTCTGGTATGTAAATGTTTTAGATCTTTTAAGGGTAAAGACTATCTGAAGCTAACTCCTGTTATCACACATGATGATTTAATTTTAATTTTGTATGGTCACCACCTATTCTATTTTTAACCCCATGTTTCCCACACTGCAAAGTATACTTTGGATGTTAAAAAAAAAATGCAATGATTTCTCAATGCAGGGATGGAGAAAGGAGAAAAGTCATTTTTTTAAGTGCTGAAATTCAGTTCAACTTTGTTTTTTGCATCAATCTCAGAAAATATCTCTCTGTACCATTTACCTTCCAATATATTCAGTTAAAAAAATAACTAAAATCTCTGTAAAGATGTAAGTGAAATAATAATTTGACTTCATTTTTCAGCCAGTTGCCTTTTAAAGAATGAGGCCAGGACAATGTAGTGGGAAGAGCTTGGGCTCTGGTATTGAATACCAGGTTTGCCTGTTACTACTTGCACGACTCCAGACACATTTCATCACCTGTCCAAGACTCCATTTCCTCATTTATAAAATGGAGATAATAACCACCAGTATTACAGCTTATTATGCAGATGAGATTAAGAATATGAAAGGTCTAATCCAATCCTGTTACATGTGGTGCATCCTCAGTAAATATTAGCTTCCTCTTCTACTATTGTCCTTTATATAGTCTCAGAATGTTGGCAATTTTCAGCATGATATATGTACCAGGGAAAAGTTAAGCAAAGACATGGATTCCAGACAACTCCTCTCATACCTCTGAGACAGCTGTTCACATATGGTTTCATTTAGAAACATATACTGAGTTCAAAGAGCATTAGATAATATATTATACATTTTATCTATCAGTTCAAAGACTGTTAGACTATCTAATACAGATATTAGATGCTTAAAATATTTTAGATAAAAAAATAGTGAGGGTATAATTTATCTTTTTATATTATCTGCAATACTATATCTCATTTGTGTAGGCAATTAATTTAATACAGTGCCTTGATTATTAAGACTTATTACCATATCCAAACTGTTCTCTTTAACACAGCCTTACATGTCACTTAGAACATACTTAATTCTGTGAAAATCTCTAAGGGATCTTCATAACCTGTATTAAGCTTGCATTCTTCCTATTGACTTTCTCTTTTGGATCTACTTATATGCTCTACTCTTCCTGACTTGGGTTCTTCTCAGTTTTTTATTGTTTTGTCTTCACTGTCTATTTTTCAAAGAGTATGGTACGATTTACACCAAAAACATCACATATTATTGAGTATCAAGGATATATCATCAAGAAGTATATGTACATGTTCACAGATGGAAAAAATGTTTTTCTCCTTAGGTATATATTATTTTTTCTAATCTTTGGGATCTTTAGAACAGAAGAACGTTCATTACTCTTCCTGTTAGCCTCTTTTAAAAAGTAAGCATTACTGTGAATATTTAAGATCAACACAGTTGTTCTATGGAAGATGTAAAAATATTTAGTATCTTATTCATTCTGTGAATATTATTGAGTTTCTACCATATACCAAGAGTTGCAGACACAGATTCATTAAACATCTCTTGCTTTTGCCCTTGATTTATTCTTAAAGTGCTTAGAATCTAAATGACACATATCATCGATGAAATGAATAATACCAAAATAGATCTTAGATAATATTAAACCCAATAAAGACCAGGAGAAAACACATTAAAATAATACAATAAAAATTATGGATTTAAGGAATTCTGAAAAGTAGCCATTCCTTTCTGGGATGTTTGATAAGTACTCGAGGAGAAGGTGGTATTTAAAGTCAGTTTTGAAGAGGTAGGCTTGCTGATGGAAAAGATGGATGGTCATATATTTGTTTAATATCCTTAGCTGGACATTGCCCACATGTCTGGTTTTGTAAAATTCTCAGAGTTCTAACAGTGCCAAGAATCCAAGAATCACACAGTAAGTATGCAGTACATTATTGATATTTCTGGTAAGAATGATCAATTCATTTACAAAACTATGTAATATAAGAGGGAATACTGAAGATTCTCCTTTAGAATTGAGCAATATATTTCCTCGATCAGCAATATCTAAGAATGGAATGTAAACTCACACATTGTAGTACACTATCAAAGACTATTCTTCACAAGACTGAATAGTGTCTCCTACTCTCACTCAAGATCATCTTTCTCTTCTTCATTATTCTAATCTTTAACCAAGACTATTATTAAACATAATTTTAAACATTTTTTTTGCTTAAAAACTGACAATGGCTATTATCTTTAATAGTAAATCAAAACATATTTTTCTTTGTTTTCTTGATCCACTAAATTTCAGTCAACATACCTTTCTGACCTTATAGTCTGTTACTTTTCAACATGTAGAGTTGCTCTACTTAGGCATATTATATTCACTCAACAAGAGTGCCCAATTCATGTTACTTCCTTTTACCTCAACTAATCACTTCCCCTGGTGCTTTCTAAATGTGACTTATCCTTAAAGCTCTAAGTCAGTCCCATGTCTAGGGTAAATACATATCAATCTTTCACTTCTCTGAATTCTGAGTCTCACTCTGTTTTTTAGCACTTGATCATTTTCTACTTTTGTCACATACTTTATCTACCCAGACTTCTGGAGGTCAAGGACCTTTTACAGATTACCCACATCACCCACAAAACGGCAGGTACAATAAATATTGGCTGATTGATTGATGTTGATCCTTGTGTAAGCAATTCTTATTTGTTTTTGTTAAACTCTAAAGTAATTTATTAAAACATTTTAAATTCCTTGAAATATATTTATTGGTTTATAAACACAAAGTTTCCCTAGGAAAGATAGACAAAAAGTACAAAATCAAAGAATTGCAAAATAAATTATGGTTGGTCACAATTTTAAAGTAGAGCTTTATTTCCTCAAGTTTTGAAGAGGAGTAAATACATAATTTTATCATGTCTGATGAATTCCATGTGAGTATTTAAGTGAAAGAGAACATGTTATACAAAGAATAATGTTTTAGTTGGAATGAGGTAGTCATAAAGTAAATAACTAGAGAAATGCTACCCTCTTTCTCTCAAACCAGAATACATTCTGAGTTGTAAAGATACCACAAAAGAGTTCACTTGATGGGATATTCAAACATGACAATTCTTTTCTCTGGCACCCCAGCAATTTTTTTTTCTCTATTTTATATTCCTGATACCATCCTACTCCCTTGAGATTTTATTAACACTGTATATTTTCCAGCATTCTTGTCAAAAGAGCTCTTAAAAATCACCCCTATTGTCCTTAGTTGACACAGTCTTAAATTCTGAGATATATTTTCATGAGTACCATGAAATGGTAGCTATAGGATACAATCTACTTCAGCAGTAGCAACATTATGGGGCGCCTGGGTGGCTTAGTCGTTAAGTGTCTGCCTTGGGCTCAGGTCATGATCCCAGGGTCCTGGGATTGAGCCTGAACTGGGCTCCTTGCTCAGCGGGAAGCCTGCTTCTCCCTCTCACACTCCCCCTGCTTGTGTTCCCTCTCTCACTCTCTCTCTCTGTCAAATAAATAAATAAAATCTTAAAAAAAAAAGAGAAAGGAAAATGTTAAAAAAAAAAAAAAGTAGCAACATTAAATACAAGTAACCTGAACTATTCCTGTAAATTAGGTAAAGACAGATGTGTCTGTAAGGAAAAGAAAACATTTGAAACAAATGTAGAATTTGCAAGCCCTAAAAATGCAATAGAATCTCCAGAATTGTGCAGGTTGGATGGCACTTTCAATTCCAAGATGGAATTTTGGAATTAAACATTCTAATATGATTAACTCTGCAACAAGTCTATTTTTGTTTTTAAAGTTGTACATAATTCCAGAATAAGATTACTTTTGATATTTGAGGTGTGGATTATAATTTTGTTTGTTAAGAATATTACAGAAGAGTGAATTGACAGTTTGTGAAAGATGTTGATTCTAAACACTTAAATTGTTAAACAAAATAGAACAATGAAGTTTATTTAGCTCCCATTCTAGGAAATGGAAAACATCACCATTGGGTGCATAAGAAGGTACTCAACATCACTCATCATCAGGGAAATGCAAATCAAAACCACAATGAGATATCACCTTACACCTCTTAGTATTACCACCATCAAAAAAATGAGATAATTAATGCTGGTGATGATGGGGAGAAAGGGAACCCTTGTGTACTGCTGGTGAGATTGTAAACTGTTACAACCACTATGGAAAATAGTACAAAGGATCATCAAAAAATTAAAAATAGAACTACCCTATGATCCAGTCATTTCTTCTGAGAATTTATCCAAAGGAAATGAAAACATAAACTTGAAAAGATATCTGTACCCCTACATTCATAGCAGCGTTATTAACAAAAGCCAAAACATGGAAACAACCTAGGTCCATCAATGGATAAATGGATAAAGAAGCTGTGGTGTACATATATACTATGGAATATTATTCTGCCATAAAACTGGAGAAAATCCTGCTATTTGCAACAACATAGATGGACCCTCGGGGACATTATGCTAAGTGAAATAAATCAGAGAATGATAAATACCATATGACCACACTTATATGTGGAGTCTTGAAAAAAAAAAATGACTCAGAGATCAGATTTGTGGTTACCAGAGGTGGGGGGAGGTGAGAGGTGATTAGGAGAAAGGCGATCAAAGGTACACACTTCATAAGTACTAGGGATGTAATGTATAGCATGATGATTACAGTTAACACTGCCATAATATATATAGGAAATTGTTGAGAGTAACATCTAAGAGATCACAAGGAATTTTTCTTTGCTTTTTTTTATCGTATCTATATGAGATGATAGATGCTAATCAAACTTATATCAATGATCATTTCATAATGTAAGTCAAACCATTATGCTGTACACCTTAAATTACACAGTTATGTATGTCAATTATATCCAATAAAACTGGAAAAACTTAGATGAAGTGAGTTTTTCTTTATTTCTAGATATAACATCATCTGTTAGTTATCTGCTGAAAATGTAAGAACTCACAACCATATGGCTGGGTGTCACATCTATCCAATTGCTCATTGTATGGCAGGTATTTGCTAATTTCCTCAGACAAACAAGAAAAACCTACTACCAGGTGACAAAATTGTTCACACAATCTTTTTGTTTTAGATGAGCTAAACACACAGAAATGCAATCATTATACATTACAAATCTAAATTCAAATATGCTTTATTACAAACCAGAAATCATTTCTATCAAGTGCAACTGAAGAAGCATCAAATTATAATATAGAAAATGGAGCGGTTTTGATTTAAACACAATTACAGCTAAAATATAATCAGGTATTGAAGTGTCCTTGAAATAATTTGAGAGAATTAGTTGTGTTTTCCTTAGCCTTAAGTGGCAATTCCAAAACAATCAATGAATTTCTCAATATAGGGACATGTATTATTTATCTTTATTTTGATCTTTTCCAAAACTGAACTATGTTATGCTTCTGTAGTAAAGTTAAATAATCTAATGGAAAATTTTGACCATAGCTATTTTGCAAGAGAACTTTTTTAATGTTTTGGTGATTATATGTTAAATGTCTTTATAACACTATTACAAAACAAGATTTATCTATGAAATGATATAATAAGGAAATGATAGTTTCAGATCAAGACAGGCCATAAATTAGATATTTTGTGAAATAAAACACTTGTGTGTATGCATTCATGCATGTATGTTTTATCTATATTTTTTTTACTTTTAAGAAGCCTGTAACATTCTCTAAATAAAATAAAGAGGCTGCATCTGAACCCCAGGAACAGCATGGTTTTTGAAATCTTCAGCAAGCTAGTAACACCTACTTATCTAAGAGAAGAACCCAATTACAGTAAAATCTTGGGTATGAATTTTATACAATTAGTCAATAATTAGGGGCGTTCCCCACATTGGTTGAACACTATTTTAAATTGAGCTCTCCTCAGTTATTAAAGAAGTAAAACATTAACATAGTTAGAATAAATAGCCAGAATATACTAGAATAGGGTATTCCTGTGTTTAAACAAAAAAATGACAAAATATGGATATTAAGAGTAGGATGTCAACTCTGCAAAATAGTACTGCTACTGTTCCTTTAATTCAATGCATATGTGCACTAAAAAGTAAGATACTAAATCTATCAACAGAGACCCTATTCATAGTATTTCCTGAAAGATTATACTTAGAGTTTTAAAGTTAAATGGAGTTTGAAAATTCTTTTTAACCTGTTACAGACATTCTTGACTATGCAGCTTTAATAAACCAAGATAGCATTTGGTCCTAAAAATAATCACTACCGAAATAGTTCATATTCTATTGCATTGCCTCTAATTTAAAATTTGCACTTCAGATGTTTAACATTTTTTAAAGTCAGATTCACTTGCAAAAATGTTTTGAGTCCCAACTTAAAGGACATAGAAATATATTATTAACAAACATATCCAGAAAACTTTCTTTACATTCACATCATTGTGCTAATTATAACATTTTAATTTCTATTTCATGTGCTAAAATGTTATTTCTAAATATATATGTATATTGTACATATGTATATATTTAATGTACACAATGAATTTACAGTTCTAAGCTAATATGATTATCTCATGTGGGGCGCCTGGGTGGCTCAGTTGGTTAAGCGACTGCCTTCGGCTCAGGTCATGATCCTGGAGTCCCGGGATCGAGTCCCGCATCGGGCTCCCTGCTCGGCAGGGAGTCTGCTCTCCCTCTGACCTTCCTCCCTCTCATGCTCTCTGTCTCTCATTCTCTCTCTCTCAAATAAATAAAAATAAAATCTTTAAAAAAAAATGATTATCTCATGTGTAATTAATTTGGCTAATTCAATTGGAAGTACTATTTAAAGATAATTTATTATAAGATAATTGTTCATATTTTCTAAATTATGGCTTTGGAAAATTTCTGTGATTATTTTCACTTTCAAATTTAAAACCTGAAGTTGCAATAATTAATGCTAGTAAGCTACAGAAATTTTCACTTATCATATATTATTTTCTACACATAAAATATTAGAAAATCAGAATGAAAAATCACCTCAGTGAAAGATAACTAAAATACTCAATTATTGGATTAGTTTTCTTCAGTAATAAGATTTGATGAACAATCACTACAAACATGGCCAAAGTTTATTTTGCTGTATGAAATAGTAATTCTAATTCAAAATGTAAACACTATCTGTAGCAAAAGAAATAGGAAGAACTATCATTAGTTTAAGTCTTGTAATTTATTGTTTTAGCTTTCTAATAGTATGTATGTACTAAAAAGGGGTAATGAACACTTCAGACTCTTCTATAAAATCTGTTTAGCAAGTGGAACTCATCTAAAGAGTTCCTAAACAGAGTTTTTATTGACTCATTGAGTAACATAAATCTTTGCAATCATATGGTAACAAAAAAAATGTTATTGTCAATATGAGAATAATATAAATCTTGACTAATTTCAATAATTCTATTGGGGCCATTATTGTAAGTTTACTTTTTCTTAATGTCTTTATACAAATCACAACCACTGGGACGTTATTTTGTAAGACCATACGGTACACTCTGTGATGAAAACCCCACTCTTGTCCTCTGGGAGCCTACATCCAGAATCATGAGAATCTGCCTCCCTGGGTGGAACAAAGTAGAAAACTATTCAGTGTGGGTAGACCATAAAAAGATAAAGATCAGAAAAGTAACTAAAACATACCTTTAAAAAGATATTGACTTCTAAGGCATTACTATGGTAATATTTACAAAATGCTTAAAATCAAGCACCAGCAGACTAGCAGGATTTACCATTTCAAGTTTCTACAAATGTTTTTGTGCTAGCTGTGGGAGTTAACAGAAATAAAGCCAAGAAGTTTGCTTTCAAGTAGGGTTATAAAGGTCTGAAAAGGAATATGCACAGAGAATTCTCAGATGAGAAGTAAAAAATGAGATCTATGAATGCTTTGATATGACAAAGTCAGAGTTGAAATTAAAAGAACAATATCCATTGAACATATTTATGTCTATTTATCATATGTAATAATAGTTGAGATGCAAGAATATTTTAGGGATTAATTTCAATGAATTTAAGCTAATTTCAAAATTATCTTAGATTAAAAATGAATTCTTTATATCAAGTTTCAGGTGGGGTTTCATGGCTTTTACTATTGGAAGCAGAGGACAGAATAAAAGGGCATGGGATTTGAAATTGGACACGTACATTTGAATCTCCATTGTCAGTAGTTGAGCAATCTTGGGCTAGATGCTTAACCTTGCTGATCTTCAGTTATCTCATCAGAGCATGGCAATAATAATATCTACCTCAGGGTAGTTGTGAGATTAAAGGATAACATATGAATAACCTAAAACAGTGCTTGACACAATTCTCTAAATGAATATTAATCTTCCATTCCCTTTTCTTTTTCTTCCTTTCCTAATCCTGAGGAGATATAAAGTGGTGAAAATACAATCAATGATATGGATTTCTCTATGAAACACTTGAATGGAACACAGGGATTGTTCAAGGCTCATACATTCAGATTTCATTCAATGGTAATCACCCCAATGGAATTCCAGTAAGAGTCTATCTTGCTTTCCCTGAAAAGAACTCTGCTTACCTAGATACTGAAAAACACATCAGATACACGTTAAATTATAGTCACAGTGGGCATAAGGAAGAGAAACTGGAAGGGAATGCAAATAGACATCTGGTTAAAGAAATTAACCAGTTTCAGGTAAAATTGGTGGAGTGACCATATGTATTCATCTCCCCTTCATCAGTTTTTTTCATCCCACAAAGTCAGAGTGAACCAAATAGATTTCAGTAACTATGGAAGATCTAAAGAGGATAAAAGGAATGAAGAAGACCAATATGAAGGAAGACAAACTTGTACCTGCAGAGACAAGAGGCTCAGCAATGAATGCAAGGAGGGGTGCTGCAACTCTTCCACTCCTCATTAGCCAGACCAGGGGCTTCTTCTCTGCAGAAATTAAATGTGTGCGTGGGGGAGCTTTTGCATTGGGAATGCTGAAGGAAAAATAGTGGAATTCCACACATAGAACTCTTGACCCTTACTTAGTCTCTCTGCCAATATTATTCTTGCTTGCAGACAGGGTATTAGAGGGTCCTTCTCTGAGAAACTGGGTCTCCAAAAGAACAGACCTTCAAGTATTGACTTATAGGGAAAATCAGTTACTAAACTCTACGCAAATGCAGAGTTTCCAATCAATTCTCTAGTGCCTTATTTTTAAATAATAATGAGCTGCAGAAAATCATCAACTTTTGAAGAAAATCTTTGGTAGGAAAAGCAGAAAACCATTCTCACCATCACCTTATGAAGATTAAAGAGATAATCAAGAATCACCCCTCCAAAAACTATAATTAATGTAAGAGAGCAAATATTGTATGATGAAATAAGAATAGGTTACTATGACCCCAAAATAATCAGAATGCAAGAAAAACCTCCTGGTAATTAAAAATATAACTAAAATAACTCAGGAGATGGTTAGATATTGACAATTTCCCACTGAGTAAAACCAAATGACAAAGATAGGAGAATATAATGAGAATTAAAGGATCAATCCAAGAATCCTAATATCCAACTAGAATGAGTTCAGTAAAGAAAAACATTGCATAGAAATTATAAAAAAAAAATTTCTGGACACAAGTCTCCTTAATGAAAGGGCCTAAAAAATGACTAGCAAACTGAATTTAAACAAAGTTGCCTCATCATGAAATATTAGAATGACAGGGATGAAGATACCAAAAGCTTCAGCAGCATAGAGAGAGAGATAATGGTACATAGATCAGAATTCAGAATCACCAGATTTCCCAATAAATAGGTCAGAATGCTGGAAGATAATGTCTAAAAAATTCTAAGGGAAATTTTTTTATTTCACTCATGTAGAATTTAAGAAACAAAACAAAGAGAAAAAGGCAAAGAAAAAAAAACCCACACCAGACTTTTAAATATACAGACCAAAATGGTGGTCGCCAGAGGGGAAGTGAGTGGGAGATGGGTGAAAGAGACAAAGGGGGTTAAGAGGTATGAACTTCCAATTACAAAATAAATAAGTCACAGAGAAGTATAGCACACTAATTAGATGTATGCACCCCTATGTTTATTGCATTATTTACAATTGCCAAGATATGGAAGTAACCCAAGTGTCTATCCATAGATGAATGGATAAAGATGTTGTGTTTATATACAATGGAATCTTACTTAGCTATAAAAATGAATGAGATCTTGCATTTGCAGCAACATGGATGTAATGCTAAGTGCAATAAGTCAGACAGAAAGACAAATACCATATGATTTCACTCATATGTGGAATTTATGAACAAAGAAAAAGCAGACAAAAAAACACTCAAATACAGAGACTTGGTGGTTGCCAGAGGGGCAGTGGGTGGGGAGATGAGTGAAATAGATAAAAAGAATTAAGAGTACACTTATTGTTGGGGCCCCTGGGTGGCTCAGTCGTTAAGCGTCTGCCTTCGACTCAGGTCATGATCCCCGGGTCCTGGGATCAAGCCCCGCATCGGGCTCCCTGCTCGGCAGGAGGCCTGCTTCTCCCTCTCCCACTCCCCCTGCTTATGTTCTCTCTCTGTCAAAAAAAAAAAAAAAAGAGTACACTTATTGTTATGAGCACTGAGTAATGTATGGAATAATTAAATTATATTGCACACCGGAAACTAATATAACACTGCATGCTAATTATACTTCAATAAAAATTATTGAAAAAAATTGAGGGAAATTATTCTCAAACTAGAATTCTATAACCATTCAAATTATTAATCAAATACAAGGATTGGTTAAAGACCTTTTCAGGTTTGCAATATGGAAAAATGTTATCGCCTGTTTTTCTTTTTTTAGGAAGATGTGTAAAAGTGTTTGAGAGAGGAAATTTTAAAAAGAAATATCTGATGCAAGAAAATGTCATCAAAATTGAAGATGAGTAAAATGACTTTCACTTTTTGAGAGAATGGGACAACAAGGTTAAGTTCATCCAGGCCAGATCAGAGAAGGAAGATTTTATCTTGGAGGGGGGTGTCTGTCTGCAAGGCATCTAGGAAAGAAGAAATATCTGGGTATTTAAGAAAAAATGTTCATGGAGATTTTACATACCTGTTCAGGCACTTGAAAGAAACACTAGTGGTTGGACATTTAAAAAACTAAGCAATTATTTAAACAAAGGTATTATTAACTCCAGGAAAATTAAAGAGTTGTGTAAGAAAGGAACAGAGCTCAACAGTATACACACTGGCATAAAGAGCACTATTAACTGAAATTTATTTGGAAGATAGGATTAGTGGCCTATATAAGAGAATTAAAATCTCAACCTCTATTAAATGAAACCAATAGGTAATGTTTTTTGACGCAACAAGAAACAGCAGAAAAAGCCTATTAATTTGAAATACGGAAGCAAATACCAGAAAACAGAAGGATTTAAAGATTATTTCTGGGGTAGGAAAGACTGCAACAGGAGATAGCTTTTTCTTTATCAACATTTTAGTACCATCTCTTAACTATGTACATGTGTCACATCAATAAGACTATTCAAAAATTATAATCAAGGAGGTGGGCGCCTGGGTGGCTCAGTTGGTTAAGCGACTGCCTTCGGCTCAGGTCATGATACTGGAGTCCCTGGATCGAGTCCCGCATCGGGCTCCCTGCTCGGCAGGGAGTCTGCTTCTCCCTTTGATCCTTCCCCCTCTCATGCTCTCTCTCTCTATCTCATTCTCTCTCTCAAATAAATAAAAAAAAAAAAAAATGAAATGAGGGGCGCCTGGGTGGCTCAGTTGGTTAAACGACTGCCTTCGGCTCAGGTCATGATCCTGGAGACCGGGGATCGAGTCCCGCATCGGGCTCCCTGCTCGGCAGGGAGTCTGCTTCTCCCTCTGACCCTCCCCCCTCTCATGCTCTCTCTCTCTCATTCTCTCTCTCAAATAAATAAATAAAATCTTTAAAAAAAATTATAATCAATGATATTTGTTTCATTAATGAAGATTAAGGTCAAACTGGAGAGTTGTCTCTAGAGGTATGTTCTAGAGCCCTAGGCCCACCCTGTCATGGAGGATGTTATTAGCTATTTTATGAAGACAGAGTATGCTTCCTGATTTACTTGTGACATGAAGTTGAGAGAACTTATTTAAAAGTCACATATGAGGGGCGCCTGGGTGGCTCAGTTGGTTAGGCGACTGCCTTCGGCTCAGGTCATGATCCTGGAGTCCCGGGATCGAGTCCCATATCAGGCTCCTTGCTTAGCAGGGGGTCTGCTTCTCCCTCTGATCCTCCCCCCTCTCATGTGCTCTCTCTCTCTCTCATTCTCTCTCTCAAATAAATAAATAAAATCTTAAAATAAATAAATAAATAAATAAAAGTCACATATGAGATTTTAAATAAAAACTTGAAACTAACAGAAAAAAGTCAGGCATGAGAATTAAAAAGTAAATGAATTGAGGCTAGAATGAAAAGAAATAGAATAGAAATCAAACTTCTACACCCTGGCTTAAAAATATTATCTACTGCTAAGGATAAATAAAATGATTAATGACAGTATCACATATAGGTTTATACTGATGTAAGATCAGTATAAGAAAAACTGGGTGACTACTAAAAACAAATTTGATACAATATTGTATATATTGGGTGCAGCATTCACACCAAGGATTGCAATATTCTTTATAGCTATACCATTTTGCTAATAAATGAGATGCTAAATGTCACATTTTAAGAGTAACAACAAAGGATTTGGGGATGGTTAAAGAGTTAAAATAGATATATTTAACCAGAAACACAGAAGATCAGCTGTCTTCAAATATTTGTCCTGTGGAGGAGGAATTTAATACATTCTTCAGTGTGCAGAATGAGAATTACAGGTGAATCTTTCATACATAACGGTTTCAGCTCAAAATGAAGAACAATCATATAGTTTTTCTGAAAAGAAGTAGGCTATATTGTGTTGTGGTATGGTCTCCAATTTTAGAAAGATTCGCTAGACATGGAAACTGTGTATACTTCAGTTGAGAAAATTGAATTTATGCTTTGTGTAGAATATGAAAATTGAAATTCTCTCCCAATTTTAAAGATGGGATACCAAAAAAAAAAAAAAAAGAAAGAAAGAAAGAAAGAAACACCACAGTGTTTTTCAAGTATTTTAAGAATCACAATTTAACTCTTTAGATATGTATTTAATGGGCTGACTTAAAAAAATTCTGTTGTTTGCTCAAATGAGAAAATGTAATTTTTTTTTTTAAAGAGCAAGCAAGCTTGGGGGTGGGGAGAAGGGCAGAGGGAGAGAGAGAGAGAATCTTAAGCAGGTTCCATTCTCAGCATGGAGCCTGATGTGGGGCTCAATCTCACAACACTGAGGTCATGACCTGAGTCGAAATCAAGAGTCAGATGCTCAACTGAGCCACCCATGCACCCCAAGAAACTGCAAATTTCTGCATACCTGGATTATGGGGGCATCTTTGGTAGAAGGAGAATAGGTCATTCCTTAGTTCTTAAGAATTATCAAATAAAATCTCACAGTTTTAAACCTCTTTTCTTATGACATCAGTTACCTGAATGAAATCCTGAAGTTATTACCAGACTTTAAAAATTTAGTTTCTGAGAAAATAGGTTTCCAGAAAGAATCTGCTTTTTATTATCTTAACCACAAGCTAAAATTTTTCCAACTAATTTCTCTTTTTAAAGATTTTTATTTATTTATTGAGAGAGATAGTGATAGAGAGAGAGCATGAGACGGGGGAGAGTCAGAGGGAGAAGCAGACTCCCCGCTGAGAGGGGAGTCCGATGCGGGACTCGATCCCAGGACTCCAGGATCATGACCTGAACCGAAGGCAGTTGCTTAAACAACTGAGCCACCCAGGCACCCAACTAATTTCTCTTTTAAAAAGTTCTGTAGAGTTTTCCTAAGCATTAAAAAATATATAAAAAAACATTTCCATATGTATGTGATATTTACTCGTAAGTTTTCTCTATGTTTTGACTTACAAACTATAAAATATTCTCACAGCTCGAATGACAAATTTGAAGACAATATTGAATTTCATAAAATGCAAAAAAATATCCAAAGCTCTCAATATAAACCATAATCTTAAGTGACTTACTCTACCATATCTAAATAAAGGGAATATCTTAACATAACAAAATTGGATATTAGATTATTTTCATGTATAAATTGTGTGGCAGCCAAAGCAGCTAGACTTTCTACCAAAATATACTCACACACTTAAGATGTTGAAGAATTATGAGAATTCTAAACTTAAGAACAGAAACCACATCTATGTTTACTGAACAAGTATATGCCATGTAGAAAAAAAAAACATGAGAAAATATATACAAAGATCTTTTAAATATGCAATCTGTTTTATATGAATGCGATAGAGTTGAATTTTGTTGTACAAAAATAACACAGAAAGGAAAGCTTCATGTAATAGAGCTCTTTCTTCAAAACTTTTGTTGTTGTTCTGATACTATGGGGTGTCCTGTGGATCAACATAGATAAGGGCATCCTCCTGGTTTCATCTAAAATTGAGATCTTGCCAATTTCAGCAAAGAAATGCTGGCATGGAGACAGTAGCCCATATGAGCTACTGTTTTTGAGCCTGGTCCCTAATACTGAAGAAATGCTCAGGAGTGAGGAAGGAGCCATGCCTGATTAACTTCCATACTACTAGATGTGAAAGTCCTACAAAAGCCCAGGAATCAACACTAAAGAAGTTTCCCTTAGATGGAAGAATGGGGAACCTCTCTGGTGGCAGAATAGGGAGTCATTTTTTATTAATGTGGCAGTACAAATTGACTTTTATTCTTTCATTCTCCTAAAAATATAGCACATTACCATTTAGAGAGCATAATTCGCATTTTAATTCTTACACTATATTTAATGGTATCCCAAACAGAATATTAAACATAGAAAATAGTTTCTGGTTCTACCTATCAAATATTATATTTGGGTTTATGATAGATAAAATCTATAATGGAAAAAAGTTCCATAAATATATGTTTATACCTTGAAAAATATTACAAGCTAGTAACAGAAATGATTCTGCTGTGGGCAAGCCTTCTTCTGACGATTTTTTTTTTAAAGATTTTATTTATTTATTTGACAGAGAGAGAGAGACAGAGAGAGAGGGAACACAAGCAGGGGGAGTGGGACAGGGAGAAGCAGGCTTTCTGCCAAGCAGGGAGCCTGATGCGGGACTCGATCCCAAGACCCTGGGATCATGACCTGAGCTGAAGACAGAGGCTTAACGACTGAGCCACCCAGGCTCCCCATTCTTCTGACAATTTTAATGACTGCACCAAAGTTATGTTCCACAGAAATCTAACTGCTTGATACAATAGTTCAATTGTTTATATTTTGGAACTAATTTATAGTATTTGCTACTAAATAAGATCCCATTAAAATGAACATTTGTCTCAAAAATAAATTATGACAATCATCTCTACTTCTTGTGATGAGTACTGGGTGTTATAAGTGATGAATCACTAAATTCTACACCTGAAACTAATATTACATTGTATATTAACTGGAATTTAAATAAAAATTTGGAAAGGAAAAATAAAAACATTTATAGCTAAAAAAAAGGCATTTATATATGGCCAACTTTTTTAGCCTTCTGTAAAATTCTTACATGTGACTCAAAGATTTTTATCTGATAAAATGTTTTTAATTTATAATTCTCAAAGGCCTTTTTGTTTCATATTTAGTTTACATAATTACTAATTATTAATATTATGCATTTATATTTCAAATCTTCATATTAAGAGCCAATTAAAATCAATTATTTGTCCTAAAATAATCATTTCAACTTGCTTCAATATTAGTTTTTTCATTGCTTTTACTTATACTTGGTTCTTTCATATTCAGTCATTAAAATCTTTTCCAGATAGTAAGCAATAGCAATCCATCTGTCAGTGTATTGAACAGCAAGTGTAAGATATATAAAATGTATGCTTTAAAAACAATAAAACAGGGCACCTCGGTGGCTCAGTAGGTTAAGCATCTGCCTTCGGCTCGTGTCACGATCCCAGTGTCCTGGGATCAAGTCCCACATTGGGCTCCCCGCTCAGCAGGAAGTCTGTTTCTCTCTCCCTCTACCCCTCCCCCCTGCTGGTGTTCTCTCTCTCATGCCTTCTCTAATAAAATCTTTAAAAAAATATAAAATAAAAACAATAAAACAAAAATGAAACAAAATATCTACCTTCCAAGTCAAGACAGAGATATTATGTCCAAAACCTTCCATGTCCTTCACAATAGCACCCTTTCCTCCTTTTTCAGGGACTACTGCAACCCCTAATTTTTATTAATTATATCCTTCCTTTTCTACATAGTTTTAAAATTATGTTGTATCTGTAAGGTTTCAAACTGGAAAGGAAAACCACTATGAATATTATGAAATATGAGTTGTATTATATGAATTAGTCCTTACACAACTGTGGGAGAAGATGAGGAAGAAGTCAAAAAAGGATCAGAAAAAATAACTAACCACGGTATTATTAACAGGTCAGAGCTGGCAGGATGCTAGGCATGTCCAGCTACTAGAGCGGAAGTACAAAGAGGCTTGGTGGAATATTCAAGGGAAGGTTATCAGCTCTTGGGCTATTGCCTCACATGTAATATGCATGTAAGTTTCCTCCATATCTTCTGTAGTCTGATAACTCACTTCTTTTTAGTGCTGAATAAAAGTCCATTGCCTGGATGTACCACAATTTATCCATTCATCACTAAAGGACATTTTTGATGCTTCCAATTTTTGGCAATTGTAAATAAAGCTGCTATAAACAACAAAAATGTATTTTTTAGTCTCTACTAGCTGCGATATGTAATACCTAATACCTCTTATCTCCTGATCCATTCCTATTGTTCTCCCCCATACCAAGTGCTTTGTAAATATCACTAACACACAGTAACTGCTATGTAAATATCTACTGAATAAGTTTAATAGAAACTCAGGGAGATTAAAAATTTTAAAGTCTGATAATATCAAGTGTTGACAAGGATGTGAAACAATTGGAATTCATTCAACCACCCTCAGAAAACGGATATTTACTAAACCCAAACCTATGCATACACTAAGATTCAACTCCTGTCTACATATCCAAAAGATCTGCATACATATGCTCGCCAAAAAACAAACGTGAGACATGTTCTTAACAGCATTATTTGTAAGTCTCAAAGTTAAAACAATCCTAAATGCTTGTCAACTGGAGAATAATCATATAAATCATATTTGCTTATTTATAAGTCATACAATTGTACATTCCTACTAGATTGCAATGACAAACTATAATTACATGAATTTCACAGATGTAATATTTTGACTCTCAAATTATCTAAGTTCTATGTATATAAAGTTCAAAGGCAGGCAAACGTATCTATGATATTTGATGGCTGAATAGCAGGGGTTACTCTTGTGGGGGGATCGTGACTACAATGGGGTACATGGGGGAATTCCTAGGGTGCTAATATTCTTGGTTTGGATGCTGACTACACAAGCGTGTTCACTTTGGAAAATTCACTGAACTGTAACTTTGATTTGAAATTTTGCTGGATATATTATTTCCAGAAAAGTTTACTTAAAAAAAACTCCAGTCCAAATTGATTTCTCTTATACTAGAGTATAACTTTCTTCAGTAGATCTTGTTTCAGATTGTTCAGTGTGTTATCAGCCTAATATCCTATGTGGGTTTTCAGCTCCTTGAAGAAAGAGAATTATTGGATAAGTGATAATAAGCAAAATACATCGAGCCTCTATGTAATAGGCAGTAATGCTAACCACCTTACCTACTGTTCCATTTAACCCCAAAAAATGTTCTCTTTAGGTAGTCATTGTTTTTATTCCAAGAAAACAAAATCTTAGAAATATTGATTTGCCAAAGTTCCTTCCATGAACTCAAACCTAGGCATGCCACAATTCTTACTCCTAACCACAAGATCTAGGATAAACTTAATATGTATATTGCAGCAGGCTTAAGAATAATGATCTCTCTCCAAATTCTTCTGGTAAATTAAAGTTTACATTTCTCTTGGTAAAATCAAGATTACATTCCCTTATGTAAGACTAATGTAAAACCAGTTTATGCACCATCAAACTGCAGTTTGTAATGCTAGTACTCCAGATTAACTTTCTGACTCATTGTCCAAACTTAATTGATCTTAGAAGCTTCCATGACTTTTCTCAACTTTATTCTCTTGACAATAAAGCTCTTGATAGGATGTTCGCTTGTATATCTTTTCCTTCCATCTCCAAATGCCATCTCACCTCTTGACCAAAAATAGTCCCATCAATACCCCTCCTGGCTGCTTCTACCCTACAATTTAAGTGTTATAACTATAAATATGTGAATAACTGAATGGTCCCTAAATCATCACCCTTAACTTTAAGAAGAGCACCCTCTGGGGCTCCCCATCTCCAGTCTGTCATTTTCAATGTGCTTATATCTTATGAGAATTGCCTAATAATCTTCCTAAAACTCAGCTTTAACACCCACTCCAAAAATTTAATGGCTTATATTCAGAATTTTTATTTTTTATTTTTTTATTTTTTTAAAGATTTTATTTATTTATTTGACAGAGACACAGTGAGAGAGGGAATACAAGCAAGGGGAGTGGGAGAGGGAGAAGCAGGCTTCCCGCCGAGCAGGGAGCCCGATGCGGGGCTCGATCCCAGGACCTGGAATCATGACCTGAGCCGAAAGGCAGACGCTTAACGACTGAGCCACCCAGGCACCCCTATATTTAGAATTTTTAAATTTTTAAAAATCTCTTAAGCATGATCCTTATTAATCCTCCTTGATATGACCCCAAGTCATAACTTTTTCTTCAAGTCATTTAAATTTCAGTTAACATACAGTGTAATATTAATTTCAGGTGTAGAATTTAGTGATTCAACACTTACAATACCCAGTGCTCATCATCAACACCCCTCCTTAATCCCCATCACCTATTTAACCCATCCCCCACCCACCTCCCCTTTGATCACCATCAGTTTTCCCATAGTTAAGAGTCTGTTTCTTGGTTTTCCTCTTTCTATCCTGCACTGCCCATGTACATTTGTTTTCTTAAATTCCACATGTGGGGGAAATCATATGGTATTTGTCTTTCTCTGACTGCCCAAGTCATATTTCTAAACTTAGGCTCATCCCATGTCTCTCACAAACCAATTCGTATTAATCAAGATGAACCACTTTTTTGGTCTCTGGTTTTGCTAGGGAATGGTCTTCCACCCCAACTCAAGTTCTATCCACCATGGCCAACGCATTCTCCTCCATAAATCCCTTCAAGTTCCTGCAACTGAAGGCATACTTTCTCTGACTTCCCGTGACATGTTTCTGCCTTGTTATTTGTGTGTATATTTAATTTCCCCTGAACTGTGAGTACTTTGAGGAGAATATGTCATTCTTATCTTTAGTTTTCTACAAATCCTAGCCCAGTGCCTGATACAGATAGGCTCTTAATGATCTTGAGTGGATCGATGGATTTTTTTTTTTTTTTTTGGCAGTTCAGTGACTACCATCGCCTTCATAGTTACTTCCAAAGTCTGAGTTTCTCTGGGTCACAACTGCAAAATATCAGAAGTCCAGGAAAATAAAAGTCGTTCAGAATGGTCTTAGAGGATCACTTCAAACTCAGTTAACTGGTAATAAATTTATGTGGTTTACCAAAAACTTTGCAATATTTCAGCTAATTCTCACAAATATATGTATATCATGATTATGAGACTTAATGCAAAGGTCGTATTACAATATGTGATAAAGTACCTTATCCTTAAACATATCCTGCTGGATTTAGGATTGAGATAAATTGGTGCAGGAATTTAAGAACAATCTTTTCTCAACTTTATTCTCTTGACAACCAGGAAGCAGATGGTATCTATGAAAATAAATCAGGTAATTCCAATCTTAACTGTAGTTTGAGGTTTTAGAGAGGATACTAAACTTTTATGCTTCATAGAAGCCTATGAGGTTCTAAATCACAGTTTTTCAAAAGTCTTTCTCACACAAACAATGAATCATGGAACACTTCATCTAAAACTAATGATGTAATGTATGGGGATTAACATAAGAATAAAACTAAATAAAAAAAAAAGTCTTTCTCAGAGGTGGCAAGGTGATTCAATGTAGTACCAACAGAATTTCTTAAAAGAATTTTACATTTATGTTTATCTAAAATAAGCTTTACCATATGGGTTTTTATGCTAACCTGACACATACTTTAGGTATCCTGACCGAGATCATTACTCTGCCATTCCACTTTGTGTACCAACTGCAATCAATTAATATATGTCCACTTAGGAAGATAAATGGATTAAATGTATAGACTCAATACTCTAATGAGTGACACAATAAACTTTTTTCGTTTTAGGCTCAGAGTTTTGCTGGTTATGTTCAAATTATCAAATGGGCTCATAAAGATGAATTGCTAATTTTTCCATTACAAAAAGAGGCTTGTTCCAAATTTTTTTCTATAATGAGTGTAATACCTAATACTTTAAAAAATAGACCCATAACATCTCCTTTAAAGGAGACACTTAAGAGTAGATGAGACAGCAATGGTTTTTGGAAATTTTTTTTTTTTTTTTGCATCAACATGGATGGAACTTGAGGAGATTATGCTAAGTGAAATAAGTCAAACAGAGAAAGACAATTATCATATAGTTTCACTTATTTGTGGACATAAGGAATAGCATGGAGGACATTAGGAGAAAGAAGGGAAAAATGAAGGGGGTCGGAATCAGAGGGGGAGATGAAACATGAGAGACTATGGACTCCGGGAAATAAACTGGAAACTACTTCTTAGAACATTTTTAAACACTTGGAAGTATTTCTAGTATTATGTGATTTTGTTACCATAAACAATGCATCAACTATCAAAACTTTCACATGTGTATTTTTAAAGCTTTGAAACAAAATTGTTTAAATGGCTTCCAAATCTTTCAAAGTTTCATTGAGTTTTAACACTATTTGTTAAAATAGAAATATATAAAGTTACACACCACCAAAAAAAAATAATCTGATTAAAAATGGCAGAGGACCTGAATAGACATTTTTCCAAAGATGACCAACAGGCATATGAAAAGATGTTCGCTATCACTAATCATCAGGGAAATGCAAATCAAAACCACAGTAAGATTTCACCTTATACTTATCAAAATGACTAGCATCAAAAAGACAAGAAGTGTTGGTAAGGATATGGAGAAAAAGGAACTCTCGTGCACTGCTGGTGGGAACGTAAACTGATGCAGCCACTGTGGAAAACAGCATAGAGGGTCCTCAAGAAATTAAAGAGAGAACTACCATATGATCTGGTTATTCAACTACTGATATTTATACCCCCCAAAATGAAAACACTAATTTGAAAGGCTATATGCACCCCATCTTTGTTGCAGAATTATTTACAATAACCTATAAAAGCAACTTAAGTGTCCATTGATAGATGAATGGAGAAAGAGGTGGTATATATACACATGGAATATTAATCATAAAAAGGATGAGATCTTGCCATTTGTGACAACATAGCATGATACCCTCTGGGTCCAAGTGAAATAAGTCAGACAAATATGATTTCACTTGTATGTGGAATCTTAAAAGGAAAACTAACAGAAACAGACCTATAAATACACAGGATAAACTGGTGGTTGCCTGTGGAGGGAGGGGCAAAATGGGTGAAGGGAAGTGGGTATAGGCTTCCAGTTATGGAATTAATAAGTCATGGGGGATGAAAGGTATAGCACAGTGATATATAGTCAATGGTATAATAGCATTGTATGGTGACTGATGGTAGCTACACTTGTGGGGAGCATAGCATAGTGTATAGAGCTGTAGAATCACTATGCTGTACACCTGAAATTAATGTTAACATTGTGTCAACTATACAGCAACAAAGAAAAATTACAAACCTGAAAATATATCTCATTCTAGTAATTTTCAGTAACTGAGTGACATCGTGGAGAATGGAAATTTGTCACACAAGTTTCGATGATTTTTTTTGCATAATTGGTAATTGGATTTAAAAATCAGTTACTAATCTACAACAGTAACACCCAGTGATTAACTTTTCTCTATGGAGGTATGTATTTTCATGTGGTAATTTTTTCAGCTATGGAAGCTACTGAAATGACAAATTGGGATAAATGAGATTTTTAAACTGCTAGGACAGTGTTGAACCAAGATTTTCAAAGCTAATGAGACACCATCCTTCTTTAAAAATTTTAATTCCAGTATAGTTAACTGTTCTATTAGTTTCAGGTGTACACTATAGTGATTCGTCACTTCCACACCTCACCCAGCGTTCATCACAGCAAGTGCACTCCTTAGTCCCCATTATCCTACCACTTTTTAAAAATGGGATTACTATCACAGTTCAGTAAATTATTCATTAAAAAATATTCTAATTCATGTTTGTAGGTTTCATAAATCATTTATATATTAGCTTGTAATGTCTAAATATAAAAAGGGGACATGTTCAAAACATGTTACTGAGAAATATTATCTATGCTCAAAAGATTAGAAATCAACTATCTAGAAAATGTCAAAGAGACTTCACAAGATTAATGCCAAAGTCTTTGTTGTTCCTGTGATTATATAGGAACTAAAATGGTTTTCTCAAACTACTGAAAGGTGACAGAAAAACTATGGTATCTAAATGAATATTAACAATGCCTATATATCCTACATAAATAGGATCATCGTCGAGAACAGAGATATTGTAGAATACTGAGAATATGTGGTTATAAAACATCTAAAAATCTATTTCCAGAGATTCTTAAACATTCTCAAGCAATTTGTCTGGGAAAAGAGAATTACCATAGAAACATGTCCATTTTAATATAGATGCATAAAGAAAAACATGGCATATTGCCATTTCACATTGAGTTTATTTTAGATTTAACATTCTAACTTCATTCAATATAACACACTCACAAGTCTCTTATGATCTCATCAGTATATTATCTACTTAAATTTTTCCTAGGTTTTACATTTCAAACCTGCAAGTCCCATTTGTATCTCCAAAATTACTTTCATACCATCATATATCTTGGTCCATGTTCTTTTTGGTGAGACATGAAATCCACCTACATAAAGGAGGAAGATGCTGCAATTATGCAAAAAACTATTCTAGCACAGGGACTCAGGATGCCACTCCTCTCTTGCCAGGTTATAATGGAATAGATTCTACTGGTTTAGGCTTTCTAGAAAGATCAACCGGCAGAATTACTGTGTTGTCAAGTACCATCCTCATTATCCAATTCTTGGATAATTACAACCTATTAAGGTCCCAGTATTGAGTCCTCAATATTATAAATCATATGGTTACTGAAATCAGAGAGGACTCCCATTTTACATTCCGACCATCTATTTAGTACATTCATCACTTAACTGCAAACTTCTTGTACACAGGGATTGTGCCTGATTTATCCACTGCACAATGCCTAACATGTAGGGGATGCTCATCTTTGGGAGAGTCAGTGAATGTACTATAGAAAGATAGAGTAACAAATAAATGGAAACATTAGTTCACTACTTACTAATAAGGTATGTGAAACTACGATAAATTAGGAATAATATAGATTTCCAGCTTTTTACTATGGTTATGTATAACTTTTCCAAATTTAAGAAAACAACTTATTACTATAAATAGTTTTACTGAGTTCTACACTCCACAAAGAATTGACAGTTTCTTGAAACCATTTCCCCACACATTATCATCCTCCCTGGCTACTCCTGGCCTTATGAGCAACAGAGGCAGTAACAAGTTTCTTCCCGAGTGCATTTCATCCTCAGTGAGAGCTACAGTGGAAGGAGCCTCCCAACCCAAGTTCAGACCTTCAATGTTTTTTTGTTACACAAACTGTGAAGGTGACAAACTGCAGATTTACTGGGTGTATGCTGCTACCACATGCTCATTGCTAAAAGTGCTTCTGTTTGTTGCATTCCATCGTATCATATTAGAGATTTAGTATAGTGCCTATGTATATACATTTTAAAAAGAAACACTTTGGGGAAAGCACTAGAATCTAGAAGATTCAAGTATCAAGCTTTCATTTTTTTAAATGAATTTTCTCATTTTTGGAGGAAAAAAACAATCCTTAATGGAAAAAAATATGCTCTTTAATTCTCTGGGATCATCATTAACCCAGAACACAATGGAATACACATTTTCATACCAAACATGATTGCATTCTAGGTAGAGAATAAAAGCATTTAGGAAAATGAATCAGCTAAATGAGACATAATGGGAAAATAAAGAAATTATTATAAATTTACTTAAAGAGCATTTGCTAGAACTGTTTGATTACATATGTAATGTTCCTTAGTATATATGAGAGAGAAGAGAAAAATAAAACTTTTACTCACCTTTTAGTACATGTGCTGCCGAAGCAAGCACTCTACTCACCTTTTAAAGACTATCTTGGTCATGAGCTTTTACCTTACCAATAAATAAGTTTACATCATAGATTTTTATTGTTTATAAAATATAAATTTTTCTAGTATTTAAAATTGATATCTAAACAATAGATCTTATGTTTTTAAACACGAATGTTAGTTTCTAATGGATTTAAAATATAACAATAGCTTAAATACTCAAATTATGAAAACATACACTATTCAGCAATTAAATGTTTAATAAGAAATTAATAGTTTGTTAATTTAAGAAAAACAGCACCAAGAGAAAAGAGGGATTCATTACAATACAGGATCTGTTCAGGGACTTAAAACATTTTAGGTATTGATCGAAGTAGTAAAAATACAACATACATATGAATTATGCAAAGCACAAAGCCACAACACATATCATTAATAAACAAGGGTTAAAATACAATCATTTCACATTGACTAATCACAAAAATACAGTCATTAAGTTAACAGACATAGGTTAAGTTTTATTTCCTTAATCATGCTTATAAATTATTACAATACAAGATTTTCCACAAGATGGAGAAAATTTAAATGCATATTTACAACTTTCTTCCTAGTTACATTTTAATGATTTAACACTTTATAATTCTGCTTTAAAATGAAATGTTTGAGGGGCGCCTGGGTGGCTCAGATGGTTAAAATGAAATGTTTGAGATTTCATGTTGTTCATATATGTATATGTATACATACACACACATTGTAATTTTCTAACCTAGTGAGTAGGATCTGCTGAAATTAAAGTTACCCTTGAAAGAGTATTAATCTGATATGTTAATAAGAGGTATTCTGAAGTTTGGCTAATATGTAGCAACACAAAGAGGTAAAAGGTTATATCTAGTTTTAACAACAACAAAAAAAAACTTCAGCTCCCTTAAACCCTTTTAATATAAAAGGCTAATTTAAGGAATAAAATTCTTCATATAATAAAAGAAATCCAGGCACTTTAATATATATGTACTTTATACCTATAAAAAGTGAATAAATAAGTTTGCAAAAACTCTGATATAAACATTGTGATTTTTAAAATTTCACCTTCAATTTATGAAAAAAAAAAGACATTACAGTTTCTCACTAGTGCAAAGACTGAATTATTCAATAAGCTCCTTTCGGAACAGGCACGTAGTAAACAATGAAGACTTGTGTACTTCTGTGTTACTATTTTGTAACTGCGGTCATTTTCTTGGTTATTGGTTTTTGTCAGATTGAAAAGTTATCTATACACAGAACTTTACTGAACATTCAGGTTCTTTTCACTTACAATATCATTTACATATAAAGAGCATGACACGAATATATTCGAATATAGTACTAGATACCTTCCAACACCATATATAAACATTGTGTGACACTGTACACCTCAAAGTTACACAATGTTACACACCAAGTATATCTCAAAACTGGAAAAAAAAAATTGTCTAAATACCCTAGTGAATATGTGGAGAAGGTTGATAAACCTTGTAACATGTTTTAAAATATCAAAAACATCTAAAAATGACCCCAAATGAATATTTGTAATTCTAATAGTCTATAACTTTAAGTACATTTTATGCTAAATTTAAAAAGCATCATGTTTATTAAATAAGGGGTCAGCAAACTTTTCCCGAAAGGGCGAAATAGTAAATATTTCAGACTTTAAGGGCCAGTCTCTATTGCAATAACTGTAGTATCAAAAGCAGCCATAGATAATACCTAAAAAAAAAATGTGTTCCCATGAAACTTATTTACAAAAAAAAGCAATAGGCCAGATTTGGTCCATGGGCCATAGTCTGCTGACCCCTGAAATAGAAAATATGATTGAAACAATTTTAGGTATTTTGATACCTAGCACAAATGTTTAATGCTTTGTGAATTAATGAATTGATGAATGAGTAAGAAAATAAAACTTCTGTGCTCAGAAACAAATGCCATTACAATTTAATCCTCTAATTAACTGGTCAGGAGCTTGCTTTCCTAATTGGGACAAAACTCCAAGAAAGCAATCCATAGCTTTATTAAGAACTAGGCTTGCAAACTACAGCCAAAAAAATGAAAGACAATGTAACAGATCTAGTAAAGAAAAAGTGAATTTTCAGTGTAAGATGGCTAACAAAAAAGGGTATCTTTTTATAGTTGAGTTCCTACTCAAATCTCTCCAACTAGGCTATAAACTCCACAGGAGTAAGAAATAGGTCTTTTTTTTTTTTTTTTTTTTTAAATTTCTGTAGCACAGTGCCTAGGATATAGATGGTCAATATTTTATTAATAAGTGAATGCTTTCTATGGCAAAATATGTTTTTTGTTAGTTCCAACAAAGTGATGTAGCAATTTAGGATCCTCCTATAAAATTACAATTTCCTTTTGTTTTATATCAGTCACACTGACTATAGAGATGCATTTCAGCCTGAACTAGAACTTGACTTACTCATCAAACAGCAGGAGTCTGAAACTTAGGTTTACATCACAATGTAAAGCTTTGACTTGGGAAAAGCAAACCAAGTGCAGGCATCAGGTTTGGTTATAAAGAGTTATAATTATTTTCCAAATAAAGAATTGTATAACTTTATAAATTATAAATAGACATCTGTTTTTCACCTGGAAAAAGTGTACTTGGTTGTTTAGGATTTAAAATATCAAAAGTGACCAACATGCTAATGTCAACATATTTATATATTAATTATTCTTCAAAGCCTGGATATTTGAAATATACTAAATTAATCAGTCATGAACAATAATTAATGAATTTTGTCTGTGGCTCCAAAATAAATTAAAACATCCCCAAAACAGAGTAACTCCACACAGTGAAGAAATATTCATATAAATTACTATACAAATATTTTTCCATGATGTATGTAACAAACTGTAAACAATTCACTTTAAATTTCTCTTTTAATATTTTCACATTTCCAAACAAGATACTAAGTTTAACAATGATAAAAAAAAAAAGTTTTAAAGAATGTTACTTGCTTTTGGATCAGTTACTAGACATTGACAGACAAAAGCCATACAGTTATACACTTAAACAAGACACAGCCTTAATTTGCCATTGTAACAAGCACAATGTTAACATTATATACAAATGCGTATAGTCAAACATTTACAATTAGAGGACAAGCCAAAGATGTACTGGAGAAAATATATCCATTAGAATAGTGCTATGGTTCAATATTACTTATAAAAAATAAATACATATAAAACTATTATTTATAGTACAGTACTTGAAATTGAATGGATTCTTCTTCCAAACTACCAAATTTAATACCACAAGCCAAGATGGCCAGTAATCTGCTTAAAGTAAAAAAATCGGAAGATACAGTGTGTACCACAATTTACAAACAAGCGATTAAAGGGGGCACAGTAAAACAAAACAAAACAGGCAAAAATAATACTACTATCGTACCGATTTCCATGGTCCCCGATGCCATGTCACCTCATCAGGGCAAGCATGCACATGACATTGTACCACACTAGGTGGCTTGTTTAAGATTTCACAGTTTTGCTCTTGTGACATTTGGCCATTGGGAAATTGACATATTACGAATCTTGACTTTATTCCTCCTCCACATGTTTGTGTACACTAAAAATAAGAAAATTCAAAACTATGTGGTTTTAAAGACAGTATTATATTGCTTTATTTCATGTCTAATACATAAGTATTAATGCTAAAATTTTCTTCCTGGGTAAAAAAGTTTTAGTTCTATTATTTAAAAAAAAAATACTACACAAAATTTTGAGAATTAGTACCATGTTTCAGTAAGATACCAAGGATCTGTAAGATAGACAAGTCAAATAAAATGGATCTACTTAAGTAATAAGTATTAACTCCCTAATTTATGATAACCTATCAATAGATTCCTGGGTATTCACGGAAGCTAGTAAGATAGACCTAAATTGATAAACAGGGAAAAATGTTCAGTATGTGTTACATGAAAGTGGTGGGTGGCAAAGCAGCCTATGTAATATGAATCTATTTGTGGAATCCACACAAGACCAAAGTCTGGAAGGAAATGTATCAAATGTTAAAAGTTCTTACCTCTTCATAATTTTTCCTATCATTTCAATTTTTACAATGAGTTTGCCTAACCTCAGGAGTAAAAATGTCATTTCCATTTTGGAAACTGTAAAAGAACATTTTTAAAATGGACTTGGTATTTAATAGCACCTGGTCAGAAGTGTATCTTTACACAAGGATTTCCAAATGCTCTATGAGAAAATATATACTAAAAATCATTAGACAAAAATATTTAACTAAATTAGTTGATTTTATTCATCCAAAGCCAGTATAAATCTTTCTTGTTCTTTCTCATGCACAATATAGGTGGAATTAGTATTCATGAGAACTACTTTAAAAATTATCTTCATATCCCCAGTGTCTAGAAGAATGCCAGGACATGAAGTGCTCGATAATTGACAACTATCTGCTTAGAAAATTCACCACATGAATGGCTCAGTAAAATAGGATATCAGCATGGCTATATATTAATCTAATTTTCTCTTTATATCAACCAAATTTTCTAAGAAAACAATAATATACTAATTTTAGAGAGGCATTACGGGTTCACAGACATATTGGCTAGCATATTAGATTCTGTTAAAAAATCTGGAGTACTTCCTATCACACAGGAGTGATTTATACCAAGACAGTCTATTAAAAGAACAAGATTTTCCTAAAAATAAACCTTTCTGTGTAGTATCATGAAGTAAGATTATCCCACAGTAACAGTGTGAAGTACTTAACTTTCAGTCTTCAGAGATTCATCATCTCCACAAGTTTAGAAAACATCAGGACTTACTTCTCCCCAGCTTCCGTAGCTCCACCGCGGACAAGGACCTGAGTCACAGTGCTTGGCCTCTGGGGGCCTGGAGGCTGCATCGCAGTAACTGGCACTCTGTCCATTTTCATCCTGGCAGACCACAACCCTGTGCTGAACACCTCCAGCACAGCTTCTAGAGCACTGACGAGGATAAAACAAACTGTGGATGCCACATCATGCAATTACATAGTGTGTGTGTGGGGGGGGGGATCAGTGTTTGGACCAGATGCAAACTCCCCCTGCTAAAATTCCCCTCACTGGAATAATCTGAGTTGAAAAATCTGCCAAAAACAGGAGTGTATTAGAATTTGTCAATGAAAGGGGAAATAGTAAAGGTTGCAAGAGCCAATTCAGCCCCGTCTTAAGTATTAAGTAGAAAGGAAGCAAAAAAAGATGAAGTCACTTAACTCTGATATTGTTTTCCTTTGTCTCAACTTTTATGTAAAATAAGAGCTACAATTGTACCTTTGTAGTTTCATGGTTTTACACCCGCCTACTGCACTATTACAGTAATTTCTAGGTTTTGTTTTTTTAATAAACATTTGCAGTCTTAACCTCTTAAAAAATTCTTTTTTTATTATAATGGACTCTAATCAGATTGTTTTTAAGTGCATTCCTCTGTAATCATAATATCACATTAGTGTATAGTTCAATAAGAACTCTGGGGACTTGTCATCTGCATCAAAAATCGCTTAATCCTTTTAAGATTTAAACTGTTGATCTTCAGATAAATTTAGCATTAAAAGTATTTGATGTCATTACATACATATCTGTTAAAAGGCTATAATATAACAAAATTACAGAATTAATATAACTCAATAAAGATGACTTACTGATCCCCATGGTCCTGTTCTCCATTGGTTTCCTCTGATAGACGGATGGACCCCCTGATTTTGATGATCTTCTGGTTTGTGAGTTAATGGAAAATTCCTGCCTGGAAAATGGCTCGGCTGCTCAGAGGAACTTGGAAAGTGACTGTACATGGGTGGGCAGGCTGCCAGGTTACATTCTTGTTCTATCAAAGGGCGAACTGCAGGGTCACAGTAATTCTCATTAATTGGCTGATGGTAGTTGATGCATAAAACTTGTCGCGTTGTTTTCCCATGGCCACAGGAAGCTGAACACTGATCACAAATTTAGCCAACATTTATAATGTAATAAGTTATATTATTATACTAAATATCAATTATATTTAAACTTTTTAATTTTATTTTTTTCTCATAAAAATACTTACAGGTGACCAATTCCCAGTTTGCCACTCCCCACAAGGGTTAAAACAGACAGATACTTCAGCAGGTCGGGGTAAATGGGCACAATAGGATTCATCTGCTATTCTATCATAAGCATCACGACAACTTACATAGCGTGCTTGATTACCTCGTCCACAAGACACAGAGCACTTAAAAAAAAAAAAAAAAAGGATTAAACCAAAGTGTTACACAGTACCTCTCTCAGGTAGCTTTTGCTCAGATTTCTAAAACATGAAGTTTCTTGAAAAAAGATTTTAAATGATATCACTTGGTTTCACTTTTGAGTCAAATAAAGACAGGGCAATGAATACCCCACTCAGTTTGGATCCTACATTTGCAATGAGAATAAGATTCAGGAAACATTTTATGAGACAATCTTATTTTAAATAACTTTAAACATCTAACAGGGTCGATATGATCCCATAATTAAAATATACAGAGAATACCTGAAGCTTACTAATATAGCTTCTATATAAGATTAAAACAAAGCATATACTCCAAATAAAGGCTGATAAAAAGCCTAATTTCATGTCTGCTTTGCATAACCACCTGTGAGATAAATATTATCATCCCCATTTTGTAGATGAGAAAACAAACCTAGAAAACTTCAATTTCTTGCCCACAGACACAGAGCTCTGGGTAAGAGCAGGATAGAGCAGCATTTAGCCACTAAATTATCTATTTCTGAACCCTACATCACTTCTACTCCATTAAGTTACCTGAGAATGAATGCATAACATTAATTTGGCTAAACTGAAGCAACCATTATTGATGTGTAAAAGCCTCCATAATACAAAAACTGTACTTTTTTTTTTTTTAAAGATATTTATTTATTTGGGAGAGAGAACACTAGTGGGGGGGGGGATGTGTGGGCAGAGGGAGAGGAAGAGGGCCAAGCAGGCTCCCCGTTGAGTTGGGGAGCCCAATGCGGGCTCCATCCCGGGATCCCGAGACCATGACCTGAGCCGAAGTCAGACACCTAACCAACTGAACCACCCAGGCGCCCCCAAACACTGTACTTCTTAAAGGAATTCACTTACTGGGGTCCAAGAACCATGTCGCCATTGGGCTATCTTTCCTATGGGAACAGCTGACAATGAAGTGGCCCCAATTTTAGGGATAACTGGGCAAGGTATGACTATACAGTCCTGTTCAAAAGAAAAATGTATCTCAAAACATCAATGAATTCATTCTGATTTCTATTAAAATCTTCATTCTTCCACATGTCTAATTCAAGAATAGCTGCAGAATTACAAATTAATAATGTAAAAGTTTAAATTTTTCAGAAGTACAAAGTACTGTCAAGGGCTACAAGCGGATAGTACAAATCTGAATCCTAAGGTTTGGATCATTCTATCCGGTGGTTGAAAAGAAAAAGAGCAATAGTCCTTCAAAAATACCACTAAGCTGAAATATCCTGAGGTGCACACAGAACACTACCCGCAGGAAGTACAACATGCCGTATTCACAATAGATACTATCCTTCTGCAGTGTGAAGGATGAAAACATCTACGTTAAATGAGTGATTCAATGGCAGATAAAGACTAAAAAAGTTAATAAAGCTATAAAGCTGGAAACACTTTTAAAAAGATAAATTCTCCAACACACATGTGCACAAACATGTTTGCAAGGGATATTAGTAGGACAAATATGTATGAAATAAGTTTAACACATTCATCCTCCTGTAACAAAACTTTTTGTTTATAATCCACGAAGAGGTGTCCTTTACCTGCCTGTCACTTGGGCGGCTGGCTCCATGGCAGACCCCGTCATCTAACACTGCACTGAGCAGCTCATTGACACATTTAACAGCACGTATCTGATACCCACGTCCACATGTGGCCGTGCACTGGAATACAAGCCCGTATCCAACACCGTTACTCAAAAATTGTACAAGCCTAATTTTCTTAATACAGTTAACATACTTTCAGATCTTTTCATTAGTCCTTTACATCGGATCCCATACAAAATTAGCAAATGTAATCAATATACATTTATTCCAAGGTAGATAATAGTGATGTTAAAATGGACAAGTGTTATCGTAGCCTTGAAAAGTTATGTAAAAATGTCAATAGAGCCTTGATATTTTGGGGGCAGAGTTAATGTAATTTAGGGGGACTAAACACTTTTTCAAAATCTACCTGGTGTATGTATGTCTTTTAACATGCTAAATAAATTTCAAAGAGATGAAGAAGGAAGAGCATAAAGTTAAATGGAAGATGAGACAAGGTTTCCCATCCACAGTGGCAACCTCCATGGGTTAACAGGCTGTCCATCTTCATCCAGCCTGACCACTGCTCATCCTGCAAATTCCTAGCTGCCTGTTTGGCAAAACTTCTAAAACAATGCCTACTCTAAATGCAGTAAAGCTCATTTAGACACAGAGCATGAAAATATTTATAGTTTAAGCAAAGCTGAAGAATATATTTGCAGCATTTTGGTTAACAAGTGGGTTCAAAAGCAAAGCTGAACTATTTACCACAGCAAAATTAGCAGCACTGATAAAATTGTATAGATGAGAGGTTACATTTCAAAGCTATTTTCCCAAAAAACCAACCCAAATTTAGCTGCCTCCATTAAGAGAGTGAACACACCGCAATTCTGGTGCTATTCTATAAAGATGAATTAAATCAGGAAAACCATTCTCATACTCACAGAACCCCACGGTCCTACTTGCCAGGAAGCACATGTATGAAGCTCACATGGTCTCAGAGATTCAGGTTTGGTACTTGGATTACAGAGACCATCACTCAAGTGATCTTCATTCAGCTGACACCACACTTGCCGTTGTTTTGTTCCTTTTCCACATGTAACAAGACACTGAAAGAACACAAATGATCATTATTTTTAATATTAGTCAATATAAATGCCTAAAAAAATGACACAATGATCAAGTCACACATTAAAATGCACATGAAAGACCATTCCTAATGACATTTTCCCTTCAGTCCTCCAGAGATATTCACCAAGTAAGATCAGCCACCCCAAATTTGCTGCTCAAATCCCAGTGCAGCATCCATTTGTCCTAGAAACAAAGGTACAAAACTAACCTTAAGTATATATCTCAGGCTACTGTGGACACTGGGACTTTATGAAAATGGTTAGTGATTAAACACCAATCAATGTTACTGTTAGCCAGACAGTATAATTTAAGAACAAACCATTAATTTGTTATTGCCTTGATAATAGTTATTTACAAAGCAAGAACAAATTACTTTTGACTTCTTTAAAGCCTTAAATTGCAAAGCTTTCCTACAAAATATTGTAACAGTTCTTAGCCTCATCTGTTCAATGTTACCTCACTCCACTCACTAGTAGCCCAACTGGGACAGGAAAATTCATTGCAATTCTCGGTTGTCACTCGGGGAATATCTTGGCATTCTCTGTTAGCAAGATGGTGGCCAAAGTTATTTATACAGTAAGATTCTCGAGACCTTTCCCCTCCTCCACAACTCCTGGAACACTGATTAAAAGGACAAAAACAAAAACCAGTGGTGACAAATGAAAAAAATAACATTTTAACAAAAATATAGAGTAACAAATATTTAACAAAAGGGGGGGGGACAACTTTTCTTAAGCAATACTGGTTATTTGTACCTGGGACCATTCTGAATAATGCCACCTTGTTAAGACACAGTCACCATGGCAGGGTTCTCGTGTGGGAGGTTTAAGTTGGTCACCACAGTAGTGGTCATCTACTGGAACAGTCTGTCCTTTATGAATGGAATACTTCATGCAGTGGACGTCCAAGGACCTATATCCTTGACCACAGTGGGATGAACATTCACTTTTGCCAATGACGTGCCACCTAGAAAAAAGGATGTTATTACACTTAGGGATGCCAATTAATGCGATTTAAAAATACGGATTCAGAGAAATTCATGCATAGGATTCAATTTTGAAAAGACTGACAAGCCACCTGAAAATACTTGATATATCATTAGATGAAAAATTCTGACATAGCCCAAACTTTCATTTTTATAGATGAGAAAATGATGCTCAGAGATATGTGTTCACGTAATATAAATGCTTGACTTATGTTAGAAATCATTCCCCCCACCGACAAAATAAAATTTAACTTGCTCTCCAAACATAAAAATGCAGGTGGTCTGGTTAAAGCTGGAGATACGGAGGCAGCACTGTACCTTGTGACTGCACTCTGGCATCTGGTGGTGCCTTTGGAGGTAGATTCAAGGAACCCCAAGCTTTCCCAAAAGCCTTTGAAAACAACTGCGTAGATCAAGATTACCTAATTACTTACTGGCAGATTTAGGACTGAATATATCTGACTCATAATCAGGTAGTATCTCTCTATGCAACCACACTGAAGTATTTCATTATCAGGAAATATCTGGGAATCTGTATCAATAAGACCAAGCCTTTAAAAGTTGGCAAAACTAGGTTTTTATAGAGCCTATCACATTTTCTCATTCTTGTAACCCATTTTTTTCTGCAAGTAAAAATCTGCTAATTTTAGCCAAATTATCCCAATTATAGTCTAGCAATCTATCAAACAATATGAGTGCAACAGTATAACAGAGCATAGAATTCACAGAGTTTGTTTCAATTCCCAATAACATCTGGAGGATTTCATTGTGCTTCACTCCACGGCAATAACTGGATGAGATTTATTCAAGCAGCTCTTCCGCTATGCCTTCAAACAACATAAATATATAAAAGTGATCTTCCTTGCTGAATGAGAGGTTCTGGCCATCCCTGGATGCTAATGATCACTCACTAGATGGGGTTGTTCTTAGCTTTTCTCTAAGACCCCCCACATGACCCCCACCAAAAGAGAGGAAATTTAGAAGTGGATACTTCCCTGCCCCATAATCTAGGATCATGTTTCTTAATGTTTAATGGACAAGATATTGATAAGATCAAGAAACCAATCTACTGATTCTTCAATCCTTAAACTTTTAAAAGTTTATTGCTTCATAAGTTCAAAGGGAATTATACAATCATTCCACAAAATTTGTTTCAGATCTTTAAACCATGGATTTTAAGATTAGAGTTTACCCATATATTTTACAAATTTCTTTCCATTTCTTACACAAAATTTTGAGGCCTATATACTGGTATTCATCAAATACTATGAACAAACATTCAAATCAGTTGCCAAGTCTCATAATAAATTAGTGAGCCTGAAATTTTATACCAGCAGGGACACAGGATAGACATTAATTACATATCCATCTGAGCAGGCTCTGTACTAGATGCTTTATATCTTATCTCACTTATTAATTTTAACCTGGTTACATTACACATTTTTCTTTTACCTTAGTTCACAGTCTGTATTGCACCTTTCAGTCACAAACAATGGAAGTGGTAAGTGGTCACATCTTTGATCAGACACTACCACGTGATCACTCTTCCGAATGCAGGTAATTTTTCTTCTGTGAAGACCTTGGCCAAAGTCAAATGAAAATTAAACGGAAAGTTCTTTTAAGTAGATGTTCTAGAATTATTTAATTCTGCTAAGAGCCTAAAGGATTCAGCTAAGAAAGCAAAAAAATTCCAACACAGGATACAGGATAGACTAGCATATTAATTTAGTCAGGAATGACTTTCTGGAGTAAACAAGCTGAATCCTGAAAGATTGAGGAGTTTACTTAGTAAAGAGATACAAGGAGGGTGGGCCAGATAAGGAATAGAAAGAGATTCATTAGAGCTGGCTGGACTGGGTAGTGGAGAGCTGTGGTCAGGGTTGGCACTGATGCTCTGTAGTACATTATGGGTTCCCTATTATTTGCTTCCCTTTTCCTCATTAGAGAATTGCATGTCTCCACTTGCTACAATGTTACTATAACTTCCCGTGAGAGGAATATACTTCCCTGTTCATTGACTTTGGGCTTACGCCAACCAACTGCAAAAGGATGTGACTCTTTCCACTTCTAAGCAGAAGCTTTAAAAGCTACTATATACTTCTGCCCAGCTCACTTTCCCTTTCCCCTGTCTCTAAAACAGCCTTTCCAGATGGGGTTGATCTTTCAGCCTGGAATCATGAACGGAAAAGACACAGATATTAAAAAGATCATTGGTTATTAGGTTCGAGGGGGCATGGAGGGAGGGATTTTTAGGGCAGTGAAAGTATTCTGCATGATACTGTAATAGTAGATATGTGCAATTAAATATTTGTCAAAACCCGTAGGATGTATAACACAAAGAGTGAACCCTAATGTAAACTATGGACTGTAGTTAATAATGCATCAAGTGTAACAAATGTGCCTCACTAATTCAAGATGTTAAAAGGGGAACGGGAGGGGGGGAGGTAAAAAAGAGAATGTGTGTGTTTTCTGTACCTTCTCAATTTTTCTATAAGCCCAAAACTGCTCTAAAAAATAATCTTAATTTTTTTAAATGATATGGATGCAGATACCAAACTGAGAAGAGTCATAGCCATTAGCAGCTAAAACATAGGAGGACAAAGAATAAACGTTGGTCTTTCAAAGCCATTGAGATTTGCTGGTTGGTTGTATGCAGCATAAGCACAGCAAAAGCAAAAGTGATTATAAAGGGCCAGAGTAGACAGAACTTTCCACTTTCTGCAATGAGGAGACAGGAAAAAATTTAAGCAGTCAGTGACATGATCAAGTTTCTCTTTCATCAAAGTTCCACTGTATACTTTCAGTTAGCCAAACATGAACATGCATGTTTATCTTTGCTCCTTCCTAAATACCATCTGAAAAAACCATAAGGAATTTTGAAAAGGAATAAACCTAAAAGAGCAAAAGAATAAAAAAGGAAACACAGTAAGAAAAGGAGATTTTGAATATGAAAAGTAGATGGAAATCACAGAGCCAAGAAAGCTGAAACAAGCCTGTGGAGGAAACAAGTGAATAATAAACCATTCATGCCAAGGAATCCAAGAAAATCCCAGGGTTGAAAACACCAGGTTCTGCTGAAGAGGTGAATGTGTGAAGGGTAGGCCTGAAAAAAAATGGATAATAGATTGAAAAGCACTTATGAAGAATAGACTCCTACCCTTCTAGTCAAGAGCAACACTATCCAATAAAAATAGAATGTGAGCCACGTAGGTAATTTCACATTTACTAGTAGTCATGTTAATAAACATAGGTGAAATATTTAATATTAATGTGTTTAACCTCAAGTATCTAAAATATCATTTTAACATATCAATATAAAAATTGGTATTTTTTTCATACTGAGCTCTCAAAATCCATTGTGCATTTCACTCTTAAACCACATTTCAATGGGTTAGCTCCATCTGGCTAGTGGCTACCATACTTGACAGCAAAGCTCTAGAGAAACTGAACTTGAAGGCACAGACATAGCTCAGGGAAGTTGGGGAAGCACTGTTCCAAAAATAGGGGAATTAAGAAAATGTCTCCATACTGAATGATAAGAACCAGCCTACTTGACTCTCTTTCCATCTCCCTCTGGCTCCAAGCTTTGATGGTTCCCAAGCCTCCCTGCTGACCATTAGAAGATGAAAAGATTCCTCTCCTGAGAGGCTCCTTAACCCCCAAAAGATCAACTGACAATGACATCTGGGGCTTTTCCTCCAATGACACATGAAAGGGCTACTGAGTGATCCAATTACTCTATAATGAGGCCCTACTTGACTTATCTGACCAACCCAGAACTTTCAATCAGCATTTTAGGCTTAAATATGAACAAATAGCTAAGGATCAACAGACATTTCGGGAAATCCACTAAGACACACAAGACCAAAATAAACAAAAATAAAATAAAACTAAAATGAAACAGATTATGTCAGAAGAAAATTTAAAGACTATGAGTAATACTGCCAGAGACTACACATCTATGAAACAAAAGCAAGATGTTAGGGGTAAAAACATTAATGTAAATTCAGAAAAGAAATTAGCAAATAGTGATCAGTCTAGGAGGTTGAATGTCTAAAATATACAAATTTCAGAAACATGTAAGAGAAAATTCAATGTGAGGAAACTACCAAAGAAATCATACAGTAAAATTTCTCAAGTCAAAGAATCTGTCTCCAAATGTGAGTGGCATCCTAATGACCTAGGAAAATAGATGAAAGACACACCAACATCAAGGCAAATTGATGTCCTAAAATTTCACACTAGAATTAAAGAGAGGAGCCACAAACTTCCACAAAGGAAAGTGTCATGTGGAAACACAGGAAACCAGAAAACAAGACTTTCAACCCTCTAAAGCATAATAATCTAACTTAAAATTTATTACAAACTACTGATCAAATGTGAGAGTAGAATAATGCCATTTTCAGATATGAAAGGTCACAAGAAACTACTTCTCTTTCTCAGGAATATCCTGAGGGATCTATTCCACCAGTGGGGGAAGTAAAAAGAGGAATTCATGGGATGTAGAAAACAGGGAATCCAACACAGAAGAAAATCTCCAGAACAATAATGAAGGGGAAAGTTCAAGATAACAGCCATGTAAAAGGACTAAAAGCAACAAAACCAAATTAGAGCAAGAGAAAAGAGTGCCATATTAACAGGAGACTGATTAAAAAGTAAAGGAAAATTGAAACCAATAGACAATGCACTTGAAAATATGATAAAATTTATAGCTCTCACAAAGTTGGGGAACTCATGGGGTGCCTGGGTGGCTCAGCCAGTTAAGCATCTGCCTTCAGCTCAGGTCATGATCTCAGGGTCCTGGGATTGAGCCCCACGTGGGCTCTCTACTCAGCGGGGAGCCTGTTTCTCCCTCTCCCTCCCTGTGTTTGCTCTCTGCTGCTATCTCTTTCTCTCAAATAAATAAAATCTTAACAAAGTTTGGGAACTCATTATATTCAGTACACAGAATAACAAAACTGAGGGAATTTCATTTTTTAATTTTTTTTTAGAGAGAGAGTGCACGTGCTCGCACACACAGTGGGGGAGGGGCAGAGGGAAAGAGAATCTTAAGCAGGCTCCATGCCAAGAGGGGAGCCGGATGCAGGGCTTGATCTCATGACCCTGAGATCATGACCTGCACTGAAATCAAGATTGGGATGCTTAACCAACTGAGCCACCCAGGTGTCCCTGAGGGAATTTCCTTCTAGAGACACTAAAAAGTTACACACAAAGAGGGAATATAATCATAGTATACTATGTGGCAACTGAACTGATCATTTGTTCCCCCCCAGCCCAGAATTGTTTAAGAGATCTCTTTCTGGTTCAGACTCCCAAACCGTTTCATCATGTCATGTCCAACCTTCTATTTGGAGCTTGCTATTCTTTACTTTGGGTGTTCCCCATATTTTTTGCATGTTCCGTCACTCACCTGATGTTTGGATTTGTTCCTAGCTCCCCATATCCACTGCCACAGACCAGTGTACCCACTTAGTGCTGGAACACTGCTCCCTGCTCCCCAAATCTCCATTCCCTTTGTAAGGCAGATCTAGGATCCTTCTGTCAAATGAATTTCTCCTCCATTACCAAAGCTTTGTTCCTCCTTCCAGTGTTTATGCCAGTCAGTCTTGACCACCTATGGCAGCCTCCCTCCAGAGACACTGTCCCAGTGAAAACATCTGTTCCCATGCAATCATTCTGAGCACCACTATCCCAACATCACAGGACCAAGCCTGTGTTTTTTTTCTGAATGGGGCACCACAATTTCTTTGGCACCTTGAGGTCAGTTTGTTAGTCTGTCCCTCACATTCCCATAATCCATGGTCACTGCCTCTGGCTACCCACCTTATTTCAGCTCATTTCCATATGGTTCTAAGCACCCTCTCCTCTGGACCACCGCTCCCCTAATTCCCAAAACTTTTCTCCAGTCCCCATGAGAACTACTTTCCACTGCACCAAACCTCCCTGTACCTTCAGATTGAATCTCCTAACAAATGGCTCCATCTTCTCTGTGGTTCTCTGTGCATAACTGTAGCATTGCCTTTGCTACCTTATGCCAAGAAAATCTACTCATGCTGGTTTTATCCACTAGAATTTAAAACTTGAATGCAGAATTGGGGTCTTAATTCAAAACTAAGTAGTCGGGCGCCTGGGTGGCTCAGGCGTTAAGCGTCTGCCTTCGGCTCAGGTCATGATCCCAGGGTCCTGGGATCGAGTCCCACATTGGGCTCCCTGCTTGGCAGGAAGCCTGCTTCTCCCTCTCCCACTCCCCCTGCTTGTGTTCCTGCTCTCGCCATGTCTCTCTCTGTCAAATAAATAAAATCTTAAAAAATAAAAAAAAAAAAACTAAGTAGTCTCTCAAACTTACTGACTTGAAAAGTATTACACAATTAAGTATCCATAATTACAGATTTCCCAAAGACTCCAGTCTCTTCATTTTCTTGCTCCACGGTAAATGTCCCTGCTTTTCCATTTCCCGCTATGCTCCTTTCAGTTATTGATGCCAACAGTACAAATGTATTTTCTTGTGGTCATGGAAGGAAAGTAAGAGAATGAAAAGATGTCAGATACCCCAACACTGAAAAGAGGAGATATGTTACTGGGAAAGTATATGGAAAGGAGTGGGTGAGAGCACTTATTTCCCTGAAAAACAGTATATATTAGTACCCCCTCATCTGTGGTTTTGCTTTCTGTGGTCTCAGTTACCTGCATCAACCACAGTCCAGAAAATGATCCACTTTCTAATGTACCACCTGAAGGTCTACAGAACCTAATGCTGTCAAAAGCCTACTGAATTCAGCTCACTTCATCTCATCACGTGGGCATTGTATCACCTCACATCATCACAAGTACAATACATTCTGAGAGAGACCACATTCACAGAACTTTTACTAAGTACCGGTGATCCTTTAACAACATGAGGTTGAACTGTGCAGGTCCACTCACACATGGTTTTTTTCAATAAATACACTTCAGTGCCATAGATGTATTTTGTCTTCTGATTTTCTTAGTATTTTTCCCTAGCTTGCTTTATTGTAAAACTGTAGTATTTAATACATATAACATAGGAAATATGTGTTAACTGCTTGTTACTGGTAAGGTTTCCAGTCAACATTAGGCTATTAGTAGTTAAGTTCTTGGGAGGTCTAAAGTTTATGTGAACTTTTTTTTTTAAAGATTTATTTGAGAGAGTGAGCGAGTGAGAGTGCATGAGCAGGGGGAGGAGCAGAGGGAGAGGGAGAAGTGGGCTCCCCGCTGAGCAAGGAGATGGACGGATGTGGGACTCCATCTGGGACATGACCTGAGCAGGACGCAGCTACTTAAACCACTGAGTCACTCAGGCGTCCCTATATGTGAAATTTTTAACTGCACGTGGGGGTTGATACTCCTAACCCCTGTATTGTTCAAGAGTCAACTGTATATTGTTACAATCGTTTGATTTTATTATCAGTTATTGTTAATCTCTTACTGTGCCTAACTTATAAACTTTATCATAATACATATGTATAGGAAAAAACATAGTACATATGAGGTTCGATACTATCCACAGTTTCCGGCATCCACTGAGGGTCTTGGAATGTATCCCCCCCAATAACTGGGGGAGAGGGGTGGATTACAAGTTAGAGAAACTTCTTTCAACTGCAAGAAAGAATGAGAAAAAAAAGCAGTAATTGAGAATGTTGGCAAGGGGAGAGACTAATGAGGCTGTTAAGTATCAGAAAAAATGAATGGGGAGAAAAGTAGAAGAAAAAGGGTAGGAAAACTTTGTATGTTGGTGTGGTGATATGTGTGTGTGTGTGTGTGTGTGTGTAGACAGTTGGGGGACTCCATAGGCAGACTGCCTCCAAAGTACTCCAAGTTATACTAGCATGCACAGGCAAACTTCTCTTTTACTTAATACCAGTGTACCTTGACACATCTTGGTACAATCTTGCCATGGTCCATATGGATCCCATGTGAATAGGTCACTCCTCTCTTCCACAGGAATATTGAAGGAATATCGTACATCAGGGTTGTATAAATTACCCACACACAAAACCTCAATAGAAATACACAGGAGCATATAATTAATTCATAAAAAGATATTCTTGAAAGACATCATTTTTATGTTTGATAAATGCAAAGTCCTTAACCATCAGTTTACTAATAGGATTAAAACTAAGTCTTATTAATGACTCCTGAGAATTTACCTGCAAAACAACTTCTTCTTCCAGCCGATCAGTACTATTAATTCTTTCAATTGAGCTGTTTGAACCACTGTATTCAAAAATAGCTCCTTGTATGTTGATTTCTTTTTTTGACATACTTACAACAAAATTCCCATTCAAAAGAAAATTCCCTTTAGTGTCAGATAATGCTGTAAAAGAACAGGACTCATGAAATAATAAAACAGTACAATCAACAATACAAAAAGTATTTTAACTTTTAAAATGCAAATCCGTTTCTGAAATTAATGTAAATGTAAATTATTTTTGAGGAAATAAATTGTATTTTACTATAATGTGTTATCTAATCCATACGAAGGGAAGCTACAGCATATCAGCTAAAGATATTAAATTTACCCTATACTTTTCTGAGAATGTCATCTTTCAAGAGGCCTGCAGCCTCAGGAGGGACATGTAGGAAGAGGAAAAACAGAACTCAGGGACGCTGGAGAAACATCAGCTAAACCAGTCCTGGTCATTGATGGTGAGGAAAAGAACACCACCCAGACTGCTGCAATAGTCCATTTATGCTTCTCTTGGAAAAAACGTACAGAGCTATAAAATTCTAGGGGCCAATATCCTAAAGAGCCACGCAATGACCATACTATTCTCTATATAATTGTCTGGATCTTTTTCATGGAGGGGCACTCTATCACTATTGACATACACCGAACAACAGCTTTCCAGAACTTCCCAGACAGAAGGAAAGGTTTGTAAAGCATTCTTTTCATCTTTGGCCCTAGGTGAAGTTCTTTAAGGCTAAAAGCTAATTTCTAAAAATAAACATAATGAAGCCTATACCCTAGAAGTAGCTAAAGGACAATATACTGTGGCATATTCATTAACATTTAAAAATGAATATGCCACATCATATTAATCAATTCTTTTTCTGTCTTGCTTTAACATAAGCATTTTAAGTTTTTATTTAAATTCTCATTAGTTAACATAGAGTGTAATGTTGATTTCAGAATTCAACGATTAATCATTTACATAGAACACCCAGTGCTCAACACAAGTGCCCTTCTTAATGCCCATCACCCAGTTACCCTATTGCCCCCATCCCCCTCCCCTCCCAGCAACCCTGTTTGTTCTCTGTAGTTAAGTCTCTTATGGTTTGCTTCCCTTTCCCCCCCCTTTCCCTATGTTTATCTGTTTTGTTTTTTTAATTCCACATGAGTGAAATCGTATAAGTGTTTTTTAAAGTCTATAGTTAAGTACTTTTGATACACAGTAAAAACACTTCAATTCTTTAAAGAACATTTAACCACAAAGAAGTTCTATAATTAATTTTAGATAAAAAGAATTTTATTCTAAATATACATGCAACTTTTTTTTTTTTTTCCCCGTGACAATTGTTTATTATAAAGATGAACCCTCATCCTCACGATAGGCTTATCGGTAGGATTTCTGGTAGCGAGCACGGGCACCAGGACCGCCAAACTTTTTGGATTCGCAGCGCCGGGGATCAGCTACCAGTAGGGTCCGGTCGTATTGGATGAGGATGTCTTTGATCTCCTTCTTGGAAGCCTCATCCACGTATTTCTGGTAATAGGCCACCAGGGCTTTGGAGATGGACTGGCGGATTGCATAAATCTGGGCCACGTGACCACCACCCTTCACTCGGACTCGAATGTCCACCAATATACATGCAACTTTAACTGAATATAACCTTCGGTTATTTAAAATACTCTTATGGGGAAAAAGTAAATTTTTCAGAATTTTGTTCACTGTTTTTAAAATAAGATATATTATATAACTCAAGAGGAGAACATGTATAGGAAGTCAGATGACTTAAGCTCAGTATGAACTGAAATGTGTGTTTGTTAAAGGGGCTCTTCTTGCCTTCTAAGAATTTACATCAACCACAGACCTCCATGAAATTGCACACGAATCACATATTGCTTGTTTACTAGAAATGTTTACCAAGGTAATTGTCATCTTCTGGTTTTCCAGAATAGCTGTGCTGAAGAATATCAATGTTTGTTGCTCCTGTGGGAATCTTGACAACAACATTATAACCTGCAATATAATTTTATACATGTTAACTTTCATAAGCTGATGGCCCAGAGGCTTTTATGGCTGAATGACTGCAAACATTGAATAGCACAGACTTAATTTCATTTTATCTTTCAAAAATGATACAGTGTTTTTACTCTTTTTGAATCAAGGCATTACACAATTACTAAGGATTGAGGAAAAAATGGTTGTCTAGAAATATACAGTTTGGGATCCTTAAGTATACTTATTTTTTCTTCTAAAATTCTAAATATAGAATGAGAATGGAGTTAATATTACAGTTCCTGAGATATTTAAGAATACATTCATTTTTAAATTTAACACTAATATAAGATTTTATACTTCGCAGTGGGGAAAAAATAGAGGATTTCAAATGTTATTCACCAATCCAAAAGATATCAAAATAGTTAGTCATTGTGCTATGTTTACACCAAGATTCAGTGAACAGCAAAATAACAAAAGTTAGTAACATTTTTTAAGCTTTTCATTTCTAGTGTAAGCAGGAATTCCTATAGCTACCCCCAAATTTTACATTATTTTCAAAAGTCTACTAACAAATTGTCATGAGAAAAGTAAAGCATTTATGTGAAGGAAATGAAAATAGTATTTCTATTTTATGAGACCAAATTCAACAACACTGGCAGTGCTTGAAAGATGAGGAAATACTACATATTAAACAAAAAATGTTTCCCCTACGCTACACTCATTACATAGTTTTCCAAATACTATGATTTTAAACAGCAATTTTGCTCTAGTGATTATTCTAAGTTGTTCCTTTTCCTTAGTTTTTCCTTCTATTTAATACATGAGTAAAAGGAGTTGTATGAGTTTTTCTTGTACACTAACTTTGATAAATATGTAATGAAATTAAGAGAAGTTTTAAAAAAGGTTAAATTTTCAGCCCTGATGTGAGATTACTTGGTATGTTTTTAGAGTGCTTTATACCCCTTTAAGGCATCACATTTTAAATATAAAGTGATAAATGGTCTGCTAATTGTGATTACACTACATGCATATTGGTTGTAAGTCATCAGTCTACAAGAATTTTATGATTTTTTTCACCATAAGATATTCCTACTACCTTCTCTTTATGTCTTGCAGATACGGTTTTTGAAGAAAGCAATTCTTAGACATTACAAATGTGAAAGACAAAGGCTACCACCAGGGGGCAGAAATGTGCCAATGCTACTCTACAAACGAGTTTAGTATCTTTTTCCATTTGCAAACTGATTAATTCATAATACAATTTTGGCAAGGTTATATATTTGATCCTAAGTTGGCACATGTGGTTTTAAATAGAAAAAAATGTTATTCAGTGGATAGAGCCCAAGCTTCAATAATTGTGCCACTGTTTTTAACAAGGGATCAAATGTGCCATTGGTTTTAACAAGGGATCCCGTGAAATAATGAATCCTAACTGCAAAAATGTCATAGCTAGCAACTAAGATTCATAAGTGTCACCAGAGTATAAATGTAGTATACTTTTGATACAGATAAAAATATAAATTTTGTGTTTTAAATTATACTGCTTTAATTGAAGCAATTCATACTAACTTAAGTGTGTTCAAACACATGTGAACATAATTTAAGGCTGACAAAACTGTAAAAAATACATTTTTCATTTTGCAAGGAAAGTTCTAAAGGACTACATTTGTTACCATACAAAGCAAAAGGTGTTCCTAGAAAAGTCTCAGAAGAGAAAATATCCGATACCTTCTCATATCATTTTTAAAGCAAAATGAATTCATGGCCAAATATCAGTTATATATATAATCCAGATACTTCCTGAAAAACCAAATAATTCCAAATCAACACTGAAATGGTTTCATCCTTCACCTTCAGTCATTTTTAGTATATCAATAAGAAACACAACAGCTAAGACAGGTTATAGAAAAAAGTGGTACAAATGATGAAAAGTAATTGAAAGCAAGTTTCCTGAAAAAATTATAAGTAAATACATTTCAGATTACAGGAACAGCAATAAAGACTCTATTAATTGGGGAACTATGCAATCATCATTGTCAAATAGCACCGGATTTACTCTAATAAATGCACCTACTGTATTTTCAAGAATCAGATTTGCCTTTAGCAGATGAATTCATTGATTCAAGGATACATCTGGTATAATTTTTTATATTTAGGGATATAAAATATATTTCATTTTTAAATACTAAGGGTACAGAGAGGGCAAAACAATAAGCCATTATTATGCCTTCATTATATACTCCATTATTATATCAAATATAAGGGAAAATTAAAAACAAATACACAGCTTACCATAATGAGCACTGTTGAAGACACCTGCCATTGTCCTGCATGAAGAGTTATCCCCACCACATACTCCACATTTGTCTCTCTTGGCCTTGGAGTTTAACACGTGATCACAGCCAGCTTGCTTCAAAATAACAATGATTATAATCAGTATTATAAAAGTGACTAATTATAAGTACGGTGCTTTTACAAACTTTTCACAAATATTCTTTCAATTAATGAGATTTGGTACAACGGGATTTTTCAGAATATCTACTGGTTTTGTTGTACATCAGTATTTTCACATACCTTTTCATCACATGGTTGAAAAAAGTGTTTGCAAAGGGTTATCCACATACCCCCCTGCATTAAAACCACATGGGATGGCATTTTAAAAGGCAGATTCCCAGATTTTCTGAATTAAAAATTCTTGGAGGTAAAAAAATAGGAATCTGCATTGCAACAAACATGGACAATAATTCCTATGTCCACTGTCCGTTTAAGCCATTCTTTAAAAAAATGTATTTCAAAGAGACAAAAAGTATGATTAGGTAAGTAACACATTTAAAAAAAACTTCAAAAAGATGTCTTTAATGATTTTTTAACTCATGATCTTAGAACTCTGGGAATAAACTGAGTCTATTTGAAAATTTATTTCTCCAAAATTAATAACCAGCCTAGTAAGCTGTGTTTATGTCAAGAATGAATAACTGGATAAAGGTTGAAAGTAAATGGTTTGGTTCAGAGGTTTAAAAGAACAAGTGCAGTTCTCCATGCAGATACACTGCAATAACTCTTAGTTCTTTAAAATACTCCTCTAATGTTTCATGATCAGAAGAGAAAATTTCATAAGTCTCATTCTTTTATACACAAGGTGAATATTTCCAAAATGAATTTCAACCAGATGTTTTCTGAAAGTAATGTGCACCTATAAACTCAGATCATCACTGTTTTTCATTGTGTAGGACTTTGTGCTGTTAATTTAGATAAAACTTAAGTTTTCAGGCCACTGAGTACCCTTTTTCTAGTCTCTTGTTTCCTTTTCTTTGAACATCTCATTAGACCTTTGAGTACAAAGCATTTTATCACCAGGTAACTGATAATAGATGTTTGGCTAAGAGAAAATTGGTGTCTTAACCCACGGAATGAGTTCATAATATTACATTTGTATTCTTTAGACGGAATTCATTATCCTAGTTCTCAAACTCACCATTTTTAAGAACACCTTCTGCAATGTGTATGCTTTAATTCTGGGTCTCATCTACTTCTCACCTAGAATCCGAAGTGGCCGACCTATCTCTGATTCTCTCCTAACCCAGTATATTCTGAAGATTCTAACATGCAGATCAAATCACATCTCTCACTCAACTCCAAATCCTTCTGGGGGACTTCAGAAAAAAGGTGCATTTAACAGCTAGCCCCTATGTCCCACCAGTCCTTTACTTCCGCACCTTTCTAAAACCTATTCATCCTCAATAACTAGCTCAAGCCTCACACCCTCCATGAGCATTCTCTGAACCATTTACACACTTCCCCACAAAACACTTCTTCCTCATTATCACTATGCCACCTTGCTGATGACTCCATAGCCCTACATTTGAGTTGTTCACGTGTCCATCTCCCCTACAAATCTGTGACCACCTTGGAGTTTATGGCTCTGTTGCAGTCTTTCATCCAGGTGACTAGAACAGTATCCAACATTTAGTAGGTAACTCAGTGAATGTCTGTTGAATATACCCAGGAAGTCAAAGACAAGGAGGAAAGGGGGAGGAAGGAGGGGTGCCTGGGTGGCTCAGTTAAGTGCCTGACTCTTGGTTTCAGCTCAGGTCATGATCTCAGGGTCATGAGATGGAGCCCCACATCAGATTCCACATGGCATCTGCTTAGGTTTCTCTCTCCCTCTCCCTCTACCTACCCTCCTCTCAAATAAATAGATGGTTAAAAAAAGAAAAAAAAAAAAAAAGGAAAAGAAAAGAGGGGGGGGGAATATCATCACAAATCAATGGGGAGGGGTCACCAGGGAGGTCGCATTTGAAGTAGCCAAAGGACTTTACAACCCTGTGTCCCAATATTTTCTATCTTTTTAAGAATGATTAAATGATTAATGTTTTGGGGCGCCTGGGTGGCTCAGTCATTAAGCGTCTGCCTTCGGCTCAGGTCATGATCCCAGGGTCCTGGGATCGAGCCCCGCATCGGGCTCCCTGCTCAGCGGGGAGCCTGCTTCTCCCTCTCCCACTCCCCCTGCTTGTGTTCCCCTTCTCGCTGTGTCTCTCTCTCTCTCTGTCAAATAAATAAATAAAATTTTTTTAAAAAAATGATGAATGTTTCAAGAGTCACTCAGGATGACAGAAAGCTGCCTAGTAACAAGGTCTCCTGACCTTACTCCTAAAGAATGGGTGATAGCACTAAAGGGTGCTGCACTGGAATTCACAGGAATGTATTCTAAGGTAACAGACGTAATATTTGGCGAGAGAAAAAGAATACTCTGACAGTCACGTTAAACCTGAGTTTACTTACCCGACAGAGGCCTTGAACACAGATGTCATTGGTTTCGGTTCCACAAGGGGTACCATCAGCAACCCTGTCCTTCAACTGGTAGAAGTTAGTGGTTCCAGCAACCCGACAATAGAGTTTACAGCGATCTTTTATGGCAACTGTAAGAAAAAGTTAAAATTGGGGCATACCATAAGACAGCTGTATGTTCCTAGGTCTCAAGAAATTTTTACATCAAAAAATATTCTAACTACTTACTCCCACTGTATTTTGGAAGCCACCTCACATTAGGGGAAAGACCATTGATGTTGAAATGTTTACCATCAAAATCAGAGCACTGCTTCTCTCGAAAGCCTTGCTTGCCTTTTGGACATGAATCGGTATTACATGATCGAAATTTCATCCTGCGGCCCACACAGTACTTTCCTCCGTTTCTTGGCCTAGTCAAATTCATTACATTTTAAAGCACATCAGTACAATATTCCTTCTGCCATTTACTTCTAAAACTGTTCCATTCTGTCCCAGGATCTGGAAAACCACCTCTCTCCCACTGACACTTTTTAACAGAAGTACGTTACATGGTTCTTAAGCAATTCAATGGCTAATGAATTGTAAAAATACTCATCTTCGGGTGGACACTGTGGTCTGGAGGGCAGCAATGATAACTTATTCGTGACTTGGTTAAGTCACAAGGAACTAATCATGGGAATTTGTTTTAAAACGTCAAAATAAAAAAAAATAAAATAAAACGTCAAAATAGGGTTTGTTCATTTTGGGGGGGGTTAAAAAAAAAAAAAAGACCTAGTGAACCATAGATGATAAAGATGATACCATGTTAAAGAAATATATAGGCATCTTTGTTGTGTATATACTACTTATCACTCACTTCAAAGAGTTTAATGGTATTAATCTATATCCATCCATCTCTTTATTTCAACTTATGCTGGAAAATAAAAACTCCTTGTCAGCATTTTTTAAATATAAAGAGTTCTAGCATAATTTAGATATTCTGAAATTCAAATGAACTAAGTTATTTCGGAGTGTGTCCTATCTCTGCATTGAAAATTCTTTATTGCTTACCAATTTATATATCATAACAAAAGGGGACTGGGGGGACATTTAAAAATCTTTATGGAATCTCTACATGCTTTGAAATATTTTGATGAGGAGGAAAATATGCTTCGTACTTATTCAAGCTAAACACACTGATGCATCTATAACATGAGAAGCAGAGAAAGAAAATAGGACATGTCAAATTACATAAAACAGTAAAAAAATGGGTAATGAAAATACATGTTTTATGCAGAAGAGCCAAGACATGTTCAAAGGAGCCAGGAATTTCGATGGAAACACAGGAAATGTAAAAATGCCATTACAGAATTGTCATTTTTACAACTATTTCTCAAAGTTATATAATCAGAAAAAAAAACGATCCTGTCTTAATTCATATTCTAAAGATTAAGCTGGTTAATATTTTTTTCAAGATTTGAATCTACCAAGATAAGGTAAGATGGCTAGATGTATTCCAGAAGTTTTCTAAATCTCAGAAACTTACAGACTGACCTCCAGTTTAGAAGTGAATGAAACTGGTGTTTACCTTCTGGTGCCTTGAGATAATCTTAATTTACAGTGACATAAAAAAGACATACTCGGGGCGATTACAGAGCCTGGTTGTGCTTTTGATGCCACCTCCACATGTTCTTGAACAAGAGCTGTATGGTCCCCACGGTCCCCATTCACCATCTACAGGACGTGCTTCCATTTCCTTGTTTACACACAGCCCATGGTGGCAATGCTTTAAAAACAAAAACAAACACAGATAATGATTCGTAGGTACCCAATTAGAATATCGGTAATTATAACGGCATAAATATCAACAAAGAAAATGTATACAACTGAAAGCACAGTATTAATCCAGAAATGTGATTCCATTTGACAGTCATAAATATTTTCTGAATATCTGCTAAGTAACTGTAAAAAGATCTGTGGAATGAAGAACGAACAGGAAATTTCCCTTGCCTTTGAGATTTTGAGTCTCATTGGTGGAGGGAAGACCTGCTGTATGGGTAAAGTGTAGTAAAATGAAAATTTAAGTGAATGATCTAGATCTGTGATTCTGGTTTTCTATGCAAAGATGTGTATCACTCTCCCACTCTTTTAGCTAACTTTCTGCCTCATCTCACCCAAAGTCTCAGTGATCACTTTCTTAGTTCCATTAAGAAAACGGAAATGTACAGAAGAATCTGCTCACAATCTCCTCGTACTCCTGTTACCCACCTAACGGCATCTGTGCTCAGTACTCAGCCTTCCCACCTGTTAGTGCACATGAAAAATCAAGGATCCTATGGCAAGTCAATCCCTCTACCCGTGTACTTAATCCCAGCCCCTCACTGCTCAAAACAGCACTGCAACAATTCTCCCATCTCTCCTACATCATCACTGTTCCAGTCACCACTAGCTCAAAGCTAACAAAAAAAAGAGTCCATGCACTGTTGCCAGTCACTGTGAGTACAGAAATCGAAAGTTAGCATTTAGAAATGTTTATAGGATTTTGAGAGTAATTTCATTGTTTGTCAAAGTTACTTTAAACGTTGGCTTATATTTGTTTTCATTGTGGCAAAATACACAAACATAAAATTTACCATCTTAACCATTTTTAAGTGTACAGTTCAGTGGCATTAAAACGCATTCACATTATTGTGCAACCATCACCACCATCAATCCACACAACTCTTCATCTTCCCAAACTGAAACTCTATGCCTTTGAAACAATCAACTCCCCATTCTCTCCCTCCCCCTGCCCCCAGCCCCTGGGAACCACCATTCTACTGTCTGTATTTGGCTACTCTATATATCTCATGTAATTAAAATCGTGCATCATTTGTCTTCTTGTGACTGGCTTATTTCACTTAGCATACTGTCCTCACAGTTCATCCATGCTGTAGCGTGTGTCAGAATTCCCTTCCTTTTAAGGCTGAATAATATTCCACTGTATGTGTAGATCACATTTCATTTATCCATTCATCCACGGATGGCCCCTTTGGTTACTTCCACCCCCTGACTATTGTGAATAATGCTGATATGAACAGGAGTGTGCAGGGATCTCTTCAAGACTCTGCTGTCAGTTCTTTGGGATACACACCCAGAAGTGGTGCTGCTGGATCAGATAATTCTAGTTTTAATTTGAAGATCTGCCACACTGTTTTCCATAGAAAAATTTGGCTTACATTTCAAATGTCTTTTTTCCTTTTGTTTTCCTAGTCATTTTTATCATTTTGTAAAAGTTATCAGTTTAAATTATCAGAAATTTTTAAAAAGACTGGTCCTTTCCTAGAGATAATTTGAGAAGTACTCCACTAGATCATTCTCAATATACAAACATACTTATTTCCCCTCTTTATTTTTTAAGCATTTATTTATTTAGAGAGAGAGAGAGAGTGTGTGTGTGTGTGTGTGTGTGTGTGTGTGCACAAACAGGGTGAGGGGCAGAGGGAGAGAAATCCTCATGCAGACTTCCCAGTAAGTGCAGAGCGTGATGCGGGCTCTATCCCTGAGATCATGACCTGACTCGAAATCAAGAGTCGTATGCTCAACCAACTGAGCCACCCAAGTGCCCCTATTTTCCCTCTTTAAAAACAACACTCTTAGATCTCACTTTTCTCACTAGCTGCTGTCCTGTTTCTCCTTGAACGAGCCGTCTGTGCTCATTGTCTAATGCTCAATGCCTGTGCTCTGATGGTCCCACCCTCCATGTATCTGCTCATGTGTACATCACCAGTGGCCAGCTCTGTCTGTCTTCCTTGATTTAGCAGTATCATTCTTCCTCATCCCCCTTGGTTTCTAGGGCTCAACTTAATGCTGGAATGTCCTGGGCTCAGATCTTGGTCCTTTATTCTTCCCTATCAACAATCACTCCCAGCCCAGATCCCTTTCCTGAGCTCTAGACTCATGTATACAGCAGCTTATGCATCTTCACTTTAATGTCTAATAAAAATTTCAGACATCATACCCAAAACTGAACTGCTGACCCCTCAAAATTCTGAGTTCATCTGAGTTGATTAGCTAAAAACAGTCATCTTACCTCTAACGGTTCACATTTAATTGGTTAGTAAGTGATCTAATTCATTCAAAAACAAACAAAACTGACTTTCAATCATCACCCCAGTGACCCCAACTCTGGTGTAATCCATCATCTTCTCTCATCTCTATCACTGCCATGCCTCTCTAAGTAGATCTCCTGTTTCCAACCCTTGCCCCCTATAGTTTAGTTTCAACAGTGATCAGAATGGTCCTTTTCAACTTATATTTCAAAAATTGACTCACGTTAGGTGACTCCTCTGCTCAAATCCTTCAATTACTTCACTTTGAATAAATGCAAAGTTCTCACAATGGCTCGCAATGCCCTACATAATAGTCCTCCAGTTACTTCCTATACATCTCTCTTCACCCCAGCCACAATGTCTTTCCTTGCTCTTCCTTGAACATTCCACCAATACTCCAGGATTTAGGAGCTTACCTGGTCCCTTTGCCTGGAGCTCACTTCCCCCATAATATCCTCCATAGCTAACTCCCTCACTTTCTTTAAGACAGCTCATTGGCAACTTCCCGTAAGATCTTTGACCACTACATTTTAAATTGTAATCGGCCCTATCCTACCACAAAACTTCCAGTGCTTTTCTTTTTCTATTTTTTCTTGTTCATGGCACTTATCGACTTTATGGTAGTATTATATTGTTTGTAATATTGTAGTCTCCCCCTGGAATGTAAGCTCCATGAGGTCAGGGATCTTTTTTCTTTTGTTCACTGGTGTATCCTAATCACCTAGAATAGTGCCTGACATATAGTGGGCCCTTGATAAATCTTTGTCGAAAAAATGAATCCTATAACCAAGCTTATTAGCAGAAAAAATACTTTGTGCCCTCCATTAGAACAAATCATTCAAAATGAGAAAGCCATATTAGAAAATCTCAGAATAGAATGTACTATGTGCATGTAAATTTGGGGGGCATCTGCAGAAACATTTTAAATAATCCTTGAGCACTATTTCTGATAAATCCAAGAATGAAAAAAATAGAATATTACATTGTTCACCATGTACTAAATTAAGTCATTGTCAGGTGAGTTCCACCATATTTTCATGCAAATGGATTTACAACCACTTTTAAGTATTTAAAAGAGAGTGTTAAGGCAAAATATAGGACATTTATTTAAAATTTCTCTTGAATAAAAGGCCCATCGAATATTGAAAATGGCTAATGCATAGGAGCTCACTATTTTCAATTAATAAAAAATAAGGAGTTTATATCTATCATGATCCAGATGTTTTTACCCCAAATGCCATTTCTGCTTTTAAACTACACAGGCTTTAAAGTAGGTCCCAGTATCTGAGCACATTTACCTTGAATTCCAACAAATCCAAGCCCTTCAAACCACCTCATTGGGGAATTATTCAAGTGACTAGTGAGCAAATGAAAAGATGCTCAAGACTGACAATAATCAGGAATACAAACTAAAACCACAATGATATTCCATTTTGCACCGAAAATGGCTATTATTCTGTTAAAAGATTAACAATATCAAAAATTGGCAAGAAATACTGAGCAACTGGAACTTTCATACATTGCCTGCGAGAGTTTAAAATGATACACATATTAAAGATCAAACTTTAAAATTCAGTTCTAGCTCCAAACTATGAACTGAAGAAGTCCACTAGAATTTTGGTCCTAAAATAATTTGGGTGCTCAACCATTTCAGAGTACTTCAGCTTCTGCAAAAATTGCTGAAGTCCCAAATACAACTTAAATATTCAATTCATTTGTGATGCAAGCTATATTCATGGAAAACACATGCCTTTTGATGGAAGGCATCAGAGACAAGGGTAGTAAGTACAAAACATTTCAAAAAGCAACAGCTGGTAAAGCACAAGGTCAGCTAGTGAACCCATCTCAAGTTTCTACTTGTGGAGTTAACAAAAGAGGCAGTACTCGCTAACCCATCACCAAGCAAGTTCTCCATTTTTGCTGAGGTAGCTCAGAAAAGGCGTGGAACAGACTAAAACTTATTCAGTGCAGACAACACTGGCTACCAAGGCCAAAGGAAGTTGCCTTCATCCTGAAGCACCAAGTACAACCTGACTTCATCCTTACATATTTATCACGCCGATCCCTATCACTCAGTATCATGTCTGCAGATTTAGATTAGTTCATGCTGATGTTAGAATGGTAAAAATGTTGGTAAAAATGTTTTGGCAATTTTAAGGGATATATTTTAAGACATTTACAACCAATAAATATCTGAAGAAGCCACTTAAAACTTTCAATTATACTTAACTGGATTTTATGGGAAAAAATGTATACAATGGTAACATCTTGAATTTGGGGAAATTGCTGAAATATTAGGACCTTTATGTCTATACTCACTCTTAACAAGTCTATAATATACTTAGATAACTATCCATGTAGTTACCTATATAACTGTAACTTTAACATTCATCTGCTAGATCTTGAAAAAAAAAAAAAGGGTGAAATTAAAAATTCAATTCACTTGACTGTGTACTACATCGAACCAACATGGCAACATTGATTCACTAGCACAGCAAGAGCTGACGAACAATGAAGAGCGTCGAAATGCAGAGCGATCACATCCTTGGATAATCTCTTGATACAAGACTCACCCTTCGAGAAAACCTACCATCCCAGGACCACAGTTTGTCCCATCTGCCAGGGGCATGTGCTGAGTGCGACAGCCCTTGTGAACTCCTTCTGCGCTCGTGCACCAGAGACGTCTGCATTGCTTCTGCAGGGAAACAAAAAGCAGACAAGAGTAAAAGAACACGACAACCACTGGATCGATTTAGTGCAAGGCATTCGTTTATACATTGAAATTACAGGTTTCATGGTTTCATGGTCAGAGCTAGAAATAATCAGCAAAAGAATCTTTAAGTTCTAGTCATCGATTTACCTCTACACACACAAAATGGCAATGTTTACTTTCTACGACCTTTCAGATTTTCATCATACATTGAACAATGGGAGAGAGAAATTAGGGTGGAAATATTCACAATTATGGGAGACATTTTTCACTTGGCAAGACATTCTTCTAAAGAACTTTTTGTTGTTAAAATGTTATTCACAATGAGTTTCCAAAAGCTTCCTTTGATAAGATGATAGAATGTATGAATAATGTGCATAGAAATGCTGTATAATGTACTGGTTTCCTACTTTGTGAATATAATGCATACTTTCAACTTTTGAACAAAGGGTTCTCAAGTTTTCACAAGAAACAAAATCCACAGAGGTTCACAGGAGCTATACCCAAGATAATTCTCTTCTTTTTCTGAATTTAAATTCAAAGTTTATTTAGTGTGTAAGTCAGGTAAAAAAAGAAATGTATCTTTAAAAAAAAAAAATTTAAGTTAAATCTTTCCTCCTCCATAGTGGATATTTAAAAGCTTAGTAACATTTTTTATTATAAGTTTAAGATTTTAAAAACAATACTACTATGTGGAATATGCTTTGCCTATCTCTGCACTTACTGTTTTGTTACTATCATTCATTCATTCATTCATTCATTCATTCAACGAGCATTTAGTTTGTGACACCTAGTTTGTGGCAGATCCTGAACACTGGGGATACATATTTCAATGAGTGAATGAGGCTGCATTCCTGGTCCAATGATCCTCATGATCTAGGAGTATATCTGACCTATGAAAAATCCTCAAAGTTGTAAAATAAGAGTTTAGTGATAACTAAACAACAGGCCCTAAATTTCATTTCTATGGATTCAAATCTATGTAAATTAAAATGTAGTCTATTAAGTTCCCTGGGCCTTTAATATAACTCATTATCAAGACACTTAAATTTTCTCCCCCTACCCCAAAAAATAGTATTTGAATATAAATATTTGAATGCTTTTAATTTTCAATAACCTCTCAGTGTCTATTTTTTAAATGGGAATACTTCACATAGGATTTTGTGAGGGTTAATGAAGATAATTTTTAAGTACTTAACACAGTACATGGCATATAATAAGTACTCAATTTTAGTTTCCTTTTTAACCCCTTTCTGGCAAACAGCAAATTTCTCAGACTTACAAACTTCTAAGATACATTAGTTCACCTTCTGTTCGAGAGAATAAATGTACATTTTTGAAATATATTCTAACTATAACTTTGTAGTTTAAAAAAAAGAATTTTTCTTACCAAGTAGGGACATACTTGTGATCCAGGGCCAAACATAAGTTCACATTGCTTGTTTACATCATACATTAATCCAGGAAGTTGTGAAGACAGATCATACATTCTCCCATTTGGTTTGTCAAGAAGGCATTCCCCATGACCAGTACTGTACCAATGACCAAAAATATTGTGACATATATGGATGTATAAGATTCTTTGTCACATTTACTGTGTTCTACACTTTCAAAAAGAGTATCAGTATTTTTTCATAATTTAAAAACCAATTCATATCAAAGTCAGGAAGAAAACCTCACAATTCACAAAGGACTTTTAAGGTGTTTGTTCTCATTTGAGCCCCACAACTGCTTTGAAGATACAATTTTTAAGAAGAACAAGGACAAATTCATCAGAATATAATTTATGAAAACTATTCATATAATCACTCTACACTTTTGATCTATTTTGTTGCCCAATAGTAATGCCTTATATTTAATGCCCAAATTGTCAAGATGTTAAAAGTTTTCAAATCATTTGAGAAAGTACATTAATAGTTCTAAACAACAAAACAAAGGAATTTCAGTGTCATGTTGTCTCCACTTTAAAAAGGTAGAGTTTGCGTTTTGGTTCTACCACTTCCCAGGATGCACGGCTCTGGACAAATTAATTTCCCTGAGCCTGAGTTTTTCTCATCTGTGTTAACAGTGATACTATTCACCTTGACAGTTTCTATCAGAGTATATGTATAAAGGACTTAGAAAAGTGGTAAATAGCAGGGGAAATGTGTGTTTATTACTCCTAGTTTGTAATGCAGTATCTAGTGTCTAGGAAACTGAAAATGCTCAACCATTCCAATTGGGTTAAAAACAATTTGTTCCAAAAAGGTAGAAACGATTTGTTTCATTGCCATAATTTAAAAATTTAGAAATTTTTACTGGCTACAAAGACATTAAATTTTGTCTAAAAATGAACATATAAATTTTTTAAAATTCCCATTGTAGAGAATCCCATTAACCCCTTTCAAAAATAAGCACATCCACTGGTACTGTTCATCAATAACTCAATTAGCCGTTGAACAAAGCTATATGGAAGCACGTATAGATCAGCAACCATGTATTATGCTTTTACTTATTTTTTTTAAAGATTTTTATTTATTTGACAGAGAGCGAGAGCAGGAACACAAGCAGGGGGAGTGGGAGAGGGAGAAGCAGGCCTCCCGCCGAGCAGGGAGCCAGATGTGGGACTCGATCCCAGGACCCTGGGATCATGACCCAAGCTGAAGGCAGACGCTTAACGACTGAGCCACCCAGGTGCCCCCGTGTATTATGCTTTTAAATTAACTCCCCATACAAGGATAAATAACACTGATAATTTGGGGATGTATTTATGAACATATATTCCAAAGCATGGTTACATTCATTCCCACAGTTCTCATAAGTAGAGGTAAAAAGAAACTGCATAGATCGGGGATTATAATATGTAGAAGAAATAAATATCATATTTATACAAAAAAAAATTCCCTGGAAAGAGCTTGGCCTTGCCTTTTGGCAACTTTCAGTAACTAGGATAGAAATACCATTTAAATAAAAGTGGGAAGTAAAGAAACCTGGTGGGAGATGGAGAGATGAGGCAAGAAAAATCTGGATCTGCTTCCTTTCTTCAGACCTAGGAAAATCCTCCAAAAGAATATGTAAACATATAGACTCCACATCTCTCTGGCTGTACGCAGCTATTTGGAATGTGCATAGTTTGACTTCAGCTATCGTCTGTCCTTCAAAGACACCTCAAACATGAGCTACTCAAACTCCTCTCAAAATACTACCCAGTAGCTTCTGAAAAAATGCAAACATACACAAGGAAGCTGTGAATCTCAGTAGGGCTCGCCTCGAAAAGGGGTGATCCTAATAGAGCACCTAAACTGTTAAAAAAAAAAAAAAAAAAGATAGCTAGGTCTGACCTGTCCCCCTCCTAAAATATTTTAGGAGTGAAATATGTATATACAGCTCTTTCCTTTTTTAAAAAACACATTTGTACAAAGTACACTTAAATTTAAACAGAAAAACTAAACAGAAATTGAACCACTTTAAAAGAACATATAAATTTCAAGTTCTATAGTCTAATAAAGGTTTCATTATTTAAATAAAGTAATATAATTTCAGACTTACTCTAGGAATTCAGTGATATATTTCTGACTACATTTTGACCAGGTCCAAGGACTTGTGTGGTAATTTAAAGTTGGAGCCATTACATGATATTGATGTTTAATTCCAGTTTCCTTACATTTAAAACTATCATCATGTGGAACATTAAATCTAAAAATAAAAATAAACACTTAAAAAAAAGAATATGAAAATATGAATACAACATTAATAACAGATCTCTTACCCTTATAAGGTAAAATACAGATAAATCCAATCACATCAAAATTTATACTCTTGATCTCTCCCATAAAGCATTATAAAACCAAGGTTATCTTCATGTTCAGAAGCACATGATCTGAGAAACAGCAGATTATAACTTTGATTGGTAGCACAGTCTGCTGATTTGGTATGTGAGTCCAAACAATCACAATATATGGACTCTGGCTCACCTCACCACGATAATGGATATAGCATTCACATAAATACTTGCAGGTTTCAGCATGCATATCCTAAGAGATGTGTGTAGGTAGATTACATAAAAGTGATACCACACTAGTTTGCAGATCACTATTACTACAGTATCAAAACTTCTTTAATCCCTCATTCCTTATCATTCTATAGTATCCATCTGTTTTATATGAAACAGCCTCAGTACTGTTTCTGGTCTATACTCAGTAAGTGATTATTGATCGAACTGGAATAACAAAAACGTTCCTAAATCAAATCTTACTAAGAGCAGGATATTAAATAATTAGCTGGCCAGCAACAGAGCCTATGCATTCTTTTGAGGACCTAAGTATGAACTTGCATTTAGAAGGAACACTGAAACCACCTAGCTCAGCTCTTTGCCTGCTGAGATTTGTACTTAAAAATCAGTCCTTTAATTAAACTACTTACCCATATTCTAAAGACACCTAAAGAGTTTTTCAGGAAGAAAATAAATGGCTAAGATGGTAGTCTCTGCAAGAACAGTTTTCCATTAGTTAGTAGCCTTGGAAACCAGCTAATAGTGCTTCCCAGATGTTGCTGCTAGACAGCGACAGCCCTCAGGTAAGCTCCTGAGCCTAATTCACTTCAACAATTTGCGTGTGCACCTTGCTGACAATCATGAAACATAACCGTGCTAAAAGGGAACTGAAGATGCACTAGTTTAATAAAAATGATTTCCACTTGAAATTATTCCTGTCGAATACTAATGATGTAAGGCATGACCAGGAAAAGAAAATGTAGTCAAACTAAGAGAGGCAACTCTAGCCTCAATTCCTTATTAGCATATAAACAAGAAATCCCAGGAGTGCTGGGGGTACACATATGGAATCCCTTTCAGAGGATGAGTTTGTAGGGGTTTCTGACTTCCCATGGGAGCTCCGAGGCTATCACAGGGAATCATGGCCTCCATTCTTAGAGCATAGAACCCCAGTAGAATTTTTAATAATGCAGGAACAGAGAGAACCCCTCATTTTTACAAAACAAAAACAAAAACAAAGAACAACAACAACTATGAAGCTGGAGAAATAACTTTAAAAAAATCTTTTAATGATTAAGAAATTCCCACATGCCACATTCTCTGCTGGGGCTCTGAGCTATAAGAGCAACGAGTTGGTATTACAAATATTATCGGGAGTTCCCCAGAACCAGAAGCCCCTGCACGCCCTCCCATAAGATGGAAGAGGACAGTACCTGGTCATGTATGGGATAACAAGGGATAGAGGCCAGAAGTGCTTGTCATGTAATCCAATACAGTAAATGAAATAAAAGAATTCCCAAGTTCTAGTTCTTTGCTTAGTCTGTTGATCTGTGCAGCCTGTCTGACCTAACATAGATCACAAAAGAGCCAGAGTTAGCATTTCAGGGATGAAAATTACACTAACAATATTTTTAAAGACATAAAGCTGCTAATTACTCAATTGAAGATGGAATTTTAGGCATTGCGTGCAATGATTAATAGAAAGCACATTACTGAGGTAGCAGAAGGTACTTACACATGCCCAAGCTCATGGGCTATGGTAAAGGAAGCACTGAGTCCATTTTCTTCACTAATAGAGCAGCTCCGTAAAGGATCACACAGGGTACCTAATTCTGCTAAACCTGAAAAATTTCATGTTTGTATTTCAAAATGGGAAACATCAAATCATAAAGAACTAATTATTTTTTATTACATTCGTTGGCTACCATATAGTACATCATTAGTTTTGATGTAGTGTTCAACGGTTCATTAGTTGCGTGTAACACCCAATGCTCATCACAACACTTACCCACCTTAATGCCCATCACCCGGCTACCCCATCCCCCCACACCCCTCCCTTCTGAAACCTCTTTTGTTTCCCAGAGCCCAGAGTCTCTCATGGTTTGTCTCCCTCTCTGATTCCTTCCCATTCAGTTTTCCCTCCCTTTCCCTGTGGTCTTCTAGTGCTATTCCTTAGGTTCCCCATATGAGTGAGACCATATGATAATTGTCTTTCTCTGCTTGACTTATTTCACTTAGCATAATCCCCTCCAGTTCCATCATGTCGATGCAAATGGTGGGCATTCATCCTTTCTGATGGCTGAGTAATATTCCATTGTATATAGGTACCACATCTATAAAGAACTAAATGTTAAAGCATTTACTATTGCCATTACTACTACTTAGAAAGGGATGCAGAGTTGGCTGTTAATATCACAAATATTTTATAAGGTGAAGGAAAAAAGAACAGAATGATTTATCTGCAGTTGAAATCTTTTTACCAATTCCTGGATTCTTTTACTGGAGAAAATAACCCAAAATATGGGGTGAATAATTGTTTAAAAAAAGGAAGAGGAAAAAAAGTATTTGTTACAGGAAGGATGAAATTTTAGGCAACATTAGTGTGGATACTAGAAAAGGCAATGAATGTTTAAATTGGTAACAGAACTAATATAGAAAATAGCACAGAACACTATAGATTAATGAATTTGCTTTAATATTTAAAGTTTTGAGGCAGTATACAATTATGTACTTATAATTAAATGAGTGATTATATGTTAAGTGCATAGAATAGCACCTGGCATCTAATATATGTTAAATAAAATGATTCACTTATTTAAGGCATCCAATAATTTTGAAAATATTTTAGAAAATGTATCCTCTTAAGATCTATTCACTCTTTAATATAAAGAATATCATGCAATGCCAATATGCTGCTGAAAGATACAGTATGAACAGACTGGACAGCAAAGACAAAAATTACAGCTGATAGAGTCTTTAAAATACTCTAGAATAAGAAATTGAAAATAAATGTTCCTTACAACAATCCACAGTCCATCAACTCAGGTGGCATTTATTTACCTTAAAAGCATAGTTTCTGCTACTGTTTTCCTCCAGTATTTTCTTGTAAATTATCTGCTCTCCTAGGACAATTCCTTTCATTAAAAAGAATTTTTCATATATAGCCAGTTGCTTACTGGAAAGTTTTTGCATTTAGAAATTTCTTAATATAGAGTAGACCTGTATCAACTATTGTGCTTTATTTAGCTCTATACTCCTCTGTATTCTTTCATTCATAAAACTTAAAAGCATGGACATTTTCCTAGCATTAAGGTAAATTTCCTAACAATGAGAATGTTTTTGTTGTGCTTTAAAAAACTTTGAGCTGAGGGCGCCTGGGTGGCTCAGTCGTTAAGCGTCTGCCTTCGGCTCAG
>NC_138373.1:97100187-97113560 GCF_054177405.1 Leptonychotes weddellii
AAAAAAATATTATTTAACAGTGTGCTATCCCAAGAATGAAAGAATTATTGTTTTCCTAAAGTATGACTTTCTACTTGTATGTGCACTTTTTTACTCAATTTTAGTCAATTTTATATTTCTCCTTTAGTAGAAGTTAAAACTAAACACATTTTTATTGAATATCTTGCTATTCCTGTGTCACCTTTAGTATTTTCAATCTGTTAAAAATGGCTCAATTTCCATCTATTCATTTTCAGGACTATGTAGATATTTCAAACAAAATATTGACTCTATTATCACCCAAATTTTATGTTTCACGCTTTAAGGGACTATATTCCAAGCTAAATGTTTTAATCACATAACAGATCTATGGAAGTATGTATTGTATATGATTAAAGACCCAACTCAAATATGCCCATAAACAGACAAGAACAACAACAAATCAAAGTGAATATATAACATGACACCAGGCAGCTAATTGATGGTTTGTGCCTAAATTCATTCAAGCTGATATTGGGTTCTATAAAAGTGGTCAGTCAGAGACAGAATAAAGTAGGATGGGCCGAAATCTGATACAGGTTCCCTGTGTTTGGAAGTTCAAGAAACTGCACAATCACCCAATCTAGCCATTTTAAAGAATGAAAATCATTTTCAACATACTTTGCAAAAAGGGCTCAGAGAGTGGGACAATGATATCTACAGAAGATAACATATAGCAAGATACCTAGTAATTTTTCCACCTATTTTAGAAGAGAAAATAAAATACTAATACTTGTGCTAATACGAGTTGTGCAGCCTTAGGCAAATTATTTATTCTTATCTATGAAACTGAAAGTTGTTCTTACTTCATAGGTTTGCTGTGAAGATTAAATGAGTTAAATCACATAAAACCTTACAATAGTGTAAGATACACAGTAAGCACTCCAGATAGGTCAGCTATTATTATCATTACCCTAATGAATGATTTCAGGGGTGCCTGAGTGCCTCAGTCAGTTAAGTGTCCAACTTCAAAAAGTTAAATTATTCATAAGCATTACATATTATTAACAGACATGTCAATATTATTAAGGATCAAATCTCAAAAGACATACAAATTGTCAACAAATATATGAAAAAATGCTCAATATCACTAATCATCAAGGAAATGCAAATCAAAACCACACTCCACACCAGTTAGAATAACTGTCATCAAAAAGACCAGAGATATGGGGCATCTAGGTGGCTCAGTTGGTTAAGAGCCCAACTTTGATTTTGGCTCAGGTCATGGTCTCAGGGTTGTGAAATCAAGCCTCATATTGGGCTCTGCTCTGGGCATGGAGCCTGCCTAAGATTTTCTCTCTCCTCTGTCCCTCCCCCGCTCTCTCTCCCTTAAAAAAAATGCTTTCAGGGAAGGAAGAACAAAGCTGAAGGTTTCATAATCCCAGATTTCAAACTATATTACAAAACTATGGTAATCAAGAGTATGGCACTGGCGTGTATACACACACACACACACACACACACACACACAGATCAACAGAATAGGATAGAGCCCAGAAATAAACCCACACTCTTATGGGCAATCTATGAGGAGGCAAGAATGAAATGGGGAAAAGATAGTCTCTTCCCTAATGGTGCTACGAAAACTGGAAAGCTAGGGTGCCTGGGTGGCTCAGATGGTTAAGCGTCTGCCTTCGGCTCAGGGATCAAGTCCCACATTGGGCTCCCTGCTCCTTGGTAGCCTGCTTCTCACTCTCTCTCTCTCTCTCTCTCATGAATAAATAAATAAAATCTTAAAAAAAAAAAACTGGAAAGCTACATGCAAAAGAATGAAACTGACCACGTCCTTACATCATACACAAAAATAAGTTCAAAATGGATTAAGGACCTAAATGTGAGATTTGAAACCATAAAACTCCTAAATGAAAACACAGGCAATAATCTCTTAGACATCAGCCTTAGCAACATGTTTATGGACATGTCTCCTGAGGCATGGGAAACAAAAGCAAAAGTAACTATTGGGATTACACCAAAATAAAAAGCTTTTGCACAGCAAAGGACTCCATTAGCAAAATGAAAAGGCAACCTACTGAATAAGAATATTTGCAAATGATATATCCAACAGGAATTAATATCAAAAATATATAAAGAACTTAACTCAAAAAACAATCCAATTAAAAAATGGGCAGAGGACCTGAATAGACATTTTTCCAAAGAAGATGTACAGATGGCCAACAGACATATGAAAATATGCTCAACATCACTAACCGTCAGAGAAATGCAAATCAAAACCATAATGAAGTATCACCTCACACCTCAGTCAAAATGACTGGTATCAAAAATACAAGAAATAATAGGAGTTAGCAAGAATGTGAAGAAAAGGGAACACTCATGCACTGTTAGTGGAAAGGTAAACTGGTACAACCACTGTGGAAAACAATATGGAGGGTACTCCAAAATTAATAGAAATACTGCATGACCTAGTGATTTCCATTACTGGGTATTTACCCAAAGAAAACAAAAACACTAATCCAAAAAGATATACATACCCTTGTGTTTACTGCAGCATTATTTACAAAATAGCCAAGATATGGAAGCAACTCGTATCTGTTGAAAGGTGAATGGATAAAGAAGCTGTGGTGTATATATACAATGGAATATTACTCGGCCATAAAAAATAAAATCTTGCCATTTGCAACAATATGGATAAACCTAGAGTGTATTATGCTAAGTAAAGTAAGTCAGAGAAAGAGAAATATGATAGGATTTCACTAATATGTGGAATCTGAAAAACAAAATACTCTTCAGTACAGAGAACAAACTGGAAGTTGCCAGAAGGGAGGTAGATGAGGGGATGGGTGAAACAGATGAAGGGGGATCGAGAGGTACAAACTCTTGGTTATAAAATAAGTCACAGAGATGGTAAGTACACAGCATAGGGAATACAGTCAATAAAATTGTAATAATATCTTAAGGTGACAGTGACTACACTTATTGTGATGAGCATTGAGTAATGTATAGAATTGTCAAATCAGTATGTTATACACCTGAAACTAATGTAACATTGTCAGTTATATTTCAGTAAAAAATAAAGGAAAAATGTTATGAAAATTTAAGCTAATAAATTTTACTAATAACAGTGAAATATCTAGTAAGTAGTGCTTTTTAAATACATTCAAGAAGATAAAAAATATAGTCTGATTACCACTGGAGAAATGAGTTAAAAATTTTTCCCAAAAAACCCCATAAAACAAAACAAAACCCCATGAAACAGATGGTTCACTAGGTGGGATCACCTAAGCTTCAAGATATAGATCATTAAAATATTCTATAAAATCTTCCAGAGAATTAAAAAAATAGTATACCCTGACTAGTTCTAAAAGGTGAATAAAACCTGGTATCAAAATTAGACAAGTATGATAAAAGGTCACTTCATTCCTGAAAATACATCCATGGAATGGAATCTAACAGTTAAAAAAAAATTCCTCATCGAGATTGGTATAACATTAGAAAATCTATAAAAGGAATTTATTATTTTAAGTAAATACTCATATCAATGTCTGCAAAAATAAAACCATTTAAGAAAAGAAAGCACACGCCTGGGCAAGGGGGAACTGAAGGAGTAGGAGGAACCTGAGCTCATTTCCTCCCACAGACACATCAAGGCTGCAGCTACATACAGAGGAACTCCCTAAGAACAAACTGAAGACTATTGGAACAGCAATTCCAAAGCTAAAGATATTAAGAAAAAGCCACATTGAGAAGAGTAGAAGGGGCACTGATACCAGGCTTACTGGGAACCAAATTCCTAGGAAGGCAACCCACAAGCAGGAGGAATATCACAGGTACAGGGTTCCTTCCGGAGGAGTTAGGGTTTCAAGCACCACCACATCAGGCACTCCCTCCCACCTGGAAGATAGGCACCAGGAAGATGAGCCTCCTTGTCTGGCTGTGAAAATCAGCAGGACTCCAGGAGAGCTAGAGGGTAATAGAAAATGGAGACTCTGCTCTGAAAGGACCCACACACAATCTCACTCACTCTAAGACCCAACACAGAGGTAGCAGTTTGAAAAGCACCTGGGCCATTCATGAAGGAGATTTTGTTTACTAACTTTAGGGCATGTGCCAAAGGGGCAGGAATCTGTAGGAACTTTCTCCAGGAACACAAGCTTTGGGAGGCAATATTTCCTAGCTGTCCTTCAGCCTAGTGTAGGATGCTAGCCCTGTCCAACAGCACAACTACAATCCAATCACAGTGTGATTGGAATCAATCACACTGGGTTCTAACTATACTGACCAGCACACAACAGCAACCAGTCCTATCAGTCAGCCATATCAGGGGCCAGCCCACCCACTAGTGTGCCCATGGCACGGAGAGCCAGGCATTATAGCCATCAGACTACAGGCCAGCCTCACCCACTGGTGCACCCACAGCAGTTGTAGTCTAAACAGTAGAGTGCATGCACTTCACACAAAGGACACCACCAGAGCACCTAGTTCTAGTGACCAGAGGGACTATACTTCTGGGACGCACAGGATGCCTTCTATAAAAGGACAATACCTTTAACACCAGCAGATGCAGCTGACCTACCTAATACACAAACACAGAAAGTCAGACAAAATGAAGAGACAGAAATATTTTCTAAGCAAGAGAACAAGACAAAACCTCAGAAAAAGAACCAAATGAAATGGAGATAAGCAACCTACCAGATAAAGAGTTCAAAGTAATGGTCACCAGACTTCAGAGTAGATGAACTCAGAACTTCACAGATAAAAAAATATACAAAGGCACCTGTCAAAACTGAAGAATAACTGAAATGAAAAATACAGTAAAGGGAATCAACATATCAGAGGATGAAGAATTAATCAGCAATCTGGAAGACACAGTAGTGAAAATCATCCAAGCTGAACAGCAAAAGAAAACAGAACTTAAAAACTGAGGATAGGTTAAGGGGCCTCTAAGACAACATCAAGTGTACTAACATATGCATTTTGGGGTCCTAGAAAGAGAAAAGGCAGAAAACTTATTTGAAGAAATAGCAGAAAACTTCCCTAACCTGAGGAAGGAAACACATCCAGGTCCATGAAGCATATAGCCTCAAACAAGATGAGCCCAAAGAAGTCTACACCCAAACACCTAATAATTAAAATGTGTAAAGTTAAAGAATCTTAACAACAGGGGCGCCTGGGTGGCTCAGTCGTTAAGCGTCTGCCTTCGGCTCAGGTCAAGATCCCAGGGTCCTGGGATCGAGCCCCACATCGGGCTCCCTGCTTGGCTGAGAGCCTGCTTCTTCCTCTCCCACTCCCCCTGCTTGTGTTCCCTCTCTCGCTATGTCTCTCTCTGTCAAATCAATAAATAAAAAATCTTTAAAAAAAAAAAGAATCTTAAGAACAGCAAAAGAAAAACTACTTAACATACAAGGGGACATCCATTAAATTAACAGCTGACTTTTCAGCAAAAACTGCAGTCCAGAAAGGAATAGCATGATATAGTCAAAGTGCTGAAAGGGAAAAAAAAAAAACCTACAACCAAGAATACCCTATACCAAACAAGGTTATCATTTAGAATTGAAGGAGAAAGAAAGTTTCCCAGAACAAAAAAGTTCATCACCACTAAACTGGCCTTACAAAGTAGTAGAGCAATCACTTATAAAACTGCACTGAGGATTAAAAGACAAAAGTAGTAAAATCAACTTTATCTTTAGTTAAGGGATACACAAAATGAAAGATTAAAAAAATGACATCAAATACATAAACATGGAGTATGTGGGAGTAAAATGTAGTGAGTTTAGAATGTCCTTGAATTTAAGAAACAAACTTAAAATACTGCTATATATGTAGGGTGTTATATACAAAACTCATAGTAACCACAAACCAAAAACCTATAAAAGATATACATACAAAAAAGAGAAAGGAATCCAAGCATAACATTGAAAGTCATCAAATCACAAGTGAAGAGAGCAAGAAAGGAACAGAGAACTACAAAACAACTAAAAAAAGTTAACAAAATGGCAATAAGTACATACCTATCGATAATTACCTTAAATGTAAATAGATTAAGTGCTCCAAAGGCATCAGGTGACTGACTGGATAACAAATAAGACCGATCTATTTGCTGCCTACAAAAGACACTTCAGACCTAAAGACACACAGACTGAAAGTGAAGAGATGTAAAAACATATTCCATGCAATTGGAAGTGGGGGGAAAAAAAGCTAGGGTAGCAATACTTATGAGACAAAATAGACTTTAAAACAAAGCCTAACTAATGGGAAGCCATCAGAGAGGGAGAAAAACCATGGGAGACTCTTAAGTATAGGAAACAAACTGAGGGTTACTGGAGGGGAGTTGGGTGGGGAATGGGGTAATTGGGTGATGGGCATTAAGGAGAGGGCACATGATGTGATGAGCACTGGATGTGTATACGCAGCTGATAAATTATTGAGCACTACATCTGAAACTAATGATGTACTATAAGGTGGCTAATTGAATTTATTTTATTTTTTTTAAAGATTTTATTTATTTATTTGACAGAGAGAGACACAGTGAGAGAGGGAACACAAGCAGGGGGAGTGGGAGAGAGAGAAGCAGGCTTCCCACTGAGCAGGGAGCCCGATGCGGGGCTCGATACCAGGACCCTGGGATCATGACCTGAGCCAAAGGCAGACACCCAGGCGACTGAGCCACCCAGGCACCCCTGGAAAAAAATTTTTAATTCAAAAAAAAAGTAAGAAAATGACAAACACCACAGTGGAAAAATAGGTCATATTTCTTTCATTCCTCAGAGTAAAGGAAATATAAATGGCCAGTAGATATGAAAAGATGTTCAAACTCAATAATCATAGAACTGAAAATTACTACTATAATGAAATATATTACATTTAGATTGGCAAAAATGATAAATCTGGGGCGGCTGGGTGGCTCAGTTGGTTAAGCGACTGCCTTCGGCTCAGGTCATGATCCTGGAGTCACAGGATCGAGTCCCGCACTGGGCTCCCTGCTCGGCAGGGAGTCTGCTTCTCCCTCTGACCCTCCTCCCTCTCATGCTCTCTGTCTCTCATTCTCTCTCTCTCAAATAAATAAACAAAATCTTAAAAAAAAAAATGATAAATCTGAAGGTACATTGTGTTGAGGACATAATCAAAAGGAATGTTTATACATTATTGATAAAGATGTAAATTGGTACAACCACTTTAAGATATACCAAAGTTGAACATCAGCAAATTTAATAACAATTTCAATTGAAGCAAAACCAGTTTCTTTTATGAACATATAGATATATAGGATTATTTTTCAATATGGATGAAAGGAACTGGAACATATAAAATTCATGGTATTGGCTACCTCTTGGGATAGAATAAGGACTTAGCAAAGGCCATATGAGTGTATTAAGTTTTGGCTCTTAAATCTGGTGGTGGATTTATGGCTATTCATTTTATTATTTTTTATTATTTTGCTTTAAATTTGCATATATTTTATATGTATATAGTAATTGGCACAATATCAGTTCTTATTCTTTAAAATGTATTGAGGCAGAAGCTAATAATGACAATCATTAATCAAGACAATCAAAATGATTACGATGTAAAAGGAAAATAAACATTTTAAACAATTCAGTAAATTATATATTTATTAAAGATTTTTTTATTTGAGAGAGAGAGAACACACAAGCTGGGGAGAGGGGCAGAGAAAGTTTTGAGCAGACTCCATGCTGACTGCAGAGCTGGTTGCAAGGCTCTATCTCATGACCCTGAGATCACAACCTGAGCCGAAACCAAGCGTCAGATGCTTAACCAACTTGTGCCACCCAGGCATCTCTAGAAGTTATATTTAATTTGCAAAGTAACTTACCCAATGTGTCACATTTCTCTCTAGCTCCACAAATGTCTTCCCTTAAAACAAAAAAGTTTGAAGCATTTCAGAAAATATTTTTACAAGTCAAAACAAAGATAAAGAAACTTGAACTATGATGTGACTATTACCACAAACTCACTTCCAAATCCAGATCTTATTAAGCTCTCAATAATTTGAACCTAGGATAATACACCATTTGTATATACCAATAAGCAATGCATGCTATATAAAAGTGACTGCTGAAAAGAGCTGAAGCTTTAACCACGTTCAAGGATAAACTTTCTAAGTGTATTTTTCACTTCTGCCTTTATTTATGCTCTATGTGTAATATAGTTTATGCTTTTCTAGATGTTCCAACATCATTATGAGCTTCAGCTATTATTCTCCACCACAGATAATGTTCTCAGATATTACCAAATTGCTTACTTTTTTCTTCTGCATTACTTAGTCTCTACGCATTCAATTTGACAGTTCTCTTGTCATTTCTTATGGTCTCCCTCTTCTAGCCTCCTTTGTCTACCTCCCATTTTATAATTCATTATCTCCAATCTTTGTTGCTTGGCCTCTAATTACAATCCAGGGAAGAACCATGGACTGATGATATAATATGGTGTATAAAATTAAGTCAATTTTGCTTTAGTTCTAAAATTTTACAGCTATTTTATATGGACTAAGTGTTTCATTTCAGAGTTCTAGAAAGCAGAGATTTCGGAGTCTGTCCCTTAAGTGGAAGAATTATTTCCTTTTGTCAACCAACCAATCCTAAAATCTAAATATCCTGGTAGCCATCAGTGTTGCTGAAGCAAAGGCATGAATTAACAATATATAGTGGTGCTTGTAAAATGCACAATCATTTTATAATAGCAGAAGTTGTTTTCCGTAAGCAGGTTGAGCAACACCCTCATAAATGCAGTCTAGTAATTAAGACATGTATTGAACATCAAAACACAGATTTTTTTTTTTAAAGTACAAGAAGTCCAAAAAGTAGACAACCAATTAAATTCAAAAGCTCTTCTTTCCAAGCAATTAAAATACCAAGTGGGGAATGAACATAACCTATATTCAGTTCCACAACTATGTTTATTTGCAATTATTTTTCATAATTCTGTCCCTAAGTAAGGAAATTATTTTGTTTTGGTCAATCCATTACTCAACAACCTAACATTGCTAATTTCCTAAGGAATCAACCAGCATTCTGGTCTGCAAGAATAATGTTTTCATACAATAGTATCTTTTGCAATACAAGTTCTCATAGAACACTTCTGTGTATTATTGATAAAGAATTAAGGTAACAAGAAGTATCAGTGATCATGCAGGAGAGAAAGGATAAACAACTGCAGTTGGAAGGGTTATTTCTAAAACTGTACCTAGTGATAAGAACAGCAGTGTCATGGTGAGAAGGGTGAGCATCATCAAGAACATTCTGAGTTTGTTGCCATAAACAGAAGTTACGCAACGTGGTAGCTGCATTGTAACTGATGACTGGTCCTTCCTACACAAAAAAATGAGCAATTCAATATTACATTAAAACATCCATAGCCCCTTTTCTCTCCAAGCTTGTCAGCATCCTTGCAATTTATTAAATAGCATTTTCAGAGGCAAGTGAAGTGGCATTTCTCCCTCGTATTTATTCAGGAATATTTTAGCAATACTTAAGACATGGTCAAAAGGGGATCTAGTGAGAACTTTTCAATGTAACCATCCAATACTGAGGATCAAAAAACTTCTAAAAAACTGTATTTTAAATCCTTCAATGACAGGATTATAAAAGGAATACCTCATTGTTTTTAAGCCTTAAGTTTTTAAGGTGTTTTTATTACTTCCTTTCTTTTTGTTTCCATCACAATATAAAAAGTTAATCTCACTCCTTTTCAAATCAAGTTTTTAAATGTAAATTTTAGGAATATCTCATTTCCAATAACAATTTTGTGATCTATATATATTGTTACTAGAAGCCTACTACAGTTAAGATTACTAACTTCAGGCCTGTTTCTTACCTGTTCATTATGAATTACAACTAATTTTACAATTACTATGTTGATAAGATTTCCAATACTTGAGTCCTTGTAGATTGCTGCAACCTGCAAGGAAAAAAATGTAGGATTATCTGGATTGTAGAATGTTAAGCAGCACCGGAGTTTACTTCTAGTTCTTAATAGAATTGTACTTAATTAATATTGTGCTGTGCTATAATGAGAATATGTTCTATCTTCTTAGTGTCAAAGTCTTATTACATATGCTCTTCTAAGACAGTCCTTTAGATGTTGTAAATGTAAATTTTGATGTAATAACTGCTAATAAAATTATACTGAAAGTGTTTTATTTAAAAAGTGTAGGATTAGATGCCTAAATGAGTTATTTCTTCTCAAACATAAATTGAAACCAGTCCTAGAACATCAATTCTCTGATTCAGCCGCATGCTGGAATCTCCTATGGGCCTTTTCACAAATCCAGACGCCCAGGCCACATCCCTTACAAATTAGATCAGAATCTCTAGGGTTGAGATGCAGGCATCAGTATCTTTTAAATTTCCCCAGCATTTTTTAATGATTCCAACGTGAACCTGAGCTTGAGAACCAGTATCCTTTAAACCTACTACTGAGATCAGCAGCATACCCTAGAGCTGATTAGAAACGCAGAATTGCAGGCCCCACCCTGGACCAGTGAATCAATCTGCATTTTAACAAAGTTCTCAAGTAACCTGAACACTGAGAGCTTGGAAAATAGATGATTCATCAGGAATTTCACTTCATTCTGTGTCACAATCCATAATTTACACAACTATTATTCTCCATAAAAATATATAAGTTTTACCTATTTTTCTGGTAGTTTTACCTAATATTTTCCACAATGGCTACATATTTCCAATTCTGAGTATGCTTATAATTTTTAATGGTTAGCACTACTGGAATCCATGGAAACAGATTCATCCAAAAATCACATAAGGAACCCTAGAAGAGGTCACAGGTCACAACCTGGTCTTTAATTCTCCAAGACTGAAAAAAGCAGTTCTATGAGGCCCTCTCCCTGGGCTCAGTTTGTGATTCCTCGTTAAGGTGCTAATTCACTAGATTCATCTCCTCTACTTGTAGCCATCATAAAGGTTCCTCTGCAGTAGTGGTTTCTTCCACATCCAATGCCTCAGGGTCTTGCACTCCTTCAGAGACATAATCCCCTCAGGACCCGGGCCACCCATGTAATGAAAATTTTTTCCAAAGATAGGCAGTAGTCTCTTTGACAATGACCTCAGTAACATCTTTCTTGGTAAGTCCCCTCAGGCAAGGGGAAAAAAGCAAAACTAAACTACGAGGAATACACCAAAATAAAAAGCTTTTGCACAACCAAGGATACCATCATCAAAATTAAAAGGCAACCTACTAAATAAGATGTTTGCAAATGATATATTCAATGGGGATCAGTATCAAAAATATATAAAGAACTTAAAAACAATCTGATTAAAATAAGGCAGAGGACCTGAATAGACATCTTTCCAAAGATGACATACACATTGCCAACAGACACATGAAAATTTGCTCAACATCACTGACCAGGGAAATGCAAACCAAAACCATAAGATATCAAAAAGACAAGAAATAAGTGTTGGTGAGGATGTGGAGAAAAAGGAACCTCTGTGCAGCATGGATGGGAATGTAAAGTGGCTGCAATCACTGTGGAACAGTATAAAGGTTCCTCAAACAATAAAAATAGGAATACCATATGATCCAGTAATTCCACTACTGGGTATTTACCCAAAGAAAACCCTAATTCAAAAAGATATATGCACCCTTATGTTTATTACAACAGCATTATTTACACTAGCCAAGATATGGAAGTAATCTAAGTGTCCACTGATAGATGAATGGTTAAGACACGGTATATACGTAACAGAATATTACTCAGCCATAAGAACAATATCTTGCCATTTGTGACAACATGGAGGAACCTAGACCATAATGCTAAGTGAAATAAGTCAGACCAAAAAAGACAAATACCATATGACTTCACTTATACATGTAATCTAAAAGGCAAAACAAAGCATTAATAGACTCGTAAATACAGAGCACAAACTGGTGGTTGCCAGAGGGGAAGGGGTGGGGAATGGGCAAAATGGGTGAAAGAGAGTGGGAGATACAAGTTGCCAGTTATGGAATAAGTCATGGGGATGAAGGGTACTGCATAGGGAATACAGTGAACGGTGTTGTACGACCATTGTATGGTGACAAATGGTAGCTAAGTTTGTAGTGAGCATAGCATAACATGTAGAGTTGTCAAATCACTCGAATCACTGCTGTACACTTTGTCAACTATACCTCAGTTTAAAGTTTCTGAAACCTGAATCACCATCTCCCGGACCACTACCCAAACCAAGATAGCAATTGCTTGAGGAGTTACTACTTGTCTCATCTTTTTATAAATGTTCAGCATCTACACCCTGCTTTGTTGGCTAGCAACCCAGAGAGCTAAGGAAGACATGGACCCTGACCTTCTGAAGCTTAGAATTTGCTGGAAGTACTAGCAGCCAAGGCGGTTTCAATATAACTGAATAATATACATGGTTGCTGCTGTTTTGCTACGTGGAGTACAACCACAACCAGAGCCCAAAGCATCTCTGGAAATGCGGACACTGTAGGGTCAGCATGGACTTCAATACACATTCCAGCACCTTTTCTGTTGCTTTAGCTGCACGGCCACAAATGTTTACAATGGTCTACCAATGGTGGTGCCTTCAGCTCCGGCAGTAGCCCTTTTTGGCAAAAGTGGGCATCTTGTGGGGTTGAGAGTACGTTAAAACAGGGACAATCAAATGGTTGGCAATTTCAAGCAGGTCTGTTAACACTGCAGTACTGCTCACTTGAAAATGGGAGCTGTGGAAATTTGTAGCTGAACTGATCTTTTCCATGTAACTTAAAAAAAAATACTTATCTCCCAGGGAAAATAAAGTATACCCATACTTGTAACTACCGAGTTATCCTCTGATTCAGCGAGTTTAAAAGTGGATGTTTTTCTAAGTCAAATTACAAAGTAAATAATACACCTCAAAGGTATGCACAAAGGCTCTCCCCCTGCCTTGAAAATGAACAGTTGTGAGCTTTGCACAGTGGCAGTATCGTAGCCAACGAAGTTTATCTGAGGCGCGATTATTGCTGATTGAAAAATGAACAGTTGTGAAGACTTCTATGTCACAGGAAACCATGCATTCCCAGTTACACCACAGAGAAAAAAGCTTAAGTACTATGAAGTATCTACATAGCTAATTCCTCTACTCATTGCCCCAAAGATGTTGACTATCAATGACAATCCGGATATTTTAGTATCAGCTACGAAATATATAGTCTTAAAAATATTGAGTTTCAGAAGGAACCAGATACTGCACCTGTAACGTCTCTATAAGATGTGGCATATATATCTACAACAGAATATAACTCAGCCATACAAAAGAATGAAATCTTGCCATTTACAATGACATGGATGGAGCTAGAGTATTAGGCTAAGTGAAATAAATCAGTCAGATACAAATACCGTATGATTTCACTCAAATGTGAAATTTAAGAAACAAAGTCGG
>NC_138373.1:97114060-97142191 GCF_054177405.1 Leptonychotes weddellii
GGACTCTGAAAAACAAACTGAGGGTTCTAGAGGGGAGGGGGGTGGGAGGATGGGTTGGCCTGGTGGTGGGTATTGAGGAGGGCACGTTCTGCATGGAGCACTGGGTGTTGTGCACGAACAATGAATCATGGAACACTTCATCTAGAACTAATGATGTAATGTATGGGGATTAACATAAGAATAAAAAATAAATAATAAAGAGTTCTCCTGGAAAAAAAAAAAAAAAGATTTTGTTTATTTATTTGAGAGAGAGAGCATGAGCAGGGGAAGGGGGAGGGGCAGGGGCAGCAGACTCCACGCTGAGCAGGGAGCCTAATGCAGGGCTCGATCCCAGGACCCTGGGGTCATGACCTGAGCTGAAGGCAAACAATTGACTGAGCCACCTAGGTGCCCCTTGAAATCACTTTGAATAAGAGATCACTACACTATTTGTACAGCACTCTAGTGAATTAAATCACACAACATTTCTCTATCACTGTACGTAGACATTTTGTTAAATTGTTGAAAGAAAAAGTTTAAGACACTACAAAGGTTTACTTTGTGCAAGATGGTTAACGGTAGATAATCCTATCTCTAAATGATGTATATAATCCATTTGCTCAGTGTTGAAGCATTCAGCTATTTCCCCTATCTGGAGCCAACAAACAAAAACTTTTTTGTGACTTTGAACTCTTAAGTGGTTCACAATTATACTTCAAGTCTAAATCGCATTTTCTTGTCTTTTTCCTAAATCACTATCACCAAGAACATTACCAATATCCTGTGTGTGTTTGAATAAATGCAGTTAATACCTTCTTAAAAATGAGGACAGAATGTGCAAAATCTCAACAGCTCCTTCCTCAGTTGGAAACATCCGTGGACACTTACTTGGAGACAGCATTCCTCTTACCTCTTCAGAGCAATTTTGGGAAATAGAATTCAGTTGTGGAGATAAAACAAGTTGAACTAAATTTGACCAACTCTATAAGGTGTGCCCAACGGTCCCAGTTTGCCTAGGACTACAGGGTTTCCAGGGACATGAGTCTTAACATCACAACTAGGAAAGTCCCAGGCAAAAAAAGGAGAGCCTGTCATTCTTGCTCAGAGTTTCCTTTCGCGTGGTTTATATCTGCAGGTTTTTATCTGCAAATATAATTGTGATCATGGCTTTTCACTAATATATATATATGCAGAAAGTCTGCTGACTTTCCTGTATCCTTGTCTGAACATTCTTTAACTTTTTATTTAAAATTCCAGTTAGTTAACATACAGTGTACTATGCTCACCACAAGTGCTCTCCTTAATCCCCATCACCGGTTTCCCTCATTCCCCCAACCCACCTCCCCTCTAGTAATCATCAGTTTGTTCTCTATAGTTAAGAGTGTTTCTTGGTTTGCCTCTTTATCCCTATCCTCATTTTTGTTTCTTAAATTACACACATTCTTTTAATGAAAAAGGTAATTTATAAATCACCTGAAATTTGACCTCTGAAGAGGAAAGAAAATATATACAAAACCCAAACCACCTCAAAAGAGAGACTCTAAATTTTTCCTCCTATCCATCTACATTTGGAATGCTTCCCTCTTTCCTAACCCCACTGTGGTCCATCTCCTTGTGAATGAGAGCTCAACACAACCAGCTGACTAGATCTATAAACTAATCTTCAATTGAAATTGGCTGTCCTAGTGGGACTAAGAACCTAGAAAGTGATACGTGCATACATTGGGCTACTGTTTCAAGCAGTCTGAGAAGCTGACTTACTTTCTATGAAGTCAAAAGATCTGTTTTGCCCTTGATGAACTGTGGCCTTAAAACTCCCACGGACAACTTCAGTAATCTCCAGGTTATGTCACAGTATCTTCCAAACAGTGATTATATTGATTTTTATGTGAAATACAGGTAACAAAAACTCTTCTGAGGATGCCATTATCACCAAAACTGCATGTAGCTATTTCAAAATTTTTTCAATAAACATTCCTCTTGTTCTCCTTTCCTCCTTCTAGTCCATATTTCCATAGCACAGGTATCAAAGTTGCCCATCATTAAGCAGTCTTCACAATCTGATGCATTTACAAAATCTAATATTTTCCTTCAGTATCCTTACCCTCTTCCCCACAGTTTTCTTAATGAAAATCTCCTTTAACCATTTAAAATTACAAAGTTTATCCTATACTGGTCCAAATAATTGATTCAATATCCTATATTATCAACAAACATCCTCTGTGTCCGTGCTCTTATTAGAATCCCCTCATAATGATCATGCCACACCCACATGTAGATAATTATACATCTAGATAATTACACATCTAAATTACTTCAGATTCAGAGGTAAAAGCATGTTATCAGGACAAATTTCTATGTATAGCTCTGTTTTGATTTTAAATTTCAAGGCCACAAGTGTCCATTTTGTACAATTTCAGAAATCATTTTGAATCATCTGTTTTTGGGGTCTATTACGATGTCATGCTTTCTGAAAAAAAAGTATTACTTTAATCACTATTCATTCTATCTTTCATTAACTACGGATGCCCACTTTGTACCAGATACTGTGCTTAGGCAACAGGGGCCATGTATTCTTAAGCACATATAATCATAAGAATTTAAGGTGAAATGTTATATATAAGGAAAATAACAGGGTCTTAGTTTCTTCAAGTCAAAACGTACTTAGCTGGGCATTCCTAGCTAAGAAAAATTTACAATGGCCAATAGATGTATCCTGGCCAAGTCTGTTCAATCAAGTGGGCCTGAATTCCCTACATGTGAATAGAGGTACGTCTAGCCATTAGATAAGTTCCAATACCCTAAATCTATATAAATAAGTGACTAATTCATTAACTAAACCAGGAGACTTCTGAGCACAAAAGGGGGGTGGCTTTTAGTAATTACTTCAAAACAGGCCTAAATCCAGAAATGTCCCAGACAACAGATTTAAGTAGGTGTATGTATAGAATCTTGTATAGATAGGTCCTTCACTAGGACTGTAATTCTGTTCCACGGATACGCCACCACCCCTGCTCAACAGAGATGTTAATATCAGATCAAGAGCTCTCACAGCTACGGTGATCTTATGTTCCAAATTTGCTAAAGCAGCTCTCAGTAATAATCTATCCTTTTATCCCCATAAATACATTTACAATTTAAAATATCATTTCTCCCAATGAAAATGAAGACAATGGTCCAAAATCTTTGGGATGCAGCAAAAGTGGTTCTAATAAGGAAGTCTATAGCAATACAGGCCTACCGTAAGAAGAAAAATGTCAAATGAACAACCTAAGCTTACACGTAAAGGAGCTAGAAAAAGAAACAAAACCCAAAACCAGCAGAAGGAAGGAAATAAAGATTAGAGCACAAATATAGAAATTTAAAAAAAAATAGATTAATAAAACCAGGAGCTAGTTCTTTGAAAGAACAAAATGGATAAGCCTCTAGTCAGACTCATCACAAAAGAGGATCCAAATAAAGTCACAAATGTCACAAATGAAACACCAACACCACAGAAATACAGTTTTAAGAGATTATAAAAAGTTATATGCCAACAAATTGGACAACCTTAAAGAAATGAATTCCTAAAAAACATATAACCTATCAAAACTGAAGCAGGAAGAAATAGAAACTTTGAATAGACTGATTACCAGGAATGAAACTGAATCAGTAATCAAAAAACTCCCAACAAACAGAAGTCCAGGACCAGATGGCTTCACGGGTGAATTACAAATATTTAAAGAGTTAATATCTATTCTCCTCAAACTATCCCAAAAAATAGAAGCAGAAGGAAAATTTCCAAATTCATTCTATGAGGCCAGTATCATCCTGATATCAAAACCAGATAGAGATACCACACAAAATAGAACCACAGGCCAGTATCTCTGATGAACATAGATGCAAAAATCCTCAACAAAATACTACCAAGCTGAATCCAACAATACATTAAAAAAAAAAAAAATCATTCACCATGATTAAGCAGGATTTTTTCCTGGGATGCAAGGATGGTTCAATATTCGCAAATCAATCAATGTGATACATCACATCAGTAAGGATAAAAACCATATGATCATTTGAATAGATGCAGAAAAAAGCATTTGACAAAGGAAAACATCCATTCATGATAAAAACACTTAACAAAGTAGGTTTAGAGAAAACATTACCTCAACATAATGAAAAACCCACAGCTGGGGTACCTGGGTGGCTCAGTTGGTCAAGCATCTGACTTCAGCCCAGGTCATGATTTCAGGGTCCTGGGATCGAGCCTCATCTTGGATTCCCCATTCAGTGGGGAGTCTGCTTGTCTCTCTCCCTCTGCCCCTCCCCGTTTGTGTGCTCGCTCAAATAAATAAATAGAATCTTAAAAAAAAGAAAGAGGAAAGGAAAACCCACAGCCAAAGTCATACTCAATGGGGAAAAACAGAGCTTTTCCTATAAAATCAGGAACATGACAAGGGTGTCTACTCTTATTACTTTTATTCAACATAGTACTGGAAATTCTAGCCATAGCAATTAGACAACAAAATAATAGGCACCCAAATTGTTAAGAAGTAAAACGTTCACTATTTGCAGATGGGGTGATACTATATATAGAAAACCCTAAAGACTCCAAAATACTACTAGAACTGATAAATGAATTCAGTAAAGTCACAGGATACAAAAATCAATGTACAGAAATTTGTTCCATTTTTTTTTTTTAAAGATTTTATTTATTTATTTGACAGAGAGAGACATAGCGAGAGCAGGAACACAAGCAGGGGGAGTGGGAGAGGGAGAAGCAGGCTTCCCACAGAGCAGGGAGCCCGATGTGGGGCTCGATCCCAGGACCCTGGGATCATGACCTGAGCCGAAGGCAGACGCTTAACGACTGAGCCACCCAGGCGCCCGAAATTTGTTCCATTTTTATACACCAACAATGAAGCAGCAGAAAAAGCAAGAAAATAATCCCATTTACAGGTGTTCTAAAAAACCAAATATCTAGGAAGCTTAACCAAAGAGGTGAGAGGTCTATACTCTAAAAACTATAAAACACTGATGAAAAAAGCTCAAGAAGATCCAAAGAAATGGCAAGGCATTCCATGCTCATGGACTGGAAGAACAAATATTGTTAAAATTCCTATACTATCCAAAGTAATCTACACATTTAATGCAATCCCCATCAAAATACCAATGGCATTTTTCACAGAGCTAGAACAAAAAATCCTAAAATTTGTATGGAACCACAAAAGACCCTGAATAACCAAAGCATCTTAAAAAGAAAAGCAAAGCTGAAGACATCACAATTCCAGACTTCAGGTTATATTACAAAGCTGTAGTAATTAAAATAATACAGTACTGGCATAAAAATAGACATGTAGATCAACAGAACAGAAAACCCAGAAATACATCCACAACCATATGGTCAATTAATCTTCAGCAAAGCAGGAAAGAATATCCAATGGGAAAAAAATCTCTTCAACAAATGGTGCTGGTTAAACTGGACAACTACATGCAAAAGAATGAAACCAGATCACTTTCTCACACCATGCACAAAAATAAACTCAAAATGGATTAAAGACCTAAATGTGAGACCTGAAACCATAAAAATCCTAGAAGAGAACACAGGCAGCATTTTTCTGGCATCAGCCATAGTAACAGTTTTTTTAGAGAGGTCTCCTAAAGCAAGGGAAATAAAACTATTGGGACGACATCAAAATACAAAGCTTCTAAAAAAAATTACAAAGCTTCTGCATAGCAAAGGAAACAATCAACAAAACTAAAAAGCAACCTATGGAATGGGAGAAGATATTTGCAAATGGCATATCCAATAAAGAGTAGTATCCAAAATATATAAAGATCTGATACAACTCAATACCTTAAAAACAAATAATCCAATTAAAAAATGGGCAGAGGACATGAACAGACATTTCTCCAAAGACATCCAGATAGCCAACACATGAAAAAATGCTCAACATTACTCATCATCAGGGAAATGCAAATCAAAACTACAATGAGATACCACCTCACACCAGTCAGAATGGCTAAAATCAAAAGTACAAAAAATAACAAGTGTTGGTGAGGATGTGGAGAAAAAGGAACCCTCTTCCACCATTCCTGGGAAGACAAACTGGTGTAGCCACTATAGAGAACAGTGTGGAAGTTCCTCGAAAAGTTAATAGAAATACCCTACAATCCAGTAATCACACTAGTGGGTATTTACCCAAAAATACAAAAACACTAATTCAAAGAGATACACACACCCCTATGTTTAAGGCAGCATTATTTACAACAGCCAAATTATGGAAATAGCCCAAGTGTCCACTGATACATGAATGGATAAAGAAGAGGTGGTGTGAATACACACACACACACACACACAATGGAATATTACTCAGCCATAAGAAATTAAACCTTGCCATTTGCAACAACATGGATGGAGCTAGAGAGTATAATGCTAAGCAAATTAAGTCAGAGAAAGACAAATATTACATGATCTCACTCATATGTGGAATTTAACAAACGAGCAAAGGAAAAAAAAAAAAAAGAAACCAAGAAATAGACTCTTAACAATAGAGAACTGATAGTTACCAGAGAGGGAGGTGGATGAAATAGGTGATGGGGATTAAAGAGTACATTTATCACAATGAGCACTAAGTAATGTATAGAATGGTTGAATCACTATACTTATTCACCTGAAGCTGATATAACACTATGTTAACTATGCTGGAATTAAAAACTTAAAAAACAAAATATCATTTGATCTAATTTCTGATTTGGCAAGTGTAGCAACAGCAAAATAGTATCCCCTTCCTTCTGTTCAGAAATAAGAGGGTTTAAAAATCAGATTCAAGGGGCAAAAGATCAGTGCTACCCTTCACTAAGGGGTAGAAAGTATTCACATGATAAAGAATAATTCAAGTATTTTTAATAAGTGTTTTCAGAGATTTTCAAGTGTTAAAAAGTTGCTCAAGTAACTCTGAAGTTAACTGTGAAGAAAACATTAAACATCTTAGAAAGCTTAAAGGATGAGTTTACTTACAATTGACATTAGAGTTAGTACATAGTGCTGCAGATTCTGTCCATGATGATGAACCATTTTAGCGTCAGCTGTAACCATGACTTCCACATATCTTGGATAGGATAAGAAACGTTTTTTCCTGGAATGTAATTGACTTCTTTCATCTTCCAAGGATTTATTTTTTGAAGGATACCCTAAAACCATTTCCTTCTTTACATTAAGATCTTCGTTCATGTTGCTGTGGTTGTGAAGGGGTAAAGTGGTTTGCTTTATTTGACTTTCTGGGGGGAAAAAAAGAATATAATGCAGAGCCATTAAGTCAGATGGGACTAAAAGTATTGCACAAAATAGATAGCCAAAAATTTAATACATACACATCTGCTTCCAATGTGAAATACAAGGATAAAAAGAAGTTAAACAGTGTTATTATATAGCAGTATCACGAGGATTACTATTACTAGTAATAAAATATTCATTTTCATAGATTGCCCTAAGAAAAATCAAAATCCAAGTCTTTTTTTTTTTTAAACAGCATGACTGTTCAAGAGGCTGCATATGGGTTGCTCTCCAAGTCCTGCATTTCACACTGATTCATATATTCATGGTATTTTTTATTAAATTCTTAAATAGTAACATACCAAACTAATAGGTATTAAAATATGACATCTCTCACTACTACCATGTAGTATTGTTTTGGTAATGCTACCTAAAGCGGTAAGACAATAAAATGAAATATACAGTATGAATATTAGGAAGAAAGTTTTCATTGTTTTTCTTTTGCATATAAATGGCTTTTATAACTAAAGTCCCAAGAGACTCAATTTATGACTTTTCAGACTAACAACCTCAACACAGGAAAAACTGAATAATGAAATGTTATCCAGCTATTAAAAAATGAATTAGGTCTGTGGGTCTGATACGGATGTCCATGTGTTTTTTTTTAAGTAAAAATTTAAGTGTCAGTAATATGTATAGTATGATCTTATTTTTGTAGCACTTCCAAAGAATACACAAGTTTTTAGCCATAAAAATTTATATAATGAGCCAAAAAGGTATATAAGTATACACCTCAAACTTTTAACATTGAGGTATTGGAGGGGGACTAGAAGGTGGGTAGAACTATTTAATTCTTTAACATCTCTGTGTCCATTATGCCATTACAATAAATTTGTTTTATTATTGTAATTTTTTAGTTACCCATGTTTTTAAAAACAGCATCTATAACTTTTATAGGCTAAACACTTAATCTCATTATGTTTTGATATTCATAATTAAGCAGTGTAACAAATGATAAAATGACCTTTCCAAATACCCAACTGGGCATTATTCAAAGCTCATTTGTCAATTACATCATCTTTATGAAATACTTGTCTTTATTTATGTTCCAAGTCAAATGCTAAAATGATGTGCCATCTTTTATTAATAGCAAGTGTGTTATGACCCAAAAATAATTTAGAGCAAACCATACCCATCAAATCAAGAACACCATACAATGGATAATCTGCCCACTAGAACATAAAATATTTAATTACATCTGTAAATATAACACTTTTTATAGTGTATCATAGAATGCAAGGAGATTGTTGAAAATAATCCCTAATATAAACTACTAAAAAAATTTCTGTTAAACAATGTAATCAGAAACCCATAATTCTACATAAACGCCCTACTGGCACTTCATATTCAAATTATACAATATTTAATTTTTTTTTTTTTTTTAAAGATTTTATCCATTCATTTGAGACACAGAGATACAGAGAGAGAGAGAACATGAGCAGGGAGAGAGGCAGAGGGAGAGGGAGAAGCAGGCTCCTCGCTGAGCCAGGAGCCCGATGTGGGGCTCGATCCCAGGACCCTGGGATCATGACCTGAGCCGAAGGCAGACGCTTAACGACTGAGCCACCCAGGCGCCCTAATTTTCTTTTCTTATTCCCAGATTTGCTCTATTATTATGAGTAGTAACTTCCTAATATGCATAACTCGCGCTAAACCATGCACTACCATTGAGTTCTTCCTGTCCTTTTACCCTTTGTATCTGGTCACCTTGTTTTGTCATTTTGCTTTTAAATTTTTTCCTTGTTTTGTTCCTATTGTCAACAGTGTCCAGGTCTCTAAACTCTTTTAGGTCCTTCTCACCTTAGAATATTAGAAGAATTAATGCAAAATTAAACAAAGTCTCCAAAATGGCTTCACCAACTTCAATCCCTGTCCCGCCCCCCTTCATTCACATCCAAAAAATTCATTTTCAGGAGCATCCCTTTTATCTCAAGAAATTACCACTGATCCACACTGACCACAAGTCCAAGTCCTTCCCCACAGCCCACCACTAAACAAGTCATACCAGCACTACCAGCAAGCTATAAACTCTTTAAACACTAAGAACACTGTTGGGCAATGGGTTGTGCCTTTTGTAAGTGCTCAACAAATGTTCATGGAGAGAAAAAAAATTAGGAAAAAGGATGGATAGAAAACTGGGAGAGAAAGGGAAGAAAGGAACACACTGAGGGACAAAAGGTTTGTAAGACCAGAAATTCAGGGTATGAATACTTCTAATTGTGATGTACAATAGCAGCAATTCAAAGATGGAGAGATTGCTTTTGATTTTCCTGAAAGCAAGTAAAATACGCTGGTCTCTACATAGGTTAGAACTGATACTTGATGCTCTGTATTTGACCACATGAACAAATTTTATACTTCTCCAATAGCATGCAACTATTTTGAAAATGAGCATAAAATCAAATGAAGCTTATTCTGGATCGTCAGCATTTAAACCACTTGTTAAACGGCGAACAGGGCTCCCGGTTCAAAGAACTGTGTGTGCCCTAAAATAGTGATCGTATCAGATATTATGAAATCTAACTTATTTCCTCAAGATTTAAACTTTTCTGGATTATATGTCCTATTATGCCATGCTATGGAGTTGTATTATTAATACTACTATGAACAATAATAAACCTAATAAGCACCTAAGGAGTAATTTACCATGTACCAGATACTGGTATACTTCATATAAGTTATCTCCTTTATTATTAATTCCATAAGGTAGGTACTATTAGTATCCACATTTTATATGTGAAGAAAGTGGGGAACAGGAAAGTTAAAGTCAACTATCCAGATAACAGGTAATAAAATAACTCTGGAACATTTTTTAAAATATTAGTATTCAATACAAAGACTTATGAAAATCTATAGTCTCCATGATTTGTCAATTTTAGAAATCACCACCACCCTTATAGAATTATAGCACATAGCGGGCGCCTGGGTGGCTCAGTTGGTTAAGCGACTGCCTTCGGCTCAGGTCATGATCCTGGAGTCCCGGGATCGAGTCCCACATTGGGCTCCCTGCTCAGCAGGGGGTCTGCTTCTCCCTCTGACCCTCTTCCTTCTCGTGCTCTCTGTCTCTCATTCTCTCTCAAATAAATAAATAAAATCTTAAAAAAAAAAAAAAAGAATTATAGCACATACCTTATAAAGTATTTTATAAAGCTTTATTTCAAAGAGGTTCCCCAGTTAATTAGAACCCCACCTACTAGCAATAAATGTACAGAATATGGACTTGCCCGTGACCAGCCAAAACTTGAAACATAAAAGAATCATTACATCACTAGTCCTCATTGCAACCCTGAATCAGTTTCTATTATAGTGCACATTTTAAAACAGACATGTGACACAGGTTACACGCAATTGCAGTAGCCACCAAATAAATGGCATAACAAAGAAATGAATTCAGATTTCCTCAATATTACATGAGAATTCCAGATCACATGACTCTTCTAAAGGTCATATGTGGTAATACGTGTAGAATGTTAAGAATTTAGTAACCAGGGTCATAACAGAAAATGCTGTCTCCTACAGAACTAAAAGAAGAACTAGCTAGTCATATTCATAAATATATGGGGTCTAGTCCTTCTTGAATTACAGAATCAGAGCTGAGCCAAGATTTGAATATAAAGTCATTCAGCTCTACCGTGCATAGACTTGGGACAGATCCAGTACTGTCCTTTCACTCTAGAGGCCCTGAAAGAAAGAACACTGGAAACCCCCAAATTATGCCCGTTAATCCTACACCCAGCAAGAAATTCTAGTTCCATCTGCTATGTGGGCTGACATGACAAAGAGCACCCAAGGCAAGCATTAAATACCCTTTCTTCACCTACATTCTCAAGAAGCCACCCCATCAGTTCACTCCAAAGATGCAGAAGACAGGTTTCCCTAACAAGCTGAATCAAGAATTCTTACACAGATCAGGAGTTGAAAACAGGTACACATTCATTCATAAATTCAAAACCTTTAGGATTATCTTTCTTGGAAAGGGACATGCACTGGCGGTCTCTTTCGAGCTTTTGGCATCCCAACCTTTACACTCGAAGGGTATAGAAAAACTGTGTAATCTTTTGTATTTTATGAAGTGCTTTTTCCACAACTTCAAATCCTGTCCCTTATCAGAAATTCTAAGCAAAGTGAGACTAAGATAAATTAGACAACTGACACGAGTGTAAGAATTTAAAGGGACAACTATGCACATGCCAATTATGATACTCCAAACTCCTAATCTACGGCTTCTTGAAGGGGTTTGAAAATCTCAGGAGTTAAATTTATCTGAAAATAGTATCTGAAAATGCAAATAAATGTAACATTTCATTCTTTAAAGAAAAATCACTTATTCAGAATTCATGTTGAACACTGATCTCTAGTGTGTTTTTTTTTTGCAAGTGTGGCTGAAGTTAGAATATAGCATAACACTAATAAAACTGACAATAGTACAGAATTCTACCTTATTAATCTTATCTTTCTACCTTCAGATGAGCCTTCAGGGCAATCCAATTCTAACCCATATCCACTTACCATGATTTTTTTTTTTTTTAAGGAAGACAGAGGGTGCACAGGTTGGGGCAGGAAGGGGTAGAGGAAGAAGGGGAGAGAGAATCCCAAGCAGGCTCCACACTCAACATGGAGCTCAATGCGGGGCTCAACCTCACGACCATGAGATCATGACCTGAGCTGAAATCCAAGAGTCAGACCCTTAACGGACTGAGCTGCCCAGCCAATCTACCACTTCTCATGATTTAACACATAACCTTTTAACTGTTGTCCAAACTTTAGAGGAGTTGCTCCAGAACTACAAGATTTCCCACATTTTTTTTTTTTTTTTTTTTTTTTTTTTTGCGAGAGAGAGAATGAGAGACAGAGAGCATGAGAGGGAGGAGGGTCAGAGGGAGAAGCAGACTCTCTGCTGAGCAGGGAGCCCGATGTGGGACTCGATCCCGGGACTCCAGGATCATGACCTGAGCCGAAGGCAGTCGCCCAACCAACTGAGCCACCCAGGCGCCCCAGATTTCCCACATTATTGGACAGTCTGTCTCGTGCTGTGTAATCATTCCAAAAATGCACTGAGGTCATTTTAAGTACTAACTATTCTAATACCTCCCAAAATGCAGTTAGATTAAAGTGGGCATTTGTAATTTATTAAAACCTCTATTTGCTCTATCACCATTCAAGTGTTGGTGTAATACTATTTTTCCACACTAGTACTAACTTGTTAAAAATATCAGTATGAGTATTTCCTATTAGTTTGTCTTGAATGTTTTTTTGGATAATAAAGGTATAACTCCCAAAAATCAAAAAGGTAATCTAACCTTCTACCTTAACTCATTCTTGTCAAATGCTAGTCTGGCCATTATAATTTATTCCTCCTAGATCTGTCATTCCTGAAATAACTTTTGACTGAAAGTAGAATTCTCATGTGAAATATTCTTCTAATCTTTGATATTTGCTTAAGGTTTTTTAAGAAGAAAACACTAATGGTATTTTTCAAAGTAATTTTAACAGTAAAAAACTTAGGTCTAATGAAAGCCAGTCACTGACTATAAAATGTTAAAAATTAAAACTCTGAAATCATAATAGTACTTAATATCTGTATTATGGAATTAACTTATTCATAGTGCTTTTGTCAGCTTTTATTAAGTCCACTAATTTTGGTTTGAGATACATGAGAAAAAAAACTTAAGTCATTGATAAACTGAATTCTTATTTTCAAATAGGTATTTTATGGTACATCTCAGAATTTAATCAATCACTGCATTTTAAAAAGACTGTTTTTGTCAATCTTGACATCAGGATGTTAATCTAACATCTAGGTACATTTATGTATATGCAAAGAAAGTTGTAGACTGCAGACTAACAGGTCACAATGAGGGAGTTTTAGCCCTTCAGTTTTCTGGCTCTCTTCCAAGAAAGAAAAGCCCAAGAAAGCAGCCTTCTTGGGGGTAGGTCCAAAGGTCTGGATATTCTCCACATGAAACAGTGTATCTGTCGCCTGACCTGGCAATGGGCCCAACTCTTACTCCAGCAGTAATGATCTTCACAAACAGTAGAACACAGGCAGGTACCAGCCAAGAGCATGGACCATGCTTGTGCAGTTTCCCCTGGATTTGTACTCATTGTGAGAGCAGCCCAATCTCCCGTCTCCAGGTCTTTAAATACGGCAGCAATACTAAATCAGATTCTAATTGCAAATAATTAAAGTCTTTACTTCCTTTTCATGAGGAATTATCACATGGGTAAGCAGTAGAGAGCCAAAGATTAAAATGTACTTCACTAAGCATTTGCAATTAAACTGTGTTTGGTAGACCAAAGGAAAACTGTAAAACGAGCTATATGGTTGATTAGTAATCTAAAACTATAGATAGAAAAATTTACAGTTCTTGCTCTCCACAAGTCTATTGAGTTATTTTCACTTGTTTAGTCAGTAGATCTATAATATTAAGTGAGCAAAACAAAAATGATGACATTCTTATATGGCTCACATACCCATCATTTTAATCATTCCCTTCAATAGGCCATCTTGCTTTCAACACAAGGGAAAAACTGCAAACCAAATTGATGCATGAACACACATACAAAAATTCTAAAGAAATTACCAAACCCAGTCTGGTAAAAACAAAGTGGACTTGCCATTTGAAAATCAATTATCTGAGGGCACCAGGGTGGCTGAGTCGGTTAAGTGTCTGACTCTTGGTTTCAGCTCAGGTCATGATCTCAGGGTCATGGGATTGAGCCTGTGTGGGGCTCCACGCTCAGCATGGAGTCTGAGTTTCTCTCCCTCTCCATCTGCCTCTGCCCCTCCCCCTGCTCACGCACAATCTAAAAAATAAAAACCTTTAAAAAAAAATCAATTATCTGAACAAAGGAGAAAAATACATGATCATCATGGTATATGTAGAGGAAAATAGTTTTGATAAAATTCAACATCCATTCATAATAAAAATTCTTAAGCTAGAAATGTAGGGGAACTTCCACAGACATTGCACAGATCAGAAAATGTTGAAAGCTTTCCTTCTAAAGTTGGCGATGAGGCAAGGATTTTCATTGTTGCCATGTCTAGTCAACTTCATTCTAGAAATCCTAGCCAGTGCAATAAAAGAAATAAAAGGTAGAAAGATTGGAAAGAAATAGCTGTCTACATGATTGTTCATGTACAAATCCAAAAGCATCAACAGATAAGCTATCAGAATATATGATCAAGGTTGAATATTAAAAACAAAAATTGCCTGCATTTTTATGTAGAAAAAAAATGAAATTTTAAAAATCATACCACTTAAAAAATCTCACCCAATACTCAGTAACAAAAAGATACACAACACCTCTATAAAGATGTATAAACTATTATGTGGGAAATAGAGGATATACCATATTGATGGGTTACAAGACACACTATAAAGATATCACTTCACCAAACTGATCTCTTGATCAATAAAATCTAAATTTTTTTTCCTTTTGCAGAAACCAACAACCTGATTCTAAAATTTATATGTAAATGCAAAGGGTAAATAACCAAGACAATCTTGACCAAGTCAAGGGCTTCTTCCACCACGTTTCAGAACTTAGAGTTTGTTTGTTTTAAATATAGTATGGTAGTAGCACATTGAATAGACCAACAGAAGTCCAAAATAAATCTACATATAGGGACACATTTCTGAATAAAAGTGATACATTTTTAAAGTTCCTATGAAGTATCTGTTAACTTTAACAAAATGAATTTTTATTTACTATTGCTTTTCATAGTTTTTTTTTTTAAGTGCACTATTTTGGGATTTTGACAAAAATAATTTAAAATTGACAGATTGAGCTCTTATTTTCAGATAGGTTATTTATTGCTATAGCCCAAAGTTTAAACATAGGACTTTTTTAAAGAAGGTTTTCACAACAGGATTAGTTCCCAACAAAAGCAGTCTAAAAATAATTCATCTAAGTCTCTTCACAATACTTAAGTTTAATTCATGCCAAGAATATTGAACCCATTTCAAATAGCACATTTGAGGTCACCAATCATCCTACTTTGCAAAATTCAATAATAGTTTCCAAATCTTCGTATTCTTTGAATTCCTACCAGTTAGCCAATTAATCTGTCCTACCTTTTTTGAGAAGTCTTCACATGGCTTTGGGGCACACATTCCTGTCTTCTTACTATCTTCCTGGCCTCTTCTCTTAAATTTTCCTAGTTTAATCCTCGCCTCCCCAAGTGCTAAACATTGGCATGCCCCACAGTTCAGTTCTTAGACTTTCTCTTCTGTATTCTAGTCTATTCCCTATACGAATTCATACAGCCTTAGAATATAAGAGGATACTCTAATTCCTGTTATTTCAAGTCCAGACCCCCTTACCAAACTTCCAACTTATCTATTGCCTACTTGACTTGTCTCCCTCTGGACATCTAACTAGCAGCTCAGACCCAAAATATAAAACAAAAACAAAAAAACAAAAAAACTCCTGATATTCATTCTAAACCTGTAGTTCCCACAGCCTTCCCCATTCTCAGTAAAACTCTATCCTTCCATTTGCTCAGGCAAAAATTAAAAAACTACTTAGAATAATCTGACCACTCTTAAGTCTCAACACTCACCTTCATCCCCAGTTGTCAGCTTGACCATCAAAACATATACTGCATGTGGCTACTTCTAACTTTATGGCTACATCTAAATCCAAGACCTCATCTTTGCTCGGCATGATTACCGCAGTATCCTCCTAACCCTCCTTGCTCTTCCCTTGTTCTGCTGGTCTTTTCTCCATTTAACAATTTGTGTGATCCCTTTAAAATGTAAGCTGATCAGTGTCCCTCTTCTGTTCAAAATCCTTCCAATATCAGAGCCAAAATCCTTACTGTGATTTACAATGTCCTATGTGTTGGGGTGGATTCACCATGAACGAAAAGCAGCTTAAACTTCTGGCCTCTCACTTACAAAATCCCTTTCCAAGGCCTTGAAAAGAATCCTAGAGATTTTACATTCATAATTTTTCTTAAAGCACCCCCCCCATCTGTTTAGTCTTCAGGCCCCACAACCTGGATCCACCCATTAACTACTCAATCTAGCCTCCCACTACCACTGTGACTTCATCTCCTACACCTCCCCCCTCCCTCCCCATACTTGTACAGGCTGGTTATGGGACATGTTAAACAGGCCCCAGCACCTTTGTAGCTTCAGTGAAAGAGGTACTCAATAAATATTTTACAAATGAAGGAACAAATGAATAAACAAATCCATGTTGGGGCAAGGTTGAGGCCTCAGCCTCCAGAGTTATTAATGTAGAACAAGAAGAATCTCCCCTTAGCAGCCTTTTTTTCACTTATACACGTGGAACAGGGAAAACCTGAACATGTCTGACCACTGAGCTCCTCCTGCTTTCCTTCTCCCTCTCCCAGCCCACCAGGAGGTGCGAGAAAAAGGGCAGACTATTGACCCTACACCATCGATTTTCTTCCCAGCTGAATGCTATGAACTGAGGCTTCCAGGACTAGTAGAGGATATACTAAGGAGAATTCAGAAATTCCTATTTGCTGTTGCAAAATCAGATTTTGAAAATCATAACCTGAATATTACCCTTGGCCTTCCAATTGAGGAATGTGTGTCCCAAAAAGCCAGTGGATAATCCCAATTTGCTAAAATATATACAGAATTACTGGATACAGCAGTAGAAAAGTGAGTTAACCTAAAACCCGAGAAACAGTTTCACACTAAGAATGTTACTGGTCCTGTATGTTAGTTACTAATAGCTCAGTCCTGTATCCATTCCACCTCTCAGCACAAGTAAAGTTTAGCTATTAATCTACTGATGTCAAGAATATCCTTCATTCTGTACTTCCATGTTTTGGGCATCTCCTTTTGTAGTGCTCAAAGTACCTCAGTTTTCCCAATACTAATCACAATTCTTCACCTGTTGGTGCACATTCTCGTTTTCTCTACCCAGCATCTATTCCTCTAACAGTCCCCAGTTTCAATTTGGATACCTGCACCCCCACCCAGCCTGTGATTCCAGTTGCATCGTCTTGACCCCACAAGCAGGGTCGGTTGGGCTGATTACAGCTCTGCTACCAATAACAGCAAATGGTCCAGGCCAAGTCAGGTCAGGGGAGAAAACAAAACAAAACAAAAAAACAATCAGACCCTATACCAGGACCTTAGTTTGAACTACTGGGGTAAAGAACTCCCAATACTCACTGGATTAGGGTTGGTTAAAGCCCAAATCCCTTAACAAAGCTTACAGATACCTTCACTGGCTTGCCCCTCCTTACATCTCCAGCAACACATCATCTTGCCATCCCCTGGTATCCCACAATTTACTACTTTTAGTTCCCTAAGTGGTTCAAGCACCGTCTCCTCTCCAGGCATTTGCAATGCTGTTGCTTCCATCTAGAATACTTTTTGCCCTCCCTTTCTTCTGACCAATTCCGTGCTCAGCTTTTGGGCCTCAGGTAAGGAGTAATTCTTTCAAGTTAGCCTTCTCTGACTTCCCCATCTGATCTACATCTTCGTATGAGGCCCCAAATCATCTTCTGAATGAACCTTGTCTTACATACCTGACTGAGCAGAAAGGTTATTTTGATACTAACAAGTCCTCATCTGTTTGTGCAGCAGTTATTATATACATAATGCAGTATTAGTTGCTGCGAAGAACGTAAAAAAAAAATGGAATAAAATTCCACCTTTTACCTTCAGGAACAAACAAAATCTTCAAATAGGTGGGACAGCAGAGGTATATAACAAATTTAAGAACAATGCAAGACAGTGTTAATTACATGCAGAACAATATAGCCCCTAAATTGTGAGCTAGTCCATAGCTCGGGATTCCAGAGACCACATTCTTAATCTTACAAAATTGTAAGCACGTACATTAGCCACAAAAAAATAATTAAGATGCTAATTATAAAACAATTTAATAGCAATTTTCAACAAAGCAAGAGTCTAAGAATGTACAATTAGTGAAAGACCTAAAAATGAATGACTAATCATATTTTTAATCATATTTTTATTTGTATAAATGAAGAACATCTTAAGTATTTAAATCAACTCCTATTTAGAGTAAAGCAGGGTTTTTTTGGTTTTTGTTTTTTTTTATAAATTTGAGATGGTATGGAAGGAAAAGATTAAGAAAAATTGCATAAAGACTAACTGATGAAATATGAAACAAGCCAAAGGACATACAAGGTGGTAGATCATTGAAGAATTAGCACTGCTAGGAGGGTAAATGGAAATGTATCCAATCCCAGCAGTGGAGGCTTACATTGCTGTCAAGTGAAAACTCACAGGAACTTTACTAAGTTGCAAAGGGACTAGAAACCTTACCTAGGAATTTCAAAAACAGGAAGTGCACCAACTTAAAGCAAAGATGGAAAAATTCTTAATGGAGGTAGAACAGAATAAATGCAGAGTATACTTCAAAGGGTTCATAGTCTCAGTCCCTCCTCAGCAGATTTGATAATTACATGAACCAGAATAAGGTGACAGGAGTAAAAAAACTAAAAACTAAAAATTAAAACTAGCAGCAAATGAGAAGCTCTTATTTTACAAACCATGGAAGGAAATAAAATTGTAACTGATTTAAAGTACTAGGACACAATTATATTCAAGACATTGGCAGATCTTACTCTCCAATTAAGGGTTATGATTAGGATAGCTTCTCTTATACCTTAAGATTCAGAATCCTCTCCTATTCATTTCCAAGCTAGCACAGAGAAATCACCAAGGAGAAAAAAACCTTGCTTTCAAAACTGACAATGAATTTCTACCCAATTTTTCCAGTTTAATGATATCGTATAAATAATCCTTGTATAAAGAAAAGATTTAGAAAAACTTTATTCTTAAGAGTGGACAGGTAGTTCTTCCTAGAAAGAACTGTTGTTACTGCACCTAAAATGTAAGGGATTCAAGTTACTTTCCATGTTCGGTTTTCAAAAACCGAACCTGGAACCTGACTCTGGTTCCTAGCATATTGATTCCCTTCCCCATTTACCCATTTCACATAATTCACCTGATGTGGGAATTAACCGCGTCATTAGAAATACTAGATAATATAAGATTTCAGGCAAAATAGAATTTCAAAGCTCTGGGACACTGTCACAGATTTAACACAAAATAAGCATCACATATGGCAGATCAGTTCTTCTCTTTGGAATACACTACTACATGTAAATTTCGTTACAAGGCAAAGTAGGCGACTGGCAAAGTAAGTCCACTAGTAAGAACCCTGTGTGCGTGGAACAACAGTCACACCACTACTAGGCTTTCCCCCTCAGACAGCACATCTGTTAAGAACGATCATAGCTCAGAGTTACTTTGAGGATCAGTAAGAGGACCAAGAAGAGCACTTTTCTAATCCACATCAGGCAGCCGTACTGCAGGGGATTCACAATCTCAAAATCTTAATGTGTCAAATTTCACAATTTAGGATTTTTCTTTGGGGACAAAATTTAACTTGAGAACCTTACTAGTAAGACTGAAGAATAACTACTTAAGAAAATATTCTGAAGTGTACAAAAGTTAACAAAGCAAAAGGGAGATCTGAATGCCTGAGGCAGATAATTTGTTATCCAAATACACTTCTCTAGATAATAGGACTTTTTCAAAAAGTAACACTAAGTTTCCATTATAGCAGGTGTTTGGATTCAGATAAATTTGGCCCTCCCCATCACCAAAAAAAAAAAAAAAAAGGTTTCTTTGGTGGGGATGGGTACAGATGGAGAAGGAGGTGGAGGAGAGTGGTGGCTTCAAGATTTAGATGTATTGGATCCAAGTGCCACTGAGACACCCAACAAAACATGAGCAGCAGACAACTGTAGGCCTGAGATTTATTCTTAACAAGGTGGAGTTAACATTTAAAGGGTGTATCCTTTAATTAGGGAAGTAGAAAAAAAAATCATGCAGACTATTAAAAATGGTCTAAAACAGTGGCCACAAAAAGCACTTATTAAAGAAGGCACGTATTGAATGGAGCATTGGGTGTTATACGCAAACAATGAATCATGGAACACTACATCATATGGTGACTAACATAATAAAATTAAATTAAAAAAAAATACTTAACTTAGAAGATGGGAGAGCAGTAACCAGCAGGGACAGAAATGGGAAGAATGCTAAGAAAGAAGCCAAGGTGGAAGCAAATTAGGTCACAGAAGCCAAAGTTACAGGACAATTACATTAAGAGTTGATCAATAGGGGCGCCTGGATGGCTGAGTCAGTTGAGCGTCCGACTCTTGATTTCGGCACAGGTCATGATCTCAGGGTTGTGAGACTGAGTCCCGCATCAGGCTCCATGATCAGTGGGAAGTCTGCTTTGAGAGTCTCTCCCTCCCCCCACTCGGGTACTCTCTCAAATAAATCTTAAAAAAAAAAAAAAAAAAAAAGTCAATCAGTAGTGAGAAATATTCCCTAAAAATGGTGAGATTATTACTTTTGGCAAGTAGGTCATAAGTGATCTTTGAGAGTAGTTTTAGTAAAGGGTGCGCAGAAGAGTGAGTTCTCTGTAGTTATTTATGTATTTAAAAGCATGAGCTGACTCTTAAAAACACCATTAACAAATTAATTAGCTCAAAATATTGACCATGGTCAGAGACCTTGGAAAGTTAAGATTTTGTAAACAGGTGGCTAACCAGCCAAATGCAGCTCTTGTGTTTCTTCCCCACCCCCCACACAAAGATCTTAGATTTTCAAATTATAAAATACAAAAGATCTGGTAATACTGGTCTCACATTCCCTGTGCACCTTTTGCCGGAAACATGCCCCTATGTCCTGATGACACCTCGCTTTACTCTTGTCCTATAACTGCCTGGTCCCTATAGCTGTGAGATACTGAAGTTAGAAACCTGGAAACCTGATCTTCACTGAAACATTAGCCATTTACTACCTACTCTAGGTTAGGACCCAGAAAGGTAAGGTCTCAAAGCCAGAAGAACTCTTTCCTGGACTCCCAGCTTCCTACATCAACTGTGGCCCCTGCTGACACTAAAGACATCCATATTCCCCCAAACTGATACAGATTATTTCCCATTTAAAGATTTAATCAGCATGTAAATGAAATTTACGGAATTCTCACACGTTCACAGGAATATTATCCATACGGATTACACACAGAACAAGCTTTACCATCTCAAAGCTGAGGAAAAAAGCTTTAAGGAAATTATCTTCAATTTACCCTTTTATGTGCACTGTACTTGACATTCGAATCCTTTGTCGCCAATATAGCTGTTTTGATTCAGTCCCTTGGCCTTCGGTCTCTTCTCGTTCAAATCCAAAATCATCTTTAAAAAGTAAAGCTGCCAATTGAGTGATACCTTAAAAGATCATAGGATGTCTCGGCTTTAAAACTGTCTCCTTGATGCTTATGGGACAGCCTACAAAATCCTACAATCCCTCCAGATGTGCATCTGTGGGCCCTCAGAGCCCCATGTCCCCTACTTCCCGTGCTCTTCTCCACACACGTCAGGACTCCGAGCATACCGATACTATTCCCCTCTACTCTACAGACCCGTTCTAACATTTACAGATTAAATAATTTCTGATTTGACCTTCAACCACAGGACCAGACCGTGCAATGCTTACGTCTACCAGCACACTCATCTTCACAGGCACACTAAAATCATTAAAAATCCTCCAACTACAAACCCCAATATCGGTTTTACTTTCTGCCAAACGGAGGCCCTCCCCACTGAACAACTTCCCACCACTGGAGTAAAAAAATCTTTTGCCTAATGCTTTCCCCACACGCCTTTCTGCCTCCTGACCAACCCAGATGCTTCCTCACGTGGCTTGTCATGGGGCATGTCCCCTTCGCTTGCAAATTTTAAGTAAATGCTTTCAAAGGCAGTTATCTCCATGTCTGTCACTTTACCATACTTGATCAAAACAAATCCTGGGTACTTTTTAATGCAAGTCCGCCTCTACGACCACCCTTTTTATTTTGCTTAGAAAATGCTTAGAAAGCCTTCGCGATAGAGATTAAGTGGTTTAAATATCACCTCCTTGGTAAAAACCCAGAGCAGTTGTTCTCAGCCCCTTGAGCTGCATACAATATTGCTCCTAACACAGGGCTGCCTTGGTTGTTTTGTGATTTCTGTTCTTGTGTTCTTTTATGCCCACTGGGCTTTGAGAACCTGAATGAAGAGAATCACTCAAGTCTTACCCAGTACAATCCTTTGCACATATTAGGGACTCAAAGACTAAGAAAGAATAAATTTAGAAAAAACTAGGAAAAGCACAGAAACTTTAAAGCTGGCCAACATCATCTAAAACCCACTGAAGGACATTTCATTTTCACTCATGTCAAGTCCTGTTTAATAGAACAAATGTTTTAAGCTCCTAACTCCATGACACGGAGATGAGAGGGACAGAGTGGCAGTGGTGAAAGGGAGCAGGGCTTACTGGGTCTGAGAAACACAGTTTCTCTGTGTTTCTTTCTGCTCTGCCTTGGAGGACAAGCAATAGAACTACACTTAAAATCCAGAAGATTTTTCATTCCTGTCAACCTTTTCAGAGCTTCTGCATTCTGAGGTCTTAGTTTTGTTAGGGTAGATGGTGGTAGTGTTGTGGGGGGTGCAGCGGTTGTTTGCTCACCTTGTGGGTTTTCTGTGTGTTTTGCCATTTCTACTCAATTTTACTTAGACTATGTCTGAGGTCTACCTGGGAGCCTGGTATCCACAATAACTAGGTTTGGCTACCAAATATAATTTGTATGGCCTCAAGGCACATGGTGAAATCTGATGCTGAAAACAACCTAATTCACCAAGGCTGAAACTGCTATGAATTGCAACATTTTAGGGTCATAATGAATTAAGACGATCAACAGATGTATGGAAAAAATGACTTTTCCTTTTCCACTTAACCTTTTTGGTTCATATGCTAACTCTAAGCCAACCTATTGGAAGAGGTTCTCATGAATGTTCAGCTATAGAATATAAGATCCTACAAGTATTTCTGAATAGTGTGTGAACTGGGGAAGAAAAAGCCTTTGACAACATTTTACTAATTACATTCACAACTCTCCATTTTCACGAACAAAATGATGATTAGCAGCTAATTATTTAGGCCATTAATTGATTGCTTTGTGATTAAAGATATATATGTTAATTATACTTTAAAATGGAGGTACTTTAAGAATTGAAAAGAATGGATACTGCCTTCAATGTTTTAGTAATTAAATGTTGTGGAAAAGTACATTGTGGTTAAAAAACAATTCCATAGCTTTCTATTTTTTTGTGTTTTTTATAATAAATCTTTAGTATAAAAAATGTTTTAAAAGACTCTGGCTTTTCTTGTACCATTCTCTTTCTGATAATGAACACTAAGTGTGAATGCAAAACCCTGCATATCATTATGTGAAACATTTATGCATTCAGAGTGTCTACTTGGTGGTTTTCTTAAGAAGCTAAACAATTCATTAAACAAGCTGCTCCTGAATGGTAGATCAGAACAAGCATAAGCTGCCTTCTGTAGAATTCTATTGTGAAGCTGTACCCATTTGTGTTTTCTTTGAAGCCATAAAAATGAAACCCTTATGCTCATATTAAAAGCATAAGAAAGGCATCTATTATGTCAATAGATTTAAAACACGGCCTTAGACACAGTGAGAACCACTCCAAAATGGCACTCTTATAATAGCAAAGGTTAAGAAGTGTATTCCCAGAGAAAACCTTCAAAGGCCTACATATCATTATATCCCAAAACAGACAGCATTGCAGTGTTTGGAACTATAGTTTATGGACACCTACAATCTCAAATAAATCCTTTCTAATCCCACTCCTTTGTCTAGATTTTGTACTTTGATGATAACTGCAGGTGCCTTTCTCCATTCTTCAGAGAATGACAAGGATATGAAGATTCATGTACATATATGGACACAACTCTTACTAGGACTTCAATGCACAAATATTTTACTACCAACAGATTTATACTTTATAGATACCTAGGATTCCTACCTTCTAATCCATTATAAATCTTTAGTCTGAATTTTGTAGGAAAAAAATCAAAAATATACTTCATGCTGGTGGAAGTATAAAGTCAAAAACCATTTTACATAACAATGTGGAATTCTCTACCTATGTGTATACTTGGGAGAACCTCAAACACAGCAGATGGGGACAAGATAATTCACAGCAGCATTGTTTATAATAATGACAAAGTAGCCCAAAAGTTGATCAATAGGAAAATGGATAGATGAACTGTAATGTACTCAATACTGCATAGCAATGAAGAATGAACTTCCGCACACACCAACATAAACCTCAAAAACCATGCTGAGCAAGAGTGAGACAACTATAAAAGGGTTTCTTTTACACATAAAGTTGAAAGGGTACAAAATTGAGCAACGGGTTATTGTTACTTAGCAAAAGTTTAGATAATTGAGCAAGCTAAGAAAAAGCATACTAGTGTGACTAACCAATTGAAGTAAGAAGTTTATGATTATTTGTTACAAATCCCATGGCAAATACTTTTTTGGATCTGAATTTAGTTTACAAAATTGCCCACAGCCACTAATTTCTAATGGGTCCTTATGGGCCAAGAAAATTTGTTTAAAATATCATACTTCCATATTTAAGGAAGATATGTCAATTATAACCTAGAGAAATACTTAAATAGTATAATTTTACCCAAAAAGTTTTACTTCATAGTTTACCTGAAACTTCACAAGGCTTGTGAGATTGCAGAAAATAGTTGCTCTTTAATTCCTGTCTGTATATAAGATGTGGCTTGTTATGATCATCTTCATGTTCGCTCCCATCTGCCTTCATTATAGGTTCTAAGAAATATTCACCATCATGCGCTTTAAATGTTCCCATCTGAAAACAAAGAAAATAATTAACTTGGTCACTAAGGGAAAGCATGCAGTGCCACAGGTTAAAGTGAGCACACACAGAAGCAGGACCTCCAGAAGTCTGTTCACTAAGTGTCATCCACTGACTAGAACATTTCCTTTCCGTGGTTCCCTTCATGCTCTTATGTACGGAGTCATGCAGACTGGGCAGTGTTCTAACAGGCAGAGTTGAGATGACCGGCATTCCAGGTATAAACAATGGCTTAGGTAACAACATCAAACATTCTAATAATGAGAAAGCCTGTTTGGCTTGGTCCATATAAGGCAGTGAGTGAGAGACAAGACTTAAGGTTGTCTGGGGTCAGATAAGAGCTCTTAAAGGTGATGCTAGCAATTTAGAATTTGTAAGTGGTGCGGAGTTTTCACGAAGACCTACCTTCTGAATTCCAGAATCCACTTTCTAACTTGCCTTTCAACATCTCCACTTACATAACTAGTAGCATTCTCAACCTGAACATGCCCAAAGCCAAACTCTTGATTTTCAGCCCAAACCTGCCCTTTCTCCAATGGTCCCTATGTCACTAAATGGCAACAGTATTATTCCAATGGTTCAGGCCAGAAGTTCTTAGAGAAATCAAGGATGGGCTCTTGTGCCCATACTAACATCCCACATTCAATTCGTCTGCAAATCCTGATGGTTCAACCTTCAAGGCATAACTGAAATCCAACCACTTCTGAAAATTTTTACTACCACATCCATGATCTAACCTCACATTCTGTTTCCTCTATAAACCAACAACCCCTAGTCTAGTCTCTATGGACGAATCACAGTAATTTCTCAAGTCTAGATCATGTCACTCAAACAAACATGACTAAATCATTCAGTAAAATCCAAAGTCCTTACCATAGTCTACAATGTCCTGATGTGCCCACCCTTCCCACAATGTCCCTCCAAACACACAGGTGACCAACAATTGTGACTTCTCCCACTTCCACCTTAGCTCATTCTAGAGCTCCTGGTGCCTCTGACATTCCTCACATATGACAAGAAAATGCTTACCTCAGGACCTTTGCACTTAAACTTCTGCCTCAAGCACTCCCCCCCACTGGTTTCTGCTCGACATTCATCACCCCACCTCCTAGATCTATCCTTTTTACCCAGTTTCATTATTCTTCAAAGCAATTATCACTACCTCATTTTTGTCTGATACTACTCACTAAAATCAGGTTCCATAAGAGTAGAGCTTTTGCCTATACATATTGTGTGTTATAGATGGTGGCCAAAAAAAAAAATACCAGCAGTTCTAAGATAAAGCCTGGAACCTTGAATAGAGGTAAAAGAACTGGATTTATAGTGATAGCAATGGTATGACAGTTGGAAGAGAAAGATTACAAGATGCCAATGCCTGAGGAAAGCAAAAAAATAGACCATGAGGGAGAATTTATGATAGAGATAATTTTCTGGTAAAATAGGATTTATCAAAATGACTCCAGAAATGTTAAAACTGCAAACAGACCCAATTCAAAGACCACTGACCATGTCTATTTACATAAAGTATGGTACAGCCATACAGTGGAATATCCTGTGGTTACAAAGAATAAACATTCCATGTAGTGTACAAAAAGACCTCCAGTTATTTCTTGGATACTCTTCTAGAGGCCTATGCTCTAGCATATCTAATTCTACCAGTTCCTGTTTTCCAACTATAACTACAAATCACTTATTTTCAATATATAACAAAATTCCACCTCCCTGTAGCTTCCCAGAAAAAATAATTTCAAGTATGCTTATAAGTAACAAAGACACTATTTTTGAAACCTGAGTAAATGAACCCATGGAAAAATTGCTTTCCGCCTTTTTAAAAAAGCATACTGAAGAAGGGAAATGTGATTGTATCTTGGTAAAAGATACCAATAGACATGAGGTGGCTTATTACATATCTAAATGCATCTACAAAACTACTTTGAATACAAAACTACTTCTCCCAAGCTATACTGAAGATCTACCTTGGAAATTTTTATACTCTTTTTGGATTAAGATCTAATTTCTATATGTCTATCCTAACGTTCCAATAAGGCTGCACAGGGGTCAAACTTGAATTCCCACATGGACGTGAGAACAGCTCTATCCAGAGTCTATCAGAACCTCCTTTTACATTGTGCTAGAATATGGCCTTTATAAGTCAAAGGCTTTTCTTCAACAAGAACCTTATGTTTTAGAATACTTCAAGAATAATCGGTCTTCAAAGTGACTGCTCTGTGTTTATACATGAGGAACTTACGTTACTTCTATCATCTTTTCTATAATCCACCCTGTTGCAGAGGACTTTCTGTTCAAGTAAAAGTATTAGAGCTTTGCCTAAAGGCTCTTAAGGATGCATTTTTTTTTCAACTTGGAAAGGAACCTGGTAAGAAATTGGAGGACTTAAAACAGGTGGTTCATAGAATTATATTTAGATCATGCCATATTTTTAGCAACCTGCCTATCTGCAGAGGGCCACTGCAATTTGATTCGTGAGAAATGCCAATCAAATTCCAGACACTTTCTTTTAAGGACTATTAAAAGCAGCAAAACTAGTTTTCACTTGGGCAAGGGTTTCCCAGTTATTGGAGCAATGATCTATTTGCCAAGCTGTACTGAAAGGCAGTAAGTGATTATATATACAACTGGTTCCAATTTATTTTCATGGGTCAAAATTTTTATGTTTAGAGTATTTTTATATATGTAATTGTTTTTCCAAAATGTTACTTCATATTGTGGCATTTATACATACTTTTTTCCAAATACATGGCAAACACATGTACTATAGCCACAACCAATAATGTACTCAGATTTCATTAAAGAGTAAAAACAAGTAGAATATATAAATCGTTTGGACGCTTTTCCCAAATTGTTTACAGTTATCACATTAGTATTGGCAACTACAGAACATTCAAAAATAATGTCTGATTGAGTATGGCAATTAGAGCCTCCACTGAGAATTTTAGTAACAAATTGCTCTCAATTAATAAAATTAGATTTTAATTTCAGGGTTGGATCACCAGCAATTAAGTTTTTCAATCTTCATGGTGGTAGTTATTCATAAGTCATA
>NC_138373.1:97142691-97161621 GCF_054177405.1 Leptonychotes weddellii
TCTCCCTCTGACCCTCCTCCCTCTCATGCTCTCTGTCTCTCATTCTCTCTGTCTCAAATAAATAAATAAAATCTTTAAAAAAAAAAAAAAAACACAGATGTTACAGCCACCCTTTTTCCCCTAGGCAGACTGTAACTGTTATGTAATGAAAGATCGTGAAGATGAACTCAGATTCATTTTTACTTTGGGATCCTCCATTCGATGCATAAGGTTTTTTCTCCCAAACAGTTCATTATAACACCACTGATGAAGCCTAGGAAATAGCGTATTATACATAAGCACGCATTGAATGAATCAACAATATGAAGAAAATCTAGTTGGTTCCACAACGCTGAAGTAGAAAATTCTAAGGTTTCCAAGAAGAGGAGTCTTTCTTTCCTCTAGCAGCATTCCTTATTCCCTTTTCCATGGGAGAACTCCAGATCTCCAGTATAAAAGTAAGAAGGGGCAATAAAGAAAAAAATGCACTACCTATACTTCCCCCCAAAAAGAGAACACTCTCACCAATCCTTGCTCATAAGCGTCAAGAAAAGGACTCTGAACTCATCATCCACCTAAGCCCTTAGGTAGCCAAGGGAGTCTGATGCAAGTAGTGTCCCAGCAACATCAATAACAAGGAATAAATTCTGTAATAGTTTTCTTTCTTGTAGGCACAAAGGTGTATTTGAAGTTATAGGAACTCACTAAAAGTGGAAAGAATGGTCAACATTCTTGGGGATCTAGGGAGTGGTTCTCAGGACAGTCTCTCCTGACTTCTTACTGAAATACCTGGATACATAAAACCTAAAATTATAACAATTAAGAACTTGTAAGAAATCATTCAGAACTGTTTTGTGGGTGTATAATGGAAATTTTTTTTTTTTAAGATTTTGTTTATTTATTTCACAGAGAGAGACACAGCGAGAGAGGGAACACAAGCAGGGGGAGTGGGAGAGGGAGAAGCAGGCTTCCCACTGAGCAGGGAGCCCGATGTGGGGCTCGATCCCAGGACCCTGGGATCATGACCTGAGCCGAAGGCAGACGCTTAACGACTGAGCCACCCAGGCGCCCCAGTGGAAATATCTTCATGATCAATTGTTGAAATATTATGTCAAGTTTACTTGAAAATATGTAAAATCTAGAAGGACACATGCCATACACCTGCCAGACCATGTCATATTTACAGCCTGTTTTTTTCTAGTTTCTTATGATTTACAATTAACATATGTACTTTTCAATTATTTAGGCAAATATTCTTCATTTTCTTATCTCCCACTGTATTTTTCCCTAAAGTTTACCATATACTGTGGTTTTGTTCTACTTTAGTACAGCTGGACTTCTGAGCTTATTGGTGAGGTGAGAACACGATACTTTGCTTTTCAGTAGGAGATATTCTTAACATTCAGTTTTAACATAAATGCCTTTTAGACTTTGGCAACTGTCGCAGAAAACTAACTTGAAGCAATTACCAAAACTTGATCTGCCATCAGAAGTCAACTAAATTTTTGAGGTATTAAGTTGTCAAAGAAGCCATGGCCTAGACTAAAGAAGCCTTGACTGCTTTAGTTGTAACATAATCCATAGACCCTCAATTACCTCAGCATTCCTGAAAACTGTCCCCACTCCCACCACCTGACAGCATCCTCCCGGAAGCTTAGATGTGGCCATGGAGACCCTCGCAGAGAGCAGAACCAGAGGCCTTGGTGACTGGACTTCCCAGAAAGAGGCATCAAGGAAGGGAATCAAAGGACTCTCTTGCCATAGTAGATCTCCACAGCCCCTCTGCAGAAGAAGTCCAAGATTGCTATAAATCAGTTACTAATAGGTGCCTCTTCTTTCCATAGGAAGTTTAAGATTAGGGTTGCAGTCATGCTGTATATAGGGCTGGGGATAAAGACAGTGCCTCTGTGAGGTTGTCTCCTTGTAGACAAGATGACTGTGATGTGTAGGAAGAGAACAAATGGACATTTGATGAATAAAAGGACAGCCTGTGGTAAAGACTGGTGGTGATCAACAGTATCTATTCTCTCTTGCTCCTGGTCCTATTACTTGCCCCTCATTTTCTAGCCCTTTGCATCTGAGTAGAGCCAGGCATCAGTAGAATGTAAACAGAAGTAGTGTGTCACTTTTGGACTAAGGTAGACAAGAGCCAATATGGCTTCACGCTATTACTGTGGTAATAAAGCATTCATGTAGCTCATGAATATTTGAATGTTCTTATAATGACATTATTGTACCACCGGTATCTAACAGTGGTTAGTATATAATAAATGCTTTCTAAGTATTTGTTGAAAAAAGAATCTTTCTTCCCCTGAATAGTATGAATTGAATAGCTTAAGTATATTTTATAGAAAACAGGAAGTATGAACAAAACAATAAAGACTCAGGTAACAAGGTACGATATAACCCCATATGAATGATACCACTTAGATACCTAAGACTTAACTTATGCACAATTTTTTAATGTATGTCCAAGTATTTCAACTAAAATTCCTAAAATAATTTTCTTGCATTGCATGACTGATGTAAAGAACTAGCCTAATTACTTAGCACACTAAAAGCTGCTTTAGCTCATTCATCCATCTATGTTATCGAGCATTTTTATGTTCTGTATTGGGTGTCACAATCATCTCTGCAGTTAAAATCTAAAGTAGAAGTGTGAACAACCACAATTCAATATATGGTGTATAAGCAGTCGTCCAGTAGTGGAACAAAGGCAGGTCTGGTCAGCTCTGTCTAGAGAAGATCAGGGAAAAGGAAAGGCTTAAAATTGATCTGAAGGATTAAGAGTTTAAGAGAAAGGATATTCTAGACAAAGTAAATATAAACTCAAAGTATCGTGAATAATATATAAACCTATTCTGGAACCAAACACATGTTTCTAGAACTAGCTCTTACTTGCCACCTGTTCTGTCATTATCTTTCTTGGTTAATGGTCACAGGATCATGCTGTCATTTAAGTAAGCCAAAAATCATTTTGATCTCCTTTTAGGGTCCAAAATTCTAATGTGTCTTCTGCAAGGCTGTTCAACTCCAGCACTGACATTTAGAGTTATTTGTGTAGGAGACTGTTCTATGCAGTGGGGGAAGTTTAGCAACATCCCTGTCCTCTAGCCAGTAGATGCTAGGAGCACCCACTATACACACCCCCAATTGTAACTGCCCAAATGGTCTCCAAAGCATCACCAAGAATCCTAAGGGACAAAATTGCCCCCAGTTGAGAACCTCTGGTCTACGGTAGCATACCTTCCATAGGCACCCACTCTTCCCCTTCGCTGATACAACCATTTTATTTCAAGGGGCTCCTCTTCCCTACCCATGGTACACTGAAAGAGTGGTGCTTTCAGTGACTCTCTGCCTCCCCCATACCCTTCACAGTACTGCATTAGGGGAGGCCCCTCCTACCACATGAAACCAACCCACCATCCCAGCTCCAGCCTCACTCTTTCACAGTGAGTCCAAGCCTTAATGTGAGGTCTGCCTCACCCTCCCTTCCCAATCCACCCGCTTTTCCAGCTGTGCAGGGCCATAAGCAACCCTTGACTTCCCATATCCACATGGAGTCATCCCTGAAAGTCCAGTTGAGAGTCCTATTTCCAGCACAGGTCTCAATGCCCTTACTCCTTCCTCAAAGTTCACACAGCACTTTCCATATTCCTCTCAACAGCATCAAACAGACTCCAAACGTTTGTGTGCCTGGTGTCAGTATATGGTGGCCCTGAGAACGCTAAGCGTAATTGGTCAGGAGTCCCAGCTATTGGGGTTTAAACTCCATCATTGTTTGCAGCCCAGCCATCTCGCTCTCCAGTGCTACTCCCATTTAGTAACGGAGTGTGACGATACCAAAGGTATACTCATCCTTAGGTGGGAGATTCTTCTCCCAGCCCAATTTGGCTTGGGGCAAGCTTTGCTGAACCTTGCTTAGACTCCCCAGCAGGCTTGGATGCCTCTACCCAACATTCTCGTCCTCCCCGTTTCAAATTTCACCACTCTATTTTCTCTGACATGGGCACTTCTCCTAAATAAAATGTTTGCACACACAATCCCATCTTGTCATTTGCTTCTTGGAGACCTAGACGAAGACTAGAATTTTAAGAGGCATAAGAAATTCTCCCTTGTATTGGAGTACTTGATGGAGTATGTGAATAACTAAGAGGTCCTTGTGAATTTTTTCCACAAAAAATTATGAATACAGAATGGCATATGTAATGATCTGGGGCTGTGTTAGTTGTGGGCAAATAGGAAGTTCAGAAAATTTTCCCAGAATAGACCAAAACCAGTAAAGACACAGATAGGAAGTAACCGTATGGAAACTGAACCAGAAGTCACTAAAGCAACTGAATAATCAGAGCATTAGTGCCTGACATGCTGCAGAATGGTTAGGAGAAACTTCAAAAAAGTACACAGCACCACTGCAGGTTACTGCAGAAGGGAGAACACTGTAGAAGCCAGACGCAATGTCTGGTTTTATGACATCTGGAAATGGTTTCTTTCAACCAAAAAGACTGCATTGCCTCAAATCCCACCAAAAAATAGTGAAGTTAACAGTCTAGGCAGTCGCGTTAGTCCCGGAGGGCCTTTGGAAGAAGGGAACCCAATGGGTAATATGAGAAGAGGCTTAGTAGGCACAGAGGTTGTTGGGAAAAGCCTCTGTATAATTTATACGTGCCATCCTGACAATATACACCCAAAATTCAGCTCATTAAAATACTGACCTCTACTTTGGCAATAGTGCTAACGTTATGAGAAGATCGAGAATAGGACCATGAAAACAAAGCTTAAAGTTGAATATAGAGGTATTAAGACCTGATAACTATACGTTCTGTGACAGTTTATCAATGGACTAAAAAAGTCTGATGAGCCATTATGACTTGCAGGTAACTTTGGGATTCAGTTCCATTTTCATATCTACTGTAGATTTTACAAATGAATAAATCTGTTCAGACATGTTTGAATTATGTTATACTTACGAGAAATTAAACAGAAAAGCAGAAGTTATACACACATGAAACAAGACTTCTGGCAGACCCTTCTGGTTCTTGGCCCAAAACACTTAAAAGTACTAGTCAGGGTTCAGTGATTTAGTGAAATATGTAAATACCAAGACTTCTAAGAACGGGAAAAAAAAATATACAGAAATTAAAGTCTGCATGTTGAGGGTTAAAGCAACACTAGCATTCCACTAAATGGAATTCATGTGTCAATTTTTTTTTAAATGATTGCACATAGATATTTTGAAAGCATTTTAGTTTTCATTCCCTTCCTCTAAAATACATTCCTCAGTAGCCACCAGAGAGAGGGTAAATGCTATCTGAAGTGGGAAGATGGGAGGGGAACTGATCAACTAAACAAGATTCGAAAGGGCAACTTCATGGATTCCCGGAAGAAAAGGGGGACAGGAGACATAAGAAACATGACAAGATGTACATGTGCCAACTTCTCCACCGAGGATTAAGATCCTAGAGACAGAAGACATGTTAGTTTAAGGGAACTGCCAAGAGAAATGCTTCAGCATGCTAAGTGGGATTCAGGGAAGGGACCCTCTGAAAGGGATACCCCCCCACATACACCCCCACAAAGTTAGAGGTGTGGCAGAATTTGGTAAAGGGAAGAACTAAGTCCCCCTTGACTTTCAAATGCCGTGGAGGGTTTCAGACCCGTAGAGGATTCTGGAAGGTTACCAACAGCATCACTAAGCCACCTTGTGTGGTGAAGGTACAGCAGCAGAAGCAAAGTGACTGATAAAGGCTGCACAGTGCAGCCGCCAGACAGATCAGGTAAGTGCTGCAGCCAGACCTCGCAGGGAGAGGCAGCACCAGTGAGAGCCCAGGAGGGACGTCCAGGAGCCTCAACTGAGCGAAGGAGGCCACGAGTTCTCAGGCCTAGAATTCAGCTAGAGGAACTGAAGGATCATCTCTCTACCTTCCTCCCAAACAATGACCTCAGGACAAACACTATGGCCTGCTATGGGGTCAGTTTTCATCAGTAGTCAATGTATGCTTGAATCTAGCAATGTAGGGGACAATACACAACAGAAAAAAAAAAAAAAAGGAGGAAATCACATGCTCATTTCAATATATTCAGGAAAATACAACATTCATTTATAATTAAAAGCAAACTTAGAGCAAAAAAAGGAACTAGAAAAGAACTCTAAATTTTAAGTCTGGCTCTAACCTTCAGTAAACTTCAATCTTAATGTTTAATGGACTGACAGAGGTCAAAGCTAGATCACAGTCACATACACAAAGTCAAATATCAGTCCGGAAGCAAGAAGGAGCAGGGCCAGAAGATTAACAGTAGTAACTTCATAGGCATTGTATCAAGATTGATCTGCAAACAATCCAGCTGGTCCAGGTTGTCAGTACAACAACTTTATCCAATCTAAAGACTAAGAAGAATTGCATATAATGACAAATGGACTGTAGGACCTACCAGAGGTTCAGCTATTTGAGGACACCATTATTCTAAAGGAAGTTAATGACTGATTCGGTAGAAAGAAGGACACAGTCATAAATACATGGCTAGTGTCTATTATGTATCTATAGCTAATTCTATCTCTACCATGACTGATGTCCTCAATGCAGCCTTACAAAGAAATTAAAACACATAGGTATAAAATAAAGTTTTTAAAATGTTAAGTGTGATAAGGGCAATAAATCTTTCAAAAGCAAAGTGCATACATGAGTCAGATTAATAATGTATAACTTAGACAACTATATCCAAACTGGCACAGTAATGGGTGAGGATGAACTCCAGTCAAGACCTAAAAACATTTCCAACTGTTTCTTGATTTCAGAAAGGGGATACTGAGTAATAATTTGAACTACACCAGCATTATGAATCAACATGAGCAGAAACATCACTAATAATGCTTCCCATCTGGAATGTTTTTCCATGCCGTGAAATACTAAATCAAGAAAACATTAACCATGACAAATTGTGGTAGTAAATCTAGAATTTTCCAGACGAGCTAAGCATTCTGAAAGGTTCTAGAAAAGAATATTTTTCTTTCCTTTGATATATAGGTGGCTGTGTAAATAGTGTTTCTGCCATTCTGGTGTTGCAAGCTTTCTACATTTAACAGGGCAGAAAAGGAAATTGTTCAAGGCATTCCATGTAACTGTAGCTCAAAGTAGCATGAAAAAAGAGCAAGGAGACCTTCCAAATTTACTTAGTAATGACCAAAACTCACACCAAGACATCCTACATCAATTAACCTGAGAGGAAGCATTGCATTTGAATGCTAGAATCCAGTAACCAAATTCCTAGTTGTTTCTTCTTGAACAGGTCTTTAATCAGGAGTTAATGAAGTATCTATTTTAACGAAACTATTAAAACCTGGGGTTTCATAAACTTAGATGGGAAAGTGTTAGACCTATTTTCACTAACTTCTGATACTTAACATTTCCTTTAATTATTATTGTAGGTAAAACCACAGACATTGTAACTTTGTTATCAATAAGATACCTTTGTATCAGAGTTGATGTAGCTATCTGGAGAGTTTATACTCATTATCACTACCACAGTAAATAGACCCCTCCCCAATAGATCACTTAATGCATTAATGAAGAGTATTGTGAAACCATAAGTTGTAGTATTTGTAACATTTTGATTACTGTTAGTACTAAAAAGGAAGCCAATTAACATTTTACGCATTTAAAGTACGTTGAGAAAATGTCCTAAGTTTCCCCAGACTGAAGAAGTTTATGGCTAAGGAGAGAAAAAAAGGTTAGAACCTCTGCCTTCAAGGGAGAGGAACAAAACACAAAGAACCCACTATTTTATTTCATTTCCTCTCTCCACAATAAAGTTTTTTTCTTCCTCTACACAAAATCTCCATTTTTTACTCCTGTCACTCTAATGATCATTTCTTACTTGCTAGCACCAGGGCTCTGTAGATGCTGTCATATGTGGTGCATTTTGAACACGGGCAGATTCAGCCTCTATGGCCATCCGCATACGATCAAGAAAACCAACTTTTCCTTTTGAGATTTTCATTTTATATATATTCATTTCCTTCTAAATTCAAGGAGCTTTAATTCATGGGAGTGCTTAAGTGGTCAAGAGTTTGTCAGTGAAGTCAACTGCCCTCCTGAATGAAAAGACATTTCACGTGTGGCACAGGCCCCAAAGGGCCGCTAAGGGCCGCTTGAGACTCCCTCAAGATCGGACATTTTCAGGAGTCTCCCCAGCTTTGCACAGAGGGGTCAATTTTGCAGCAGGTAGAGACTACGGATCCTCCACCCCCTCCCCACCCCCAGTGCAAGAAAGAGTGGCCTCCGGCCTGGGTTCATCTAGGTGCTAATCCCTCTGATAACCTCCTCTGACCTCTGGGGTCACCAACCATCAACTTGGAAAAACCCAACTGACCAACTCCATTAACACAGCCCTTAACTGGATCCCAAGAAAAACGCCGGAGGGGCCCGAGGGCACTTACCAGTCCTCCACAGAGGCTGAAGACCGCTGTGTGATCCTCGCGAGCATTGACCTGGCCTCGATAGAAGCAGTGGCGGAGATCTGGAGGCACCACGCTGCGCTCCTCCGCCCCGCGCGCCGCGGCTCCCAGGTGCACCTCGGTGTAGCCCGCGGCCAAAAAGGCCGCGTCCGCGCTCAGGTTCAGCTGGAAGAGCTGCCCGTAGGCGCTGATTCGGTAGTGGGTCCTGAATGGCGTGGGCTCCAGCGCCTCGGAGCTGCGCTTCCTCCGGCTGAAGTGGTGGCTCTGAGGGAACACTTCGCCAAACTCATTGACCCGCGCGGGGGTCACCACTTCGTAGGAGACCAGCGTCCTTACCAGAGCTTCTACAACCACAGAAATATGGCCACTGAGCCCCCCGTCCACACGCGTTTCCAACTCCACGACCCCAAACTTCAACCAAACGCCCCAGGTCCCAATACACCCGGGGGCACGACAAATGCACACAAGCTGGCGAGAGCGCGCGCGCGCGCGCACACACACACACACACACACACACACGTGCTCTGCTTTCCCACAGCCCCGACTTGCTCTAACCTTCCCAAGCAAAGACCCTGACACTCTTGGCCCCGAACAACCCATCCCTCTTTGCTTCCCAGCCGCCAACTGGTGCCGTCCTGGTGCACGCGCCTCTCTGCCCCCACGCGCCCCCACCGCGTGGTCCCAGGAGCGAGACCGGTCCCAGCGCGCGCGATTCCTCGAAACCCGGCGCAGCCGCAACCTCTCGGGATGCTTGGGGCTGGCTGATCCCGGAGTCCCGCGAGCCCCTGCAGGACCAGGATCCTCACAACGGGGCTGAGTCACCCACCCCACACCTTCCCCCTGTCCCACTCGCGCCCCTCGCCCCCAACTCGCTGCTGGAGGCATCCCGCAGTGACCTTACCTTGCCTGGGGTGGAAGTGAATTTCCCAAGACCTAGTGATGAAGAGCGAGAGCTGGTAGAGCAGCCCCGTCAGCCACTTGGCCACCCGCATGGTTCCACCCGGGGGATCCCAACGCGGGAGGCCAACCCGAGCCGCCGGCCGCCCAGCCCGGCTTCCCCGCGCTCCGCAGCCTCTCCTCCCTCTCGCCCGCCGTGCTCTGCGCCGACCGCCGCGGCGCCTCAGCAGCCTCCGGAGCAGCAGTCCCGGCCCCGGGCCGGACCGTCTCGCCACACCGCCAGCCTCCGCTCCCTGAGCCGCTGCTTCATCGCACTGCAGCCCCACAGCTCCCGGCTCGCTCTCGGCAGCCTCGCTCCGCTTCCTGCACCCGTACTGCCCTCAAACGCCTTCTCCCTAAGTCCAGATCAACGCGAGGAAGCAACTCAACCTAGCAGGAACGGTGCCAATATAGCCACCCCAGGCCGGGGGACCGCGGGGGAGAGCCCGCCTCTAGGGGCCGGGCCCGGCCAATCAGCAGGAGGCGCGGCCCGGACTCGCCCTCCCGCGTGCAGCCCGCCCCCAACTCCCAGCCGCACGCGGAGTGCGGTCCCCAGCGGGCTCCAGCTCTGGGAGAGCAACGTGCTGTGCCTAGTCCGAGGGCTAGCTGGACATCATCATCCAGCTGTGTGAGGTCGAGGTCCAGATAGGTGATAGGTGTTGTGAGGTTTTTTTAGTTCTTACAATGAAATGAAAAGCATCGGTTGGAAAGTTTCTGTTATTTATGTTTCATGGTAATTTTAGACTTCTTGAGCAAGATAAAATAAGCTACAGCGGGAAGTTTCTGTAGGCAAGAGGTAACTCCAATGAAGCTTAATGACCAGGTCTCAATGAAGGGCCCCTGTGTGTTTTAGGAGTTGTTGGGAGTTTAAGAGCATCATAGGTGCAGAGGGGAATGTGAGGTTGCCGTCCGCAAGCACTTCTGGGGGTGAATTTCTGGCAGTTGTCTAAAGAAATTCGAGATGAAAAGGATCTCAGTCTCCACAGTTCCAGCACTTGTGATTTTTTCCCTTTTAATATTCATCTTCATACTTAATTTTGTATAAAGAGCCCCCCCCAAATTATAGAAACGTCAAGCCCCACAAAACTTGTATCTGCCCCTGCCATTGTATCTGCATGTCATTTTACGAGACTTTCTGCTGGTAGTTTCACAGTATTAATATGTCCACTCTTTATGATATCCAAACGACTGCACGTTTCCACAATTATCTTCATCATTCTCAACAATTATTGTAGCGCTGGATCCCGTTGTATCACCTGGTGTCTGTTAAATTAAATAAACCTCAGTAGCAGCAGAAAGCAGTGTCATTTCAGAACGACGTTCTCATTTCTCAAATCCACCTGTTTGATTTGCAGGTTCCATATTGCTTCTCTCTGTCACCTGTGTGGGGAAAAAAAAGAGGAGGAAGGGGTCCAATGGTCTTGAAATCCAACCAAGGGGGAGAAAGAATGTGAAAAAAAAAGTAAAGGAATATATGGGTAAATCTTCACAAACACAAAGGAATATACTCTCAATTTAGTTCCTGGTTGCCCTTTCTCCCCTGAACTCTCAACAAATATTCTGTTCACTTTGAATTGACCTCTCATGGCATGCCTCCAGCTTTATCATGGTATGCTTGGTCCATCTGTTGTTCACCACCGATGTGAACAAATCTCGTTTGAGGAAGGAGAGTTTAATTTTACTTTTACCAAGGAAATTACCCAGCTCAGTGATGGTCATTCTTCCACAATCAGTCCTCTTTTTTTGTACCCCTTCCTCACAAGTGTCATTTCATCCATCACAGAATTATAGACATCTAATTTTTCTTCCCCTAAGTTAACCATACTGTTACTCTAAACAAAACAAAAACAGACTTTACCCACACCTGTCTATTTAGTGGTTACCTTCAGTACATTGTAATTTAGAGTCATTTTAATTACATTGCAGCTCTAAATGTATCTTTACATCAGGAGCCATGCCTTTTCCCTCATACAAATAATGGAAAATAGAACTGCTATCTACTTAATGAAGGCAAAATAAATACTTCATTTCTGTTACTGAATATTTGTCACTCAAAGTAGTTTTTGCATGGAATATTTGATTTTCAGCCTGTTCTAGTTTTTTGGAAATTCTGTTTTAAAAATAGGAGTGTTTTAGGGGTGCCTGGGTGGCTCAGTCGTTGAGCGTCTGCCTTCAGCTCAGGTCATGATCCCAGGGTCCTGGGATCGAGCCCCGCATCGGGCTCCCTGCTCAGTGGGAGGCCTGCTTCTTCCCCTCCCACTCCCCCTGCTTGTGTTCCCTCTCTCGCTGTGTCTCTCTCTGTCAAATAAATAAATAAAATCTTTATAAAAAAATAGGACTGTTTTACCTTTATTAAAGAAATGGAAAGCTGTATGAGATGCAAATTCTATGGTATGATCTTTATGATGTTCAGTCAAGAGCATTATTTCCCTCATTTTATAGAAGATAAATGTTACATTTTCATACAGTATCCAAGTAACTAAGCTGGGTTTCCACAAATCCCTTCTGGCTTCAATGTCTTTTCATTATATTAGGCTTAACTGTTATGATATTCATATCGTCTGTCTCTCTTCCTTTCTCCCAATGAAAATGCCCTGAGTAAACTAATCTATGCCATTTGAATCAAGCAATTTCCTCACATTGATAATTATAGCTACCACTTACGGAATTTCTTTGACATATAGGTACTATACAAGGGACTTTAGAAAGATTGCCTCATTTCATTTACACATTCCCCCCACAGAACTCAGAAATTAAGTAATTTGCCCAGATCATATATCAAGTTAGACTCAAATCTCTTTGGTTTCAAATTCTATACTTTTTATAAGAAAATTATACTCTTCATACCAGCTCAAATCTGATGTAGTGCAGCTGTAACCAGCAACAACTCAGAAAATGAAAGCCATAGTTATATTAAATGTAATCTTGTTTGATTTGTAATTGTGACAATCATCATTATAAATACAAGTTATGCTGTGAGGTTGGCACAGTGTAGAGAAAATATTTTCATTCTTGCAAAGCAGGAATATGCTCACTATACGCAAGATAGATCTTGTTTTTTAACTAATTCTACCACAACCAGCTGTGTAAAGTTCAACAATTTACCTAAACTCTGTAAACCAATTGTAAAATGGAGGTAATAATAGTAATCTCATGCAATTGTTAAGGTGATTAAAAGAGATAATACAGGTAACACACTTGGCATAATATTGGACAAAATGTATTCAACTCATGTTCATGCTGATTATGATTTTTATTACATTATAGTATGGGACTGATGTTCATACCAAAAGGAACAGCTATTTGAATAGAAACTGCTTTTCTAATATTAGTAGGTCGGAAGTAGGGTAATCAATCTTCACTGTGTACCTGATACTGGGGAGTTTCCTGAGATGCAAGTCTTTCAGTGCTAAAACTTGGGAAGTCCTGGGCAAACTGGGACAAATTGGTCACACAAGTTTAGGGTTTTTCAACTGAGGCAGTACTGAGTTTTGGGGCTCAGTGAGTCTTTGTTATGGGGGGAGGGGAGCTGCCCTATTCAACAGAGAATGTTTAGCGGCATCCCTAGCCTCTACTCACTCAATGCCAGTAGTCTCCCACCCCTGTTGTGACAACCCCAAATATTTCCAGACATTGTCAGATGTCCCCTGGGAGCAAAATTGGCCCCACTTGAGAACCACTGACCTAATGGGGGATAGAATTGGGAAAATGATAAATGCACAGAAGTGGGTTTGGCAGGAAATCCCATAGATGCCGCTCCATTCTTAATTACAAATGGCCAATTGCTAAGTAGAAACGTTATATATTGTAGCAGGTATGGGAAGTTATCCATCATTATAATTAAAACAGTACAAGCTATGGTCATTATGTCAATTTTTAAAGCATTGTTATTTCCAGGTATGCAAAAAAGAATCAAGCTCCTCTGCCCAAGCAATTATTACACTCTGTTCTAATTTTTTATTTACTTGTCTGCATTCTACACCAGATTGTAAGGGTCAAGTGAGGAGAGATTACAAACAGGCTGTTTGAGGCAGTATCCCCAGCACTAAATGTGTCCTCTTGGAATAGAAAAAAAGTAATTATTCATTGTATAAATAAGTACTAATGTTAAAATTTATATAACCTGGGGCGCCTGGGTGGTTCAGATGGTTAAGCGTCTGCCTTCGGCTCAGGTCATGATCCCAGGGTTCTGGGATCGAGTCCCACATCGGGCTCCCTGCTCCTTGGGAGCCTGCTTCTCCCTCTGCCTCTCTCTCTCTCTCTCTCTCTGTCTCTCATGAATAAATAAATAAAATCTTTAAAAAAAAAATTTATATAACCTGAAAGAATAGACAAATTACCAGCCAATCTTACCATCTGCTTTTAATTAGGTATTTATACCATTTAAATTTAATATAATAATTAACATATTATATTCAAGTCTATCATCTTGCTATTTGTTTTCTAATTGTCCTATTCTTTTTTTTTTTCTGCCTTCTTTTGGATTAACTAAATGTGTTCTATCATCCCACTTAATCTGTGTTTGCTATAACTCTTTCATTATTTAGGTTGTTACCCTAGGATTTATAACATTCATCTTTAACTTATCTCTGACTACCTTCTAGGATGCAAATTCAATTCTATCCCTCCCAACTTCGGTGCTGTTGTTGTCATCATACATTCAACTTTTGCATATGTTACAAATCCCACTTTGCATTGATGTTATTGTTATTTAAACAGCTATTTCCATCTGGTATCATTTTTGTTCTGCCTGAAAGGCTTTCTTAAACATTTCTTGTAGTGCAGGTTCTACTGGAGATGAGTTCTTTCTTTCTTTCTTTTTTTCTTTTTTTGACCATGCTTCTTTCCTTTTTAATTTTGTCTTGTATTTTTCTAATTTAAATTCAATTAATTAACATATAGTATATTGTTAGTTTCAGAGGTAGAGTTCAGTCTTATATAATACCAAGTGCTCATGATATCACATGCCCTCCTTAATGTCCATCACCCAGTTACCCCATCCCCCCACCTCCCTATTTCAAGTTTATTTATTTATTTATTTTTTTAAAGATTTTATTCATTTATTTGACAGAGAGAGACACAGCGAGAGAGGGAACACAAGCAGGGGGAGTGGGAGAGGGAGAAGCAGGCTTTCCGCCGAGCAGGGAGCCCGATGCGGGGCTCGATCCCAGAACCCTGGGATCATGACCTGAGCTGAAGGCAGACGCCCAACCAGCTGAGCCACCCAGGCGCCCCTCAAGTTTATTTTTGAAAACTATTTTTTTCCAGGTATAGAATTCTGGGTTGAAAGGATTATTTTCCTTTTATAATTTGAAAGCTGTTGATCTACTGTCTTTTGCATTTTTTATAACAAGAAATCAGTCCTCATCTTCTGTACATAAGGTATCTTTTTGTTGTAGCTGTTTTTAACATTTTCTATCACTAGTTTTGTTCAATTTATTTATGGTATACCTTAATGTGATTTTTTTTAATGTTTCTTATGCTTGCAGTCCATTGAGTTTTGGGAGACTATGAGTTTATTATTCTCATCAAATTTGTAAAATTTGGGGTCATTATTTTTTCTTTTTTTCAGATTTTATTTAAATATGTTAGGTAACATACAGTGCATTATTTTTTGTAACAAATATGTATGTTTTTTGTTTTTCAAATATAAGTTTTTGTTCCCTCTCTTCTTCAAGGCTCCAGTTATCCCTACATGAGACAGCACACGGTTGTCCCACAACTCTCTGAAGCTCTCTTATTGCTTTAAATTCTCCTTTCTTTGTCTCAAATGGGTAATTTTTATTGCTGTCTTCAAATTCACTGTTCTTTTCAACTACAATGTCTAATTTGTAATTAATTGTATTCACTGTATCTTTCATGTCACACACTGTCATTTTTATTTCTAAAACTTTAGTTTGGGCCTTTTTTGTATCTTACATGTCTCTACTGAACTTTTTGAACATATGGAATGCAGTTATAATCATTCTTTTGATGTCTATTCTAAAATATAAGTCAGTTCTTGGTCAGTTTTGATTAATTGATTTCCCCCCTCAGTACTGGTCATACTTTCCTGCTTCTTTAAAGCCTGATAATTTTAGATTGGATGAATTTTACTTTTGTGGGTGCTGGATAGATTTGTGTTCCTACAAATCTTCTTGAGTTTTGTGCTGAGATACAGTTAGGTTTCCTGGAAATAGATCTTTTCCTGGTCTTTCTTTTAAAATTTATTGAGCAAGAATGAAGCAATAGTCAGCCTAAGCATAATTATTCCCCACTACCAAAGCAAAGCCATTCTATGTACCTTACCCAATGCTCATTATTGGAGAGATTTTCCAGTCTGGTTAGTGGGAATGCGCACTACCCCCATCCCTGTAAGAGCCAGGGGCAGGGTTACTTCTAATTCTGTTGGGTGATTCTTTCCCTATTCTTCTGGAATTTTTTCACATGTATGTGCACTAATTTCAAGACTGAACTATTTGATATTGTTTGAGTATAGTGAGAAAATCAACTTAAAAGGTGAATATTGCTGCACACATCAGGATGGTTCACCATCTCCTCCTGGAAATTTCTTTTAAGAAAACAGAATGATAACTCCCAGATCATATGCCAATTACGATAACCAAGTAAGGTAGAAGCCACATGAAGGAAGTAAAGGAAATATTCAGAAAGGAGCAAGACAGCTCAGCAGGGACACATATCAATAACACAGGAAAAGAAAAAAAACTAACTTTCTGATGGTGAGTGGTCACCCTGTTTTGTAAAAGCTGCAGTCCTTGTGTGGAACATCGAAGATTGTGTACATGAGCAGGTCCATTAGCAGAAGTCCTCCTGGACCATGTTTGGTCCAGAGAAGCAGAGGAAGTAGGCTATGCAAATAATAGCAAAGAGGAGCCAGACCTACAGAAGCACCCTGTCTCTGTGACAGCAGAGAAAGAGAGTAGCTAGAAGGCTATTCTGTACATCTCAGCCCAACAAATAGCTGGTCCAGGAAAATAAAGTTAATTCAAGGATGAGGTGTGGTTTTTGTTTTGTTTTGTTTTTCTGAAAAGGATTACACACAACCAATGCAGTGTATTATAAGAAAGAAATTGGGAAAGAGCACCAAAACTTATTTACAGGTGAAGAAAACACACCAGAAAAATATTGCTATGGAGTGTATAAAAAGTGTGACCATTGTGTTATGGATTATTTAAAAAAATGAAGAGATTACTTTTGAAGTCAGACCTAAATCAGAAGTATAGGAACCCAGGGAAGGTATAGGAAGACAACAGGAAGAAATAAAATATGATTTAGCAGAATTCAAAAAAGAAGTAGAGAAGGAAAAGCATCTTAACCAAATTGAAAACAGCGTGAGAGAGAATAGAAAGTGTGTGTGTAGGGGGAGAAAATATGGGGAAAAAATGGGAAAAGTGACATTGAAATGGAAATGGAAATAAAGAGAGGAAAGAGGGAAAGAAGGAAGGAAGGATGGAGGAAGGACGGAAGGAAGCAAGGAAGGAAGGAAAGGACGGAGGGGGAATTTGGGAGAAAAAAAGTAGAAAAGATATGCATTAGGGATCCACATACACATATTTGGAGTAGCCTCTGAAGAAAAAAAAAATCAAACAAATAAACAGAACATGTTTTAAAGTTATAATTCAAAAGTGCCTTTGTTGAAATAAAAGACCTGAATCTGTGCATTGGAAAGACACAATGGGTACAAAGAATTGACCAAGAATGGTCAACATCAAGACACAGTAAAGCTATCAATAGTAAAGCTGTTGTGCTTTAAAATGAAGTTTTTGTTTTGGTTTGGTTTTTGTTTTTTTCCCAGTGAGGCAAAATAAATGTTATTTATGGGCATAAAATAAATAGGTTATATTCATGTTTCTCCACTGCAACATTCAACAACAGAAGATAAAGGAAGGAAATTCTTGATAGATATACTCAAGGAAAGAAAATGTGAGACAAGGAGTGTATCCAGCTCAGCTGTCCTTTAAATACATACTACAGACAAACAGTTTTGAATATGCAAGAACTCAGAGAATATTTTTCTGGTGGCCAAAATGCAGCCAACCAAAGAATGGGTGAATTATGGCAAAATGATGGAAAATGATCCTTGAATAATTTTAACTTAGAACTAAGACTGATATAAATGTTGAATAACATAATGGAATGAAAATATTTAGAGTAAAATGAAAAAGAAAGATAAAAATAAATGGCAGTTATAAATATATAACTATATATCTTAGTAACCGCCTCATGTAGCACAAACTGAGTATTATAAGAAGACAGGAAAGAACAGTTTAGTAGTAAGAGTTTTTAATTCACATCTATCAGTTCACAACAGAGTAAAAGGGCAAGAATGTAAGTGTGAATATGGAAGACCTATATAATTAATAAAATAGTTCTGTCTTAAAAATATACTTTTTGTGTAAGTGTGTAACATCCATAAATTCCAAAAAATAAAAGTAGTTCAGACAACATTCTCTGATCACAGTTTAATAAAACTAAAGAATAACAAAAGCAGAAAAATCAAAGTTTGTTACAGAGGAAGTTTTAAAAGTCTTGGGTCAAGTAGAAAACGCAAACATATGTTGAAAAATTGGTTTAGAAAATCAGCAATAATAAAAAGCTATATATCTGAACATATGGGATAGAGATACAACAAATTTTAGATCACTTTAAAAAAGGAATGAAAAACTAATTCCGCAAAAAATTCAAATATTGGTAAAAAATGAAAAGAAAGCAGAATAAAGGAATTGATGAAGATACTGGCAGAAATGAAAGAGTTAGAAAAAACCTATAGGCCTTCAAGTTATACTAAAAATAATGTGTTTTACTGACTTTGGTGGGAAAATTTGTCACAGGAGAAGGAAGATTCAAAGTCCACTTGAGAAGTTAGCCTGTAATATGTGAAGCTGAAAATAAAAAAGGTACTCATGCTATCCTAGGGACAAACTTTTGTGATTTGTTTTGTTTTTTTGTCATGGGTGATGAGTGAATTTCCAATAAAAAGAACTAGACTTTTATTCTCAGTTTACATAACTGAGAGGAATAAAAACATGAATAGTAAGTTTTATAATAGTACCATAAAGTAATGAAATTAATAAATAATGACAAAAGCTGTGTGTGAAAAGATGCACCACAGTAACAGTGATTTTATTCTTGGATGGTAGATCACAGCCAATGTCTATTTTCCATGTTCTTCTACAATGAGCACATATGCCTTAAGTAATAATAATTAAAATGTGATTTCCTACCTTACAACATACCTAAAAATCAATTCCAGATAGATTGCAAATCTAAATGTGGAAGATAAAGCAACTGAACTTTTAAAGAAAACAGGATAGCATATTTATGACCTTGGAGTAGGCAAAACTTTCTTTAGAAGAATACATGTCAACCAAAAATGATAAACTGGATTGTAGTAAGATTAGGAACTTCTGTTCATCAAAAGATATTATTATTATTTATTATTTATTAGAAGAATAAAAAATGTAGAAGAAATTATTTGCAAGTCATATGTATGACAAAGGACTAGTTTCTAAATATATACAGGTAGGAATCAGCTTGGAATTATGGTAAAGTTAAGAACT
>NC_138373.1:97162121-97197976 GCF_054177405.1 Leptonychotes weddellii
CTCCTTGCTGAGCAAGGAGCTCGTCACAAGACTCGATCCCAGGACCCCAGGATCATGACCCGAGTCGAAGGCAGAGGCCTAACTTACTGAGCCACACAGGCACCCCTCAGGTAATTAAATATTTAATTCCCCCAGACCCACATTAATCCAATAACCAGAGCCTATAACTAGAATCTAATGAGCCAAAAATATCAGGAAAATTTTGACAACAATAAATATCTTCCATGGCTATTTTCTGTCACTTAACCACATATTGAATTTTTCTTTTAAAAATAAAAAAGGAAAGGGGCGCCTGGGTGACTCAGTCAGATAAGTGACTGACTCTTGATTTCGGCTCAGGTCATGATCTCAGGGTGGTGAGGTCAAGCCCCATGTTGGGCTCCATGCTTGTGGGGGTGCTGTCAGCTTGAGATTCTCTCCCTCTCTCTCTGCCCCACCCCCCACTGGCATTCAGCACTCTCTCAAATAAATAAGTAAATCTTCAAAAAATGATAAAAATGAAAATTAAAAAGGAAAGAAAGAGGTATATATTTTCCTCCAAAGAACATATTTGTATTTAATTAAAACACATTGCTAACTACATGATATTTCACTCATAAGTTAGAAAAAGAAGGAAGGAAAGAAGGAAGGAAGGAAGGAAGGAAAAGGAAAGGAAAGGAAAATTTAATAAATTTTTCTTGATTTTAAGGCATTCATGAATAATTCATTGGTTTTCTTTTAAACTATGTAGTGCTAAGTTTTCTCAGGAGAATGTAGAATTCTTATGAATTTAATCATCATTTTACATCTTATTTATAATTTCTTCACCTTTTATATTATAGTGCATGTTAAGGTCCATAACCTGTTGGTTGTTACAAATATTTTAGGATTTCTTAGGGCGCCTTGGTGGCTCAGTCGTTAAGTGTCAGCCTTCGGCTCAGGTCATGATTCCAGGGCCCTGGGATTGAGCCCCTATCGGGCTCCCTGCTCCACGGGAAGCCTGCTTCTCCCTCTCCCATTCCCCCTGCTGCTTGTGTTCCCTCTCTAGCTGCGTCTCTTTCTCTGTCAAATAAACAAATAAAATCTTAAAAAATATATATTATAGGATTTCTTGATAAAAGTATTTTTTTGACACAGTGGATTCTCACTGAATACATCAATTGACTTTCTATTCAGATGTTAGTATTTCATGAAGATGAAATACAATTGAAGAGTCAACTGCTTTAAAAGGAAATAAGTTTTTCTAAACACTGACAATTTTTATCTGCTTAAGAGGTCTTTATATTGGAATAAACTGATGTGTCTTGATTCTGAAATTCAGTCTTTTGGCCAAATACTCTTGAAAACAAGTTCTTGATAGTTTATGGTCTAAAATCAATATTAATAAGATGTTTCCTTCTAGACAAGTATTTAATAAGGAATATATTTTGTTTTTCATTTTGTTAATGAGACAACATTCTAGAAATCTACTAGGGGATAAAAGGTCAAAAGAATTATTACCAATTTTTTTTAATTCTATGCTAAGGCAAAGATATACTATATTTAGGAAAATCAAAAGTAACTTTCTTTTAAGAAGGTGTTAAGTTGAAATAGACAGTGTGGCATTTAACCAGTAGAATTTTTTGCCAGGAAATAACAAATGGTAGATCAGAAAACACAGGAGCCAGTCTTGAAGCTGACCCCCATGACATGATTGACTGCCAAATAAAATGGAATACCACCAATATGAGGTGAAAATAAGGCAAGGAGCTTTTAGCAATCCAGTGGAAGGAAGGATGGCATCACTCCAAGGGCTAAAGAAGAAAGGAGTGCTCTCTCCAAGGTCCAGCTCGAATTACAAAACTCTGGAAGCAATGGGAGGAGCTAATAATACAATGTTCTAGCTGGGGAGGTGCCTGGAAACCCATCAGACTAACATGATGATGACTGAGTGGTTTAAATATAAGACTAGTGGTGTCTGCAAAGAGTCAAGTAAATGTCTGCACTCAGGAGAATATGACACCAAGCAAAAATTAATGCAGACTTTTTCATATATATTACCACATTTTTAAAAATATATAATCATTTATTTTCTAAAAGTACAGACTGCTTAGAGTGATGCTCAAGGACATTGTCACATCAAAGAACAAATATGTCAAATATCTTAGTCTTGAGGTCTCAATGTGTTTTCTTACCTATGAACTGCAAAGACTGAACTGGAAAACTTTGCAACCATTTACAAGTCTAAAGTTTTATTTGTCTGTAATTTTATAATTTGAGATAAAGTATAAAATACCCAAGATACACCAGAGAACAGGAAGAAGTGGTGGGGCTGAAGAAAGTCAATATGAATATTGGCTCTTTGTTATGGCAGGAAGATGGCAAAAATGGATGTTGCACTTTGGGATATAATATAGGAACTTGAAGACAATTCTTCATTCCTTAATGAAACAGATAGGATGGGAGTCAAAAGCTGAAATAAATATTCTGGCATCCAAAGGAGGTCAGTGAAGCTCAGATGAATTACATGAGGTCAACCAGGTTCCATAAACAGGGTTGAGAGAAAAGTATGCATTGCACGGTTTATTTTGAGATGTTCTATAGAAACAAAATTTATGCACACTGACTTCTTCAGTTCTATCCTTTTACACAAATATAGAAATAATTCCTTAAGTATCAAGGTGATAAAAACTGAAATGAACTCTTAACAGAAACACAATGTCTTCGTGACTTCATACATGCACACAAGCAAACGGAGAACAAAATATATTTCATGTCAAGGTGTGGACTTTTTACAGAAAACTAAAGTAAGAAAAACACCTTATGAAACAAGTATAATTCTATACAGTTTTCCAATTGTTCGCTTTTCCTAATTTTATTTAAAAGTGCCAGAATAATGGTTGGAAAAGTGTACATTTCAGAGCCCAATTATGAGCCATGTAAGTAATCAAATGAATTTCTCTTCATTTTATTTTATTACCTATTTTATTACCTACTTACCTATTTTATTACCACATATTTTTTAACCCATTGCCCAATTTGCATACTTACTTCCAACTGAGTAGTGAGTATATTCAAAACTTAAAATACCTCAAGGCCTCCACTGAGGATCTTAAAATTTTTTGCCAATGACTGTAAGAGAAATTCTAAAAGAAAATTTCAATCTGTCTTCAGAAAAAGCAATGGTCCCTGTCACATAGCATAGTAAAAACAAAATGTGGTTTTGTTGAATTAATATTACACACTTTCTTGAAACTATGAGCATAATCTATTATCTATATATCTATCACATAATCTGCTTGAACAAAACTATTCAAAAGATAAAATGATTTTCAGCCTGAAATAGCTAATTAAGCAAACTCTCAGGAATTAAGGAATGCCTAACACAATCTTTCTTCACTCACATGGTTTTAGGGAAATACACATAAGTGCTATCATAAGGTTTCTCTTCCCTATGAGATGATGCTGAGAATACACAAAGGTTGTGGTATCCAAATTAGAAACATTGCTGAAATGCAAATAATATATTATCATCTCTTAACATCATCCTTTCTCCATTGTGCTAGAAGGAAACAAAAATTCTAATAAGCACACTAAGCTGTGCCATATGGACTTGGAACTTTGAAAATGTCTGGATACTCATTTCCTTGAATAAATATAAAATAAGAAATGGTAGGCTAATTATCTTTTTTCTTTTTTTTAAAGACAGAGAGAGAGAGAGAGTATGAATGAGAGTCTGGGAGGGGCATTAGGAGAGGGAGAGAGAATCTTAAGCAGGCTCCATGCCTAGTGCCAAGCCTGATGCAGGGCTCAATCTCACGACCCTGAGATCATGACCTGAGCTAAAATCAAGAGTTGGACACAACTGACCGAGCCACCCAGGTGCCCCTAATTATCTATTTTTGATAATGGTTTTCTAGGATCTGTATCAGAATTTATAGCATTGAAATATTTATTAATAATTCTTATTAGCTCCTTTTCTCGTTTAATGTAAGCTACAATGAAGGTAGGAGGAGCAGGGTGGGGAGCCTGAGCTATGTGTGAAATCACCATGGAAACCACATCTATGGCCAATCAGTGAGAACTGGTAGGCATGATTCTGCAATTATTATTACAAAGCCCCACATGTGAACTTATTTAAATCCTCCATCTCTCATTGTGTATCTATTTTGACTTAATACAATACTGAGACTTCTTCCAGAGTCATCCCTAAGTTCCATGTAACCACAGATCTCCACCAGCCACTTTTCTTAAAACTTGGCCCCAGAATCATCTCTTGATGCATATTAGGGACATTTATTCTCTCTTTCTTTCTCTCTCCTCCCCCCCCCCCACAGCCTTCTCGCATGTCCCTTTTTCAAATATAGGAACAAGAATAGAGATATGTCCACTTCTGGGGGATTTGTTTATTACAACTGGGATTGGAAACAAGCTTTAGGGTAGTTCGTTTTAAGACAGTGTCTTAAAGAATCGGGACAGAATGTTGAAATATGAGCCAAAGTATTTCCAGAAGAATAGGAGCAGTCAACTAAGAGGGGGGGTCAAATAAAATGAGGAGTGATAAATATCTATTTGCTTTCACGAAAAGGAAATCATTGATGACCTTGCTGGAGCCATTGGTATGAAACTGGAGTAGATGAAAGTGGAACAGAGGCTGAGGAGGTGCAGACAGTGAGCTCAGATGCTCTTTCAAGTCACTTCATTATGAAGAGAGAGTGATCTCTGAGAGATATATGGTTGAAAAAGGGCTTGTGTCTTCTAAACTTTTTAAAAGAGTGTCATGAGTCTATTTAAAGCCCAGTGGGATGAAGCCAGTAGAAAGCAAGTAGTTAGGATTGAAAGGAGAAAGGGGAGCAAGGATGGGACCCTGGGAAGTGGTGGATGGTTTGATCTAGGGAAGGAAGAGATAACCAGCTGGTAAAAGGGTAGGTTATAATTCGATAAATATATCCGTGTGGAGGCAGGAAACTGAGGGAATTCCACTCTTAGACTCCAAGTTTCCCTGTGATGTATGTAACAAAGTTACCTTCTAAAAAGGAAAGGCAGGACAGGGGGTAAGAGGTTTTGGATAAGTTGAGAAGGTTTGGAAGGTCTTTTGGTTCTGCTAAGGCCACAGAGGGAGATAGGGAGGGAAATGTTAAAGGATGGCCTGGAAGCACGGAGAAGCCACCTGAGGTTGGAGAAGTTTGAAGTGGTACTAGACTGCTGTTTAGGCCATTTTCTTCAACAGAACCCCACCTCCCCATAGAAAAGATATTGAGAAAAATAAAATGGTACTTCTAAGGATTCTCGAGATTGTGCCACTTAATGGAAATTACATAGCTTTTGCCAGGCTTTAAGATAAATTTAAATACACGAATACTGAAACTTCCAAGGGGACCTAAGATTTCTCATATTTCTAGTTAATATCACTGTATGCCTCCTGAAGGCAGTGATCATGTCTTTTAACATTATGTTCCAAGGACCTACCAGGGCCAAGCATGTAGCAAATGTAATACATTTTGATAAATATGTATTGAAATCAGTGCTAAACACATGGATTTCTTCATCCGCTGTGAAAATAAAGCATGTTCCACTTATCTTCAGGACCAAAAGAAATCAGTATAAAGTGTAAGTATAAAGGAAATGGAAGGTAGACAACTTACTGGCAAATGGCATGTGGAAAGACATACACGTACTTCCAATTTGTTACTTTCTCACAGGAATATGTACTTAAAATTTGAGACCCAAATACAGCTACCAAAAGGAGATCATTGTAGTTAATTAATGTATCAGGTAAGCAGTAGAAGGAGTTAGTAGCCAAATAACAGAGGGCTGAACTCAAGAAAGGTAGTGAGCACAACTACAAATTTCACAGTATTCAGTGATGTCCATGGACTTCATCATAAAACAAGACATGAGAGTCGTTATTTATCATGAACAATAACATTCTGGGATGCTTATTATGTGCCATGTTCTGGGATCAGCACTTGGATGAATTTTCTAATCCTCACAACAACCTTAGAGGCAAGTACTACTAGCATCCTCTGCTTGCACCTAAGGGAAGGATTCTTGGAGCGGTGGAATATCTTGCTGGTGATTACAGATCACTAACTGGCAGAGCTAATATAGATCCAGCTCTCTCTGTCACCAGGATCCACACTCTTTTCCACACTGTCTGCCCATCCAGGGCAACGCCTTCATTTGTCAAATATGGAAACCAAGGCCCAGGGAATAAAGTGAGAATTCATATCCTTTAATTGTCAAACCATAAATTGAACTCGGATGTCTTCATCCCCAGCCCAACAATCTCTTATCTATTCTTGAAAACCATAAGCCCTGATACATAAATTGCTAGTAATTGAAACTTAACTCCAATCCACTGACTTCATGAATGAAATTCACCCTTAGTAAAGCGACTGGATCCATTTTCCATCTCAGTGCTTCTGACCAAACTGAAATGAATCTATTTTAATTCATTGATCACATAGAGGATATATTTTCAACTCAGATACTTGAGAAAAATTTTGTCTTAATACCCCTCACTATTCCCCCCTCCCTGTAGCGTGAGAGGAGCAAGAAGCAAAGGCCACTATAAGAAGGCTTTGAAAGAAATATAGATAAAAAAAGAAAGAAAAAAAAAAGAAGCCTTTGGGAGAATACTCAAAAGAGAAAAAATGATAGTAGCCAAATATTTGAGAGGAAATATGAGAATTAGAGAGCCAAATATGAGAAAGCATTAACCTAAGCCCTTCAAATTTATTGATTCATTTAACACTCACAGAATTGTACTACAGAAAATGGGTACAATTAGCATCTGCATTTCCAGTTGGGGAATGTGAAGGATAGAGAGTTCCTCTCATAGTTAAGAAGTGGTAGACTCTGTATTTGGATCTTGACTCTCTAGCTCCACAGCCCACACTCCTACTGAGAACCTTTTCTTTATTCACATTTACAAATATAAAAGAATGTTGAATAGGACTTCTCCAGGTTTTTGGAATTTCAGCTGAGGCCCCAGATCTGAGGTCAATGGATAAAAAGTGCCATGTCTACGATCTCAAGGATACATCATCACAGGACTTACTGTTAGGTTTTCCAACTGTTCCAGAAGCCATCCCCTTGAACACTCTATGGAAGATAAGGCTAGATTTATTAGAGAGGCATTCCTTCTAGGGCAATTTGGAGGATGATTCCCTAGTGATAGAAGGCAAAGAGAAATCTTTAGATAGACTGGTGGGGTGGCATATTCATGGGGAACGTCAACTGGCATCTCATCCCCAACCAGATGCTTCCTTAGCTGCATAAATTCCTTAGCTCATCCTAGGCAAGTACAAGAGTGAGGTATGAGAGTCCCTGAGGGAATCTAATGAATTCCTGGGGACTGGAGTGCAGAATCTATGAATCTGACTCTGGCCTGGAGCAGTCTGGGGGTGGTGCATGGCTGTAGTTGCCTTTGTCTGCTAAGTGAGGAGAGAAAACAGGGCAGTCGTGGAAGTGGCCGGCTTGCATTTCCAGAATTTTGCAGAACCTGGATGCATGAGTCCTGGTGGACCAAGCAAATGTCATTGAAGTAAGTCAGATTTCAGCCTAAAAGAGTTGTCTACCTAACCCCTGCCTCAGAAAGTTGTCTGATGGAGGAAGAAGACCCAGCAGAAAAAGACTGTTTGGGGGAACGCCTGGGTGGCTCAGCCGGTTCAGTGTCCAAGTCTTGATTTTGGCTCAGGTCATGATCTCAGGGTCATGAGATCGAGCCCTGTGTCAGGCTCGGCACTGGGAACGGAGCCTGCTTAAGATTCTCTCTCTTCCTCTCCCTCTGCCCCTCCCCCCCACCACTCTCTCTCCCGCTCTAAAATAAAAGAAAAAGAAAAAAACTGCTTGGGGTCCACCTGCAGTTCAGAAGTGAGGTGAGAGGCCAAACAATGAAGTGTGCGGGATCAGTGTGTGCACAGGCACAGAGGAAGTGAAATCAACAAGGCAGCTGTGTCCATGATGTCCAGCCCGAGCAGTGGCCTTGGATGAATCACAGAGTCATAATTAGGAACTATAGAAACAACCTTTTGTGGCTGCCGGAGAACACTCTAAAAGTCACAAGAAGCATATGTAAGTCACTTCACCAGGGACAGGGGTTTGGATTTTACTTTTGGCTACTTATCACTCCTATATCTCAGCTCGGGAGAAACTGCATGTCAAGGGTCAGGGACACTTAATAAATGCCTGTTGAATAAATAATAAAAACATTGTCATCTGCAGAGTGTCTCATTACCAGTTCTTGCAAAACAGCATTTCCATATTTGACAAATGAAGGCAATTCTCACCATCTTCCTAATTATTTTTTCAATTTTTTTCAAATAATAGACATCTATATCTTCCTCAGCTAAACATGCCTCTTTCCCCTTCTTCTAGTAAATGCAACCTCTTCTTTTGTGAAGCTGGTCCTCCCCTGCTTAAACTTTTTGACATCAGCGAGGCTGCCAGGCTCGCACATGAACCAGGCTCACCATTCAAAGGGTCCCATTGTTTTAGCAACAGGGATTGTGTAAAGGATTGGCACAAAACTCAAACCTGGTTAATCAGCATTATTCCACAGAAGTGTTACATACAGAAGCAGAAGAGAGAAAGCCGGTCTTTCCTTGGAGTTATGAAGCTATCATGTTTACAACATGAGCTGCTGCTACCGGCCATGTTCACTGTCACGTGGAGAAAGCCAGTTTGAAGGAGAGAATGAAAGCCAGCAAAGACAAGCTTAGGGTTATGTGTGCCTGTGTGTGCGTGTGTGTGTGTGTGTGTGTATGAGAGAGAGAGAGTAATAGAGAGAAGCAGAGGAAAAAACAAGTTTTATAAGGAAGGTAGTAATTACATTTTTCAGTTTAAATTTTCTTTATTAACATTTTCACGCTGTTTAAACAAAAATTATTTTCATAAATCAAAAGAAAACACAAACATACATAATAGAATACATATTGGGAAGACACATGTGAATGTTTATCATTTAGCTGATCCAGCCTTACCAGGAGCTAGGAGCTGCATTGTTTTCTGTAACACTCCAGAGTCCCCCATAAATATTTAAAGCATGCCAAGCTTGTTATCTACAAAGGAGATTCTGGGCAAGAAGTGAGCTCTAAAGCTCCCCTAGAACGTTAGAATGGGGTAAGAGAGTCATTATAAAATCATAAAGCTTTGCAAAATTCAGGCTGACTTCTCCTTATTTTAGAAGTTGTTTTTTATTTTTCTCATATATCTTTCTCTGTACATCCTGTTTCTGACTAGATGGTCTTGTTTAGTATTTCTAAAGGAGATCACCACATTGATTCTTAAACTCAAAGAACTTAAGGCAGAGGGGGAAAAAACTGTGGTTGAAAACTAAGCAAAGTCTAAAATGTTAAAGAAAAGCAAATCAAAATTGTCATGAAACACCAACAGATTTGAAAGTTGAATTATTCAAGGCGGCAAATTTTCTGGATTCCAGCTCTATGCTGCAAGAATTGGAAACAGATAACAGAGGCATTGTTATATATTTTTCACTTCCAGCCTTCTGCTGCCACCACAAAGCACCCCAGTCTCTGTCCCCGTTGCCAGTCGGCAAGAATCTTGCATGGAAAATAACAAGCAGAGTCGTTGGTTTTATTTTTCAGCGACAGACACACCTTTAGGTTTCTAAAAAGAAGATACTCCATCTAAAGTTGCACCTAATCCATTTGTGTAATAATGTACCAGGTAAGACTTGCTTTTATCATTTTTTTTCCACAGTTAGGCACAATTGCAAATATAAAGACTGGATATAATAAGGCAGATAGTTTTGGAAAACGCATAAAATTCCCATCATTTCTCTCCAACTTATAATCTTTAAATTGACATTGCTCACAGTTATGCTAAGATCACATAAATGATAGACTCTCTCCAACTTCAACTTCATTACAAAGTTGGATACCTCCTAACTCCATACATTTTTTAAATAATTGAGACATCAACAAAAAATTGAATTAAATCCTCTTTTCAGAGACACTCTTCCTTTGTCTTGTTTTTGTTTTTAATTTTCTACCCCTCACTTTAGCAGTACTTATGCATAGGATTTCCTTCTTACGTGAAGGCAGTCCTAGTCTCTGTGTGATGTGAAGAGTTCTGAGGAGGAGCCCTGCCCACATACTTATTTTTATTCTCTTCAGACTAGTTTGTATGAAATCCCACATCTCTAGAAAGCCACATTCATGCTGCAGGGAAATTCCTGAAAGAGAGAGGAGGAGAATAGCTGGAGCTGGCCAGTCACTGCCTAGGAAAGGAAATATCATGGCAACACCCAGCAAAGGAATAACTAAAAGGATGTAGCGTCAAAGGAGAGGGGAGTTTTTCTTCAGACTCAAGTGATATAACATGAGAAAGCACTACTACAGAGCCTGGCATACCAAGGTTTTGTACATTTCCTTTCTTCCTCTCTTCTTTGCCAGTTCTCCATGTAACAGAGAACAAGACCGACATGGGATGCCGCTAAGACCCCCAAAGACACATAAATGTCCACATTTCCAACAACAGATTGGAGTTCAGCTAACTTGGTAGGTACCAAGCGTGCAGCAGACTTGTTCTAGACAATGCATGTCTAATAAAATAAGTTTGGAAGGACTAAAAGTTCCCACTATATCTCTCAGCTAAAATTACATACAGATGCTGTTCAGTGCCTGTATTAACTTGTAACTGTGAACAAATTATAAGGTTTTAAGATCACAGAAAGGTTTTTGAAGTTGAAAATAACCACCATTACAGACAAAATAACCTGTCACTTCTTTTAGAGTTCAGGAAAATAAAATGTTGGTAAGAAAATAAAACATTCTGGCTTCGTGCCAGAACATAACATTACACTCTACTTCTAAAGTGCTTATCTTAAGTGTCAGCAAATGGCTATTTGTTTAAATTCATCTCCCTTAAAAATATTTAAGGTCTTTTCAACTGACAATACAGAGTGTCTGTTATATATAAGATTATATGTTAACTTTGTTCTAAAAGTATAGCGTCTAAACTTTTATTTCATCTGAATCTAACTCACATTAATTGTAAAACTCACCCACATATCAAGGAAAAAAAATATCTGGTATATTTAATGAAAAAGGTGACAACTATCTACATTTTAGTTTTGCAATGTGATTGTCTTTTTCCTGGTTTTCATTATTTGAAACAAACAATACACCAAATTTAGAATCTATGTATGATAAGTTAAAATTTCTGTTTATAGAGAGTATATCCTCTAATAAAATTTTAAGAAATATATAAGTTCAGGAAAAAAGGCCTAACTATCATTTTATTCCGCAGTTTTGAAAGTAATCATTTAGGGGCGCCTGGGTGGCTCAGTCATTAAGCGTCTGCCTTCAGCTCAGGTCATGATTCCAGGGTCCTGGGATGGAGCCCCGCGTCGGGCTCCCTGCTCAGCGGGAAGCCTGCTTCTCCCTCTCCCACTCCCCTGCTTGTGTTCCCTCTCTCTCTGTGTCTCTCTCTGTCAAATAAAAAAAAGAAAGAAAGTAATCATTTAATCACAAACAATAAGTAACTGAAAGGAAATTTAAAGGAGGTTGCTTTCACCCACACTCTGATTCATCAGAAAATATGTGGTATTAGCTCTCACAGGGGAAAAAAACTAGTTCTCTTGAGATTTCTCATCTGCAGCTGTAATCTATAGAGGTCTAAAAATCATTGAAATGAATTGCCCCAAGGTTCAACCCAAATTTTGTCTTTGAAGGGCACAGTGAGGGTAAATGTTTGAGCCTAATTATTATGCCACTTCAAATACACTCTTTCAGCTGGATAGGTGGAACAGAGCCATCCGCTCATAGGTTCAACATCGCAAACCTCTACCCTTCTGGCCCTTCCTTAGTTCCTCTTCCTGCATGACACACTTTTCTGGCTTTTATTTTCCTTCTTGCATCTTTCCAACTCTCAGAGGAAAAAAAAAAGCAAACACTAATGTGAAAGAAACTGAACCATGGTACTGAGTGTGTGGGCGTGTGGGTTCACAAAGAGAATCTAGCATACACGGACTCTAAGCTCTCTGTATTGTTTGCCTCAAATAATGACTATAAGGAAAATGATTCTTAACGGTCAGCAGCAATATAAGGCCTCCTAGGATATGCCAAAATGCCAGAAAGTTCCAAGTGTGAGAGAACCTTCTGAAGCATAGCACTGATACATCATCACCCCATTTAGCATGAGGATTATCATTTAATTTTGTGTTAGCAGGTCTAATGTTTTTGGCTATTTGGGGATTGTATTAACTGGTCTAAAGGTCAGAAGATCTAGGCTCTATCCTTAGAACTCTGTGACCTTGAGCAATTCATGTAAATGACCTGTTCCAAATCCCTTGTTCCCCCATTTGTAAAATAAGGAAGTTGGGCCAAATCAGTTTCTAACCTATCGGTCAAAAACCCCTTCGGTGCCATGAAGTTGCTACAAAGGGTCTGATAAATCAAATGTATAACAGAATAAATACTACTATCACACAAACACATGTAATACTAATGTCTTCAAATGTGTGCAGGTACTATCGCTGTTAGTAAAATGTAAGTTCATGGGGCGCCTGGGTGGCTCAGTCGTGAAGCGTCTGCCTTCTGCTCAGGTCGTGATCCTGGGATCCTGAGATCAAGCCCCGCATCTGGCTCCCTGCTCCGCGGGAAGCCTGCTTCTTCCTCTCCCGCTCCCCCTGCTTGTGTTCCCTCTCTCGCTGTGTTTCTCTCTGTCAAATAAATAAATAAAATCTTTAAAAAAAAATGTAAGTTCATTTAAAGGGCTTATTAAATTCAGAAAAGCATTTTGTTACTTTGCATTTTTATTAATTGTCCAACAGTAAAATCACAACTGGTATTATGGGAGCAGTCCCCCTAAAAGGTTTGGTGAAATCTGAGATTACCGCCACCTCTAAAATTCTAAAACTCCTTGGAAAACAAATTCCATACAAAATTCTAGAAGGGCTATAGAAATTTTAAAATAGAGCTAATGGGCATCTCTCTGTCCCGTGGCCTGTTTTCTGCCTCATAGCCAAGGGTGACCATTACTGCATATAGGAATATGGATTCTAATCAGAATGCCTTCAGACTCCAACTTAAGCTAGGCACACCAAAGACCTTGAAACATGTCTCTTTCTCTTTCTCAGAATTACCCATGGAGATAGTCTAGCCTGTAACAACGTCAATGTTCTTCTTTGAATGCAAAACTTCAGCTATGAAATTCCATGCTAGAAAATAATTTTGAGATGCCACATGAGAAATTTCTAATAATTCTTTTAGAATAAAAAAAGTAGTATTAGGGAAATAAAATACTTCTACAAAGTTAGTCCCAAAAAGACAGGAAAAGCTATTTTCTATATCTATTTTGATGCTTTAGACATGATAGATTTTCTCTTCTTTTCTCTTTTTTATCCTTTCATTAGTCTTAATTTTAAAATATAAGTGTCCCAAACTGCCAAGTGGGCTAAAGTCTTTATCAGGGATAGCAACTGATTAATTATTAAGATAATTGATAATTCTTTCTTTGGTCTATTTATCCACTGTCTTTATCTCTATTGTCTACATATCCCCACCACCACTTCAGTGGACTTTTCTCAGGCTTCCATACCTCCCAAATCTCAGAGCACTGGATCACTCTCAGCAGTGTTCAGAATGCTAATGCTTACGTTCTCTCTACATTCTGATTTCTTCCAGATAGAGTTCATGTTGTCCTAGTCAAACCACCCCTTTCCCATCCCTGCTTGATTCCAGTCTACTTCCTACTCAAATCCATCCTGTTCTGCCATCAGAATTATTTCTCTAGAATAGATTTACTTACATTAACAGCACCCAAGTTTTTTAAAAATCTTCAATTACCAGCCTACAAAGTTTTACAAGCTGGATGTGAACCTAACTTTTTAGCCTCATCTCCAGCCAGCTGAATCTTACTATTATTTGAATGCACCATGATGATTTTGTGGTGCTACTTATTATGTCTAGAATATTCTGTCTCCAAAGCCTCCTCACCTCTGTATCCTCTCCTGTCAAGGTTTTATTTATTCTTCAAGATCCAGATTAAACACCCCTCCTATATTTAGCTTTATCTTACTCCTTTTCCCATAGTGGAATTGATTGAATCCTCTGTGAGATATTAACTAAACATGGGTGTGTGTATCATACCAGATACTGAGAGTACAAACGTTTATAACGAGACAAGTTCTTACCCTCAGTAGGCAGACTAGTAAAGAATACAATATGTAAAGAAATAAATGCTACTTTTGTCAGTTCTAAGAAGAAATCTGTACCCAGTGCAGTTGAGCACCAACAAGAGAGTGGTCAGTTCTATCAGAGAGAGGAGGGGAAATGGATCAATAAAGGCATCATAGAGGAGATAATATTTGAGCTGAATCTTGAAAGAACACTAGATCCACAACAGGGGATAAACAACGATCAAGAGAGGTGGGAGAGTCTATTCACTCATTCAGTTACACATTCGACCAACATTTATTGAACCATATGTCAGGCACCACACTAGGTACTGAAAACATAAAGCTAAAATAACTCTTTATCTTATAAAAGACAAACTAGTAAATAAGCAATTATATTACAAAGGATTTGGTAGACAGCCTCTAAAATAGCCCCCTGTGATAAGGAGAATGACTCCAACTTCATTTGATATTTGACTTCTGACAGGTTTCATGCCCTGACTTCCTCCTTTCCCTTTTGCTCCATATCAGGGCAAGAATATAAGAAGCCTTGGCTCTATCATTAGTGCTCATGGAAAAGTTCAAACTGTCCTAAATCCATTCCTGTGGGAATCCTCACTAAGGTCCCACTCTCCACCACAAGAAAAACCAAAGCCACTGTCCTCTTTTCTCTTCTCTGAAGACATTCCAGACTGGCTTTTGTGCCTGCCCTACTTTCTTCAGAAAGACCTATAATGTGAGCAATAAATATTTATAAACCATCTTGATGCATGTGTGGTATCATCTGTCTTAACATGTGAATCAGTTCTGAGGAGGGGTTTATTGCCTTCCACAGGGAAACCACAAAACACTCCCAAGGATCCCAGCCTCCTGGTGTTTATGTTCTTGTGTAATCCCGTCCATTTGAATGTGGGATGAACATAACAAACAGATTATGCCAAAAGTGATGTATCATATCACTTTTAAGTAATAGGAGTAAAGCAATCCTGTGCATTTAGATTGCAAAGACTCTGGTTTCTCCCTTGCTCATGCTGTATTGCTGTCTTCCTCACTCTGATGGAAACCAGCTACCATGTTGTGAGGTACCCTATGAAGTCCACATATCAAGCAACTGAGGGATGCCTATGGTCAACAGTCAAGGAGGAACGGAGGCCTTCAGGATATCAGCCTGTATGGAACTGAACCTGCCAACAGCAATGTTAGTGAGGTCTGAAGTGGACCTTCTCACAGATGAACCTTCAGATGAGACCACTGCTTTGGCCAGCACCTTGATTGTAACCATGTAAAAGACCCTGAGATAAAGAACCCAGTTAAGCTATGCCTGAATTTCTGATGATTTAATAAGGGTTTATCATTTCAAGGCACTGGGTTTCAGGGTAATTTGTTAAATATCAATAAATAACTCATATAATGGAGTATGGCAGTGATAAAAATACGTGAAGATAGCATGATACTTCGGGGTGGTGGTGAGGCATCGGTGGCTAACCCAATCTGAACACCTCGGTGAAGCATGGAGACTTGAGGAGTTTGATGAATTCATGAAATGCAGGTGCTTAAAATAACTCAGTGTGGCTGAACTAGAAAGTTGGAGGAGGGTTTGTCTCTGGTTGGGCCTGGAAAGACGCACTAAAGCAGGATACGAGAATGCCTTGTAAGGCCATGTTAAAGGGCGAAAAGAAGTCATTAAAGAATTCTAAACAGCACAACAACATGATCATATTTGTGTGACATGAGCTTCTGCTGTTTGCACCCTCAGATTCAGCCTGTCTGGGCAGGTTTTAAGGGCTAGCGGCCCAGGTCCTCAGTAACTGGCTTGCGTGAGTCACCAAGAAATATCCTGGGAAACAAGTCAATCTGCAAGAAGCAAGAGTTCCTAGGACTCTTAGAGTCAGTGAGAGAAGAGAAGTCGTTCTGAATGTAGCAGTGCAGTATCCGCCACCCTGATTAGCCTTCATTCCAGCCTCTATGGATTGATGCCTGAGCCCCGAGAAGAAAGAACTGCAGTCACAGGGGCGCCTGGGTGGCTCAGTCGTTAAGCGTCTGCCTTTGGCTCAGGTCATGATCCCAGGGTCCTGGGATCGAGCCCCGCATCGGGCTCCCTGCTCGGTGGGAAGCCTGCTTCTCCCTCTCCCGCTCCCCCTGCTTGTGTTCCCTCTCTCGCTGTGTCTCTCTCTGTCAAATAAATAAATAAAATCTAAAAAAAAAAAAAAAAAGAACTGCAGTCATAAGCAGGAAATCTAAAAGGACTATTGCACAAGGTTCCCATGGGACTCAGATCCTAAGACAATACCAGCAAATCAACAGCAGTGTAGTCAGTAGATTTGGCAGGAAGAAAGGTACTGGCTGCTTCGCAAGGACATTGGCATCTTAAATATTGGACACCAGCACTGGCATCAGTGCCCTGGTAAGGACTCCAGATCTTTCAGAAGGCGTTATTTTTTTTTAGGAGCTAGAACAAGAGAGAAGAAAAATAGTGGACAACAACAACAACAACAACAGAACAACCCTAAAAACAAAACAAAACAAAACAAAGAAACTACTTAGAGCACACATGAAACATCACTGGCCCCCGGCTTCCCATATCTGGAGAATTTGAGGAAACTAGAGTTTCTTTGATCGGGGTGGGAGGGGGAGTCAAAAAAAAAAAAGAGGAATACTACTTTTTATTAAACTTTATTCTTTAGGATAGTTTAGATTTACAGAAAAATTGAGCAGATAGTATAGAGTTAACAGATGCCCACTCCCTGCAGTTTCCAAGATAAGTTATATCTTACGTTAATGTGGTACATCTGTTTACAATTAATGAAACAATACTGATACATGATTATTAACTAAGAGCTATATCCTTAGTATTTACCTAGTGTCCTTTTTCTGCTCTAGGATTCCATTCAGGAGACCACATGACATTTAGTTGTCATGTGTTCTTAGGCTCCTCTTGGCTGTGACATTTCTTCAGACTTCCCTTATTTCCAATGACCTTGACAGTTTTAAGGAGGACTGGCCAAGTATATTGTAGGATTCCCCTCTATTGGAATTCTCTGGGGTTTTTCTTTTCTTTTTTTACTTGTTTTTTAAATTTTTTTCTTGTTTTTTAAAAATATTTTTTAAATTTAAATTCAATTAATTAACATATAATGTATTATTGGTTTTAGAGGTAGAGGTCAGTGATTCATCAGTCTTATATAGTACCCAGTGCTCATTACATCATATACCCTCCTTTTTTTTTTTTTTTTAAGATTTTATTTATTTATTTGACAGAGAGAGAGAAAGCGAGAGCAGGAACACAAACAGAGGGAGTGGGAGAGGGAGAAGCAGGCTTTCCGCGGAGCAGGGAGCCCGATGCGGGGCTCGATCCCAGGACCCTGGGATCATGACCTGAGCCAAAGGCAGACGCTTAACGACTGAGCCACCCAGGCGCCCCATCATATGCCCTCCTTAATGTCCATCACCCAATGGCTTCATCCCCCCCCCCCACCTTCCTCCCCTCCAGCAACCCTCAGTTTGTTTCCTATAGTTAAGAGTCTCCTATACTTTATCTCTCTCTCTGGTTTCCTCTTGATTTATTTTTTCCTCTCTTCCCCTATGATCCACTGTTTTGTTTCTTAAATTCCACATATCAGTGAGATCATATGATAATTGTCTTTCTCTGATTAACTTATCTCATTTAGCATAATACCCTCTAGTTCCATCCATGTTATTGCAAATGGCAAGATTTCATTTTTTTGATGGCTGAGTAGTATTCTATATATATATATATATATATATCACATCGTCTTTATCCATTCATCTGTCGATGGACATCTGTGTTCTTTCCATAGTTTGGCTATTGTGGACATTGCTGCTATAAACATTGGGGTGCATGTGCCCCTTCAGATCACTACATTTGTATCTTTGGGGTAAATACCCAATAGTGCAATTGCTGGGTCATAGGGTAGCTCTATTTTCAACTTTTTTGGGGAACCTTCCTACTGCTTTCCAGAGTGGCTGTACCAGCTTCCATTCCCACCAACAGTGTAGGCAGATTCTCTCTGGGGTTTTTCTTATGATGAGATTACATTGTAAGTTTGGGGGAGGAGAAATACTATTTTGATATTGAAGTTATGCCCATTTTTATCTCCTCACTGCTTTGGCCTGGGAAATGTACAATGTATTACATTTGTATTTTGAAAAGATCATTACAGTAAAGGAAATAGGGACTGGGGCCAATAAACTAAGCAGCATGACCAACTTGAAGACGACTGTGATGATTCAGATAAGATATAATAAAGATCTGAGCTAAGGCAACTGTAGTCTGAAGACTGGACAGGAAAGATACAAGATATGTTAAGAACTTAGAAATAACAGAACTCTAAAACCAGTTGTATATGGATGGGAAGAATCTGCAAAAGCGACTAAGAAGAAATGTGGAAGAATAACCAGAAAGAGCAGGTTGCCAAAGCCAAAGGGGGTGCGGGGGAATCTCAGGAATGCTGTAGTCCAATAAATGAGGGCCAACATGATCTTTGGACTTGGAAATTAATAGGGCTCTTAGTCAGAACCAGCAGCATGATTAGAAGGTCTGGAAAGTGAATTGAATAAAAGGAAATAAAAAATACTGAATGTCAATATTTCTGATTCTAATTATAAAGAAAAGAATCATCAGGGTAGAAGTCAGGAGATATTGAGAATTAGGATGTTTAATGATATATACGACGTGAGCATATTTTTGTAGGCCATATGATGTGGAAGAAACCAGTAAAAAAAAAAAAAGATTAAAAATATGGAAAAATGAAAAACTATTCTGAGAGTAGATGAAAAGATGAGATCACTAATAATAATAAGCTACACACAGTCAGTATTTACCTCTCTGTTCCGGGCACTGGGGTCGGGCTTTGATGCATTATTTGCATTAACCTTAACAACACTCCTAGGTGGTTGAGTGTTGCGATTATCCTCATCGATGGCTGAAGAAACTAAAGCATACAGCAGTGTGAGTCAAGATTTGAACCCAGGCAGATCACCTCCACTTGCTTAATCACTGCTGTATATTGCTTCTCCAAAGTGTGGGTGGTAGCCTGAAACAGCAGAAGAGGTATCTGTAATATGGAGGGAAAGCTACAAGCGTGGGTGGCTCAGGGTGGTTGCATAATAAATATTTGTAGGATGAATGGAAGAGTAACAGCGTGCAGATGTAGATATGTAACTATAGGGGCAGGAAGTTGATGGAGGGCACACTTTACAGTACTGCTTACATCACCATCTATGAATGTGTAACACTTTGTGCATGAATGGTAGAACACTTGTTTCATTCCATTACAATTCTGCATTTCACCTCTGTCTCCTCACTTACCTAAATCTCACTTCCTCAGCAAGGAGAGAGGTTGGGGCTGACCTGTTCCTTGGATTCCTTAGGCCAGAACTGCTAAAGGCTTCAGAAGGTGTCGGGGGCAAGGAAGGAGCAAAGCTCAATGAAAAGTTGAAATCCAAAAAGCTGAAAATCAAAGTTCCCCAAATAGATGGAAACCGCAGAAGCAGTTTTGGAATCCAACAGAGTAGAGGCAAGGATTTGAAATCCTGGGAGTCAAGAACCAGAGAGAGGCCTGGGAAAATGAGCTCAACATGTGTCACGTTCTAAGTCTGACATTCAGTTGCCGGTCACAGTGATGGATGGCCAAACTGGCAAGTGTAAAGGGTTATGAGGGGTCAATACCTCCAGGGAGTGAACATCTTAGGGGCAAGGGATTTGTCTTTTTTACCTACAATTAAGGTCTTAGTATCTGACACAGTGCCTCTCTATACTAGATAGAGAATGTGTTAAAAATACTGAATAGGCGAGAACCTCATCATCTGTGGGATTGAACTAAAATCTTTAGAGTGATTAGTGACTATCTAAATTATAACATCTGAATTTGAACTTGAAAATTATGCTATAATGTCATTTGAATATGCAGTATGTCCCTAGTTTATCATTGGACATGACTCACACATATACTATATAGTCCTATTTAAGATGATAAATGATTACCCTTCAAAGGGAACAATAATAGAAACACGATTCATAAATTGATTAATCATTCTTTATAATTACAGTCATAGCATCCCCAAACATTTTTACTGGATACATGTGCAACCCAGCTGCCTCTCTCTAGTCTTCAGGTTTCCCCAAGTTTATCAGGTAAATTTGATCAGGGATATAGAAACACTACTAATAACTGTAATGAGTAAATTATCGCAGGGATTAGGCCTTATAAAAGTTTGGGAGTTAATGAAAAAGTTTATAGAAGACCATTGTTTCTGCCTCTGGTGGTGGGCCCAAAGTCACTTATAGGTCAAGGTTCTGGTGATCTGAACACGAAGAGGGGATGTCTGAGGACAAATTGGTACCTGAAAGCCATGAATACAAACTAGCCCCCACATCTGCCTCTCACCATCTCCAAATTTGAGATGCAGATGACCTGAAGAAGGGAGTCATCCCTTTCTTCACTGGGCTGCTAACCTGCCTGGCCCAGTACTCTAAAGAAGCTGAAGAAAGACATGGGAGAACTGGAGATCCCAACAAACTGGGCCAGCAGATCAGCTGCAACGCATACAAACTTCAAAGGTGCCTGGCACTCTTCAACCTTCGGATCATAGTTGCTGCTGCTTTATTTATGTCTCCTGAATCGCACATAAATTTGTCCTTTGTCAGTTGTAACCTAGAACAGTACATAAAGGGGAATTCTGGGAAATGTAGTTTTCGATTAGCTGAGCAGATGCAATATGAACAACCATACTAAGTAACACTTATATGCTATGCAAATTTGTGTTGGCCCGTCACTCGGGAACTCCCCTGCTGCAAAGCTGTGCAGGATGTTTCCAGGTTGTTGGCAAAGTACTCACATCATCTTGTTTCCACTTGAGGGTAGGCATGGCTAAGTCTCTGCTAAAACTGTGGATACCTGGGAGCAGTGGAAGTAAGGCACAGCACTAGAAGTAGCCAGAGCAACACACCTCTTTTTACTTCCACGCACCAAGAGGAAACGCCAGATGTCAATGTCACCTTCAGTTCCTAGAACAGCCACCCACAGTACTAGAGAAAGGAGGAAGATTTCAAATTCTTAACTCCATGTAGCTCCACATCCAGCTTCCATATCTGCCTATACTTGCTCTTCCCTCAAAGCCACCAAGGGAAAATGACAGGGGGAACACACATTCCTTCAGGGAGAAAACATCCCCCTGCACCTGTCAAGTGTGGTTTGGGCCCCATGGTCCAGACAACAAAATAAATAACAATGGTCAACCTAACACATTTCCTAAACCAGCTAAATGAGTCTTAAATAACATCATTTGTGAGATGCCAAAATGAAGTCGAGTTAAAGTGTTGTGCAATGTGTAGCCCGATTATTTTGTTAGCTTTTCCTAGAGTAAGATGAAGCAATCAGGTCTGACTTTTTTCTGCTGCTATCTAGTCTCATGACTGTCTAACACCAATGTTTAGACAAAAAGAAAATATTCTCTCTCTCTCTCTCTCTCTCACACACACACACACACACACACACACACAAACACACGGACCTCCCAAGAATAATCAATGCCTTTAGACATTTGGCAGCTTGAAATCAGACTTGGTTGGGAGAAGAGAGAGTCTGTGTCTTCAGTGTTGAATGATCCTGCTAAAAATTACCAAATATATATTATTAAATAGAAGCTCTAACATCTCATCTGAAGCAGTTGCTTTCAAATTCATGGTTGTTTCATAGTTTTCTCCAAAAACAATAGGTCAGTATTTGTGAAACTTAAACTCCACTTCTGGTGATTCTCACAACCTCCACCACCAAATCAAAGTTTCTTCCACCAGTGAATTGACCATCCCATCTCTAGATAGAGAAAACTGTGAGTAACTTTTAAGGAAAGCTTCTCTAATTGAAAAAGTTAAAAAGTTCAACCACACATTTCATTGCGTATACAATGCACCTCCCCACAGAGGTTTATTAGCATCTTTGAACTTCAGTTTGTGAAACTGCGGTAATACCTTTCTTAAAAGGTTATTTCAAAAACTGAATGACATTTAATATAATATTCCCACGACACACACTTAGCATATATTAAGTATTCAGTAAACAGAAGCTATATTATATATTATTCATAATAATCAATTCACACATATGTGTACATGTATGTGTACAAACATATATGTGTGTGCATGAATACATAACTTTATATATTATCTGTTACTTATATCAGGAGAAAATAATTACTCTTTCCATATTGAGTACATATGCGAAAGAAAAAAAATTCATCTATATAGAAATGGGAAATGGAGTGAAAGAGGCAGAGAGGTATTGAGTGAGGAAATGAAGTAAAACAGACACTCTCATTAAATTAACTGTTGCAAAATCTCATCCATATTTCAATTTTGAATCTACCAACAGATATGCTTGAAAAGTCTATATGATGTCAAGTAAGCTGAAATCAACTGCCCTTGACCTTTATTTTTACTATAAAAACAATACTAAAGCTTTTAAGGATGGTGAGTTCTAACAATTTTCCAGGGTTTCTTGTAAGAACAGATGCTTATGTACTGTCTAATTTTTCACCTTATTTTAAGCTGCTAAATCATAACATGTGTTTATTATGCTTAAATGAACAAAGTTGAAACGATGTTAATTTTTTCCTGGCATTTCATGTGCTTCAAATGTTTTTTATTGTTTTCCTAAATAAGGTTATTTCAGTCATATGGGGGTGAATCTCTGTATTTACCATGTTTTTCTAATTTAGCAAATTAATACAAATAATAAATCATTTGGCTCATATTGCTAATGAATTCCCTAATGTGCCCATTACTCACTGAATAATTCCTGAGATCCTACTGTGTGCCAAGTATTGTTCTAGACCCTGGCAAAAGAGAAACAAGTCTCTAGGGGTCCCTGGGTGGCTCGGTCGGTTAAGCATCCACCTTCAGCTCAGGTCATAATCTCAGGGTTCTCAGATGGAGGCCCGCATTGGGCTCCCCGCTCAGCAGGGAATCTGCTTCTCTCTCTGCCCCTTCCAACTGCTTGTTCTCTCTCTCTCTCTCAAATAAATAAATAAAATCTTAAAAAAAAAAAAGGGAGAGAAAAACAAGTCTCAGTTTCTGATTCTAACAGATTTATTAAATCTACTGCTGGGGTAGATATATATTTTTTTCAATCACTCTACAATGTGATCAGAAGTAAATACAAAATAGTGTATGGTAAGAAAGGAAGTGATAAATATTCTGTGGGGAACAGAAAGAAAGAAATTAGAAAATAATGGAGTTGATATTTTCATTGGGTATTAAAAGAATGGCTCAGACAGAAATAGTCAAAGAGGATTTTAAGCAGAGAAAATACGCTGAGCAGTGTCAGGGAGAGCTGAAAGACCATGAGACATGCTGGTATAAGACAAATGATGCCCCAGGGTGGAAACATTAGCAACAGAAGCAAACAAACACACCAGGTAAATTTGGAAAGGCATTTGGAAGAATCTGGAGTTTGTCCTGTCAGAACAGAACCCTTTAAGGATTTATTTTCAAAATACTGACTTGGCTCAAATATTCAAAAAGTGAAAATCAAATGAAATAGTATAGAATGGATGTTTTCCTGTGTATATCTCTTCTTGAATTTTAGCTTGGGCAACACAATATTATATTAGGTTTCCAAACAATTTGGAGCCTTTTAAAAAGATATGCTAATGAACTACATATTGAAGGTACAAAGTAAAGAAATTTTAGCTGATAGAAGTCTGGGAGTAAGCTCAGAATAGAATACAGCTTCCGGATGAAGGTTCTCTCTCTCTCTGTCATTATACTGTGGAAAGATTTATACCTAAAGGATTCAGGAGTCTTCTCCTTCCAGCTTACCCATCGTAAGTAATTATAAGCTATCTATAAAACAATAAAACATCAATCTTTTTAATGATTCAGTCCTATAGAAATATAAATAAATATTTTAAAATGTATAAGAGCAATATATTTCTTTGGCATGAGGGGGAGCATCTGCATAGAAAAGATGGAAGAAACAAGTACTCACAATTTCAAAGAGGCCAGGGACTGATTCATTAGAACACGGCAGAAGAAAATTTGTATGTGGGGGTTTATGTTGCGATGCAACATCTTTGAATAAATAACAAATAATCTCAAATAATATTTAAAACAACCCCAGAAGCTAACATTCTCAAAAAAGAAGCAAGAGCACTGATAGAAGGAATACAAGTCTCAAGTAGATTGATTTTCAGAATGTCACCAAGTCAGGGAGGAAAAGGAGCAGAAGAGATCATGAATTTTTGAAATTCCAATGTCAGAATTTCTAAGAGTTAAAATAAGAATAAAATTTTATTAATTTCAGTTTTATAGAAAAAATAAAATCTATTTCAACTTGTAACTATTTACATCCATTGGCTCCTACTAACTGACATAAATACGTTGCATGTAGTTATTAGGCTGTACATTCAAACTTGTATTTTTATTCACTATTTCTCCATGTACTTATATTCATGCACAGTCATTACTAATGACTATAATGTATTCTCATTACAATTGCTAGTCAGACCAGTGAGGTGAGAAGGAATTTCTACCATCTCCAAATCAAAAATCACTACCATTCATAATCTAATTGAATAATATCTGAAAGTACACTAGACCAGGAATTAGGAGACTGTGTTTTAGTCCCAGCTGTACTGTTAATATCCCAAGTAGCTTGTTTTACTATTTTACCTCCTTCAGAATTCGCTTCCCCAACTGTAAAATGAAATGGTTGTAAGGAAGATCTAGATATCTAGATATCGTTCACTCTTTGATTCATTTATTTGCTTGTTTATGTATCTATCCAACTGATCTTTACTATTATTTATATTTATTTTATGATATTTATATTTATTTATCCTATCTGTATCAGGTGCTAGAGATACAGCCCCTTGGGATATAGTAGTGGACAAGACCATCATAAGTCCTGACTCTTCTAAAATTCAAATATTCATGATAGGAGACAAACAATGAACCAAAAAGTAAGTGAGATAATTTCAGATAGTTATAAATGCTGGGAATATGATTAAGAATATCTGATGAGAAACAGGGATTTGGTTTTTGTACATGTGTACAAATGGATGCAAAATGCAGAATGTGCTTGGACCCATCATGCTTCATATTTGAGGGATGTTTCTTGCAGTTAAATTACCCACTGGTACAAACAGCAAAAATAAGATGCTTATAGACATTTTACATATCATTCTTTGTAGATTAGTTGCCCAATTTAGGCAAAATCCCTTTTAAAATCTAATTATTATCTGGAACATATAAACAGAATATTAACATAAAAGTAAAAAGATATTAAAGTGAAAAGGAAATGAGAAAGGGGTCATTTAGTTGTCCCCTCTTGGGACACCATGACAGATCAGAAGGAGGGTAATATTTGTCATGTCCAGAAGAGCAACACAAAGGTAGAATCAAGAAGACTGTGAATCCCACTTTTCCTTATATGATTTCCCCTGGAGTGTGAACATCTATGTTTCAGTTGTTTTCTTTCATTAAATGACAAAAGCTTGGATACACATCTCATAGCTGAGGAAGGCTCCACCTCACACCTGGTCCTGTATAGATGCTGGAGACCTCTGAATCAAAGTGACGAGGAAGAGAAGAAATAGCCAACATGAACTATAAACAATAAACTGCTTCCTCCCAAGACCATGAATTAAGACTTAATACTTTAACTAAACATGAAACCCTTTCTCTTTCATTTCTTTTATTCTGAAATTGGCCTGGAAAGATAACACCCTCATCTACATCCCTTGGACCATCGCTAAGGTGGGGTTGGAAGGAGCCTCTGGAAATTAGCCTTTTGTTTTCAGGCTAAGAGAAAATCTAACTGTGCCTCTAACTTTTCACAAGCAAACTAAGAGATCTCATTGGTTGACTCCTTTGAATATACACTGTCGAGTTAGAAAAAACCTACCAAGGAGGCTTTCATGATTCAGGATGCAGGCCTTTTGGCAAGTCCCTGCCACCCTGGTTAGGGATAAATGTAAACGAGGCTAAGATCAGAAACTTCTTAATTCCTGAAATTGCAGAATCTACTGCTAAAGCAATAGCTGCCCGTAAAAATCCTTAGACTGGCCAAAGTTCTCGATAACAGAATAGCCTTTGATTATCTTTTAGCAGAAAAGTGGGGAGTCTGTTGTGTTCCATCTGCTGTATCTGGATTAACACTTCCGGAGAAGCTGAAACTCAGTTATGCAAAATCACTAAGCAAGCTACGTGGCTTGAAAGGGTGACTCCTTCAGTGGGGTCTTTCTTTCATAGGTTTGGGTCTTGGGGACTATGGCTCCAAAGAGCATTAAAAACATTGGGAATTATCCTGCTTATAGTTATAATAATATCCCTGGTGTGTTGTATCCTCTCAAAAGGGGGGAATTGTTAAAAAGAAAACCACAGGCCCAAAATGGCATTGCTTAGCCCAAGCCACCAAACCAACACCTAACCTAATTGCAGTTTCAGCCTCCCCCAGAAATTAAATCTTAACTGGTCAGCCAGAAATGTTCTGATCAGCACCAATCAGATAATCTGTCATATGGCCCCCCTCCATCCCTCAAAGGAATAGGAGGTAATCCACCTGATAAAACCCTCTGCCCTTCCACCTAAGGGAAGGTGACCTTGCTGGAACAATCCTATCTTTTCTTTTGCTAATAACTTTCTTACCCCACCCTGTTTCCTCTAAAAACCTTCCATTTTATACAACTCTGCTGAGCTCCCTTCTACTTGCTAGATGGGATGCTGCCCTATTCATGAATCACTTAAAAAGGCAATTAGATTGTAAAAGAAGAAGGAGGAGAAAGAGAAGGGGGAGGAAGGGGAGGAGGAGAAGATGATGACTAGGAATCCCAGTTTTCCTTATATGATTTCTTCTGGATTATGGACATCTATATTTTCATTTTTTCATTAAATGTAAAACCATTTCTCCCTTTTTATTTCATATAAAGGACATAAAGACAAATTTATAATTTCCTCAAATTTGAGACACTATGCGCTGCGATGTACATATAGAGTTTACAGAAGGTGTATTTACCACTAAAACAATCTGCATATGCAAGAACAGTCAAGCAGAGCTTCGTTAGAATTAATTTTGAAAGCATGCATAATGTCACCATAGAGTGATTGCCAATTTTTAAAGTAAACATCCAGTCTCTGTTTCAAATCATAAAGTCAAGATATTCCTAAAGTCATTTTTATCTCCGTTGATTTGCTGAACAAGTCCTATATCTTCCAAACACCTCATCTATAAAGTAGTTCAAAAAACAGTACACCAAGTGGAGAGGAATTTAAAATAATAGACAAATAGCTCAAATTATGGGTGATGGAGGATATCTACTTCATTTGTTCACAAAGGAGATTTGGAAAATAATGTTAAATGTGGCGTGAATGAGGATCTTCCCTTTACAAAGACAACACATCAAGTATAAAAAGCTTTTTTTTTAATAGGCCAAATTGAATCTCCTTTAAAACACGGCTTGGCCCCAGAAAGCTACTCACACCAGCTCACAGCAGAACAGCTGCTGCCTCATCAGGGAGCTCTGGACAGTGTAGTAAAATGAATGGAATCAGTTGGCCTTAGCCAGATTATAACAATGTAACTGTAGAAAAAAATCCACCCAACTTAAAAAAGTAACAAATACTCTGAGAAAGTACTTCAAGTTCAGAACTAAAGATACTACCAGTATTTATTTAGATCTACAATTTCTCTTTCACAATTCAGAATTAAAGTATACATACTTAAACCATTTTAGATAAGACTGGCTTATTTGTGCAGAAAAATTTTTATTTCAAGACAATATCAATTTTTCAATCTTCCAAGGTAGTAAACATTTTTCAATGTTTCAAAGTAGTCAACAATGACCCACTTGACAATGAAGAAACAACTAAGTAATTTTTAAAACAATTATTTGATAATTATAAATCCTCTGAAAAGAAAATTTCTTTTAAGATAAAAGTTTCTGGTCATACTAGGTATCCTGAGATATAAAAGGAAAAACTTATTCCAACTTTAAAAAAATATGAGTCAGAAGTGTCACCCTGGCGATGTCATAAGGAATACAGAGCATTGTTCTGTTTGTCACTGTCCATATGGTCCCATGACAAGTTTGGTGCAACAGTGTCCTAACCCCCAAGCTTTAAAACAGGACATTTGTGAGCAAGTCGGTTCTCTTTTCTTTCAGTCTTTTGCTCTTTGCTTGAGGTACCCAGGTGCAGCTGTCATGCCATGAACAGGAGGAAAAGGCCTGGATAACTTTCAAACTGGCTGTGCTATTACCAAAGATGGTGAAGGGCTGTCCAGGCACAGAAATTTTTTTTTTTTTTTTTCAGGCACAGAAATTTTATGAATCGACTATGATTTGCTTACCCTATGGATCCAGAATTAACTTGTACCTTAGTTTTTAGATTAAATATGAGGCATGGATTTATTCAGCGGACACTATTCACTTTTGCTTCCAATTTGAAAGAATGCATTTTGCTCTAGTTGTCCTAAGATCTGCCAAATTTATGCGAATGGTTATAATTCTGTGTATGGCAATGATCCTCAATCTGTGGAGTAAGAGGCTACAGGGTATTCTTCCCAATTTGGAAGTAAAATAAGTTAATAAGATGTCTTTCTAATCTTAAAATAACATCCTGTTTTGTTGGCGTGCTTCCAGGACAATAGCAGAGACCTGCCTTCTACCACTGCACTAAATCTACAGAGCAAACACACATTTAAAGTATTTCTACAATATGAGAAAAATAAAATTTATTTTAACTCTCAGGGTATAATCACATATTAGCTGATGGTTGACACAGTACACCTTTACTTCTTCCTATCTCTTTTAAACTACTTTCACTATCATTTCCCCACTTCTCCATTATCTTCTTTTGAATTATTCTAAACAAACTGCCCACAAGGATTTAATACTAGCTCAGTTTATCTCAGTCATTAACACTTCCTAAAACAGCATTGTTGCTTTTCACTCATAAGTATCCTCATTACTTTTAACTTTGATTGTTGCTGTTGGTCAATAAATACAAGCTGTAACATCTTACAAATGTTTTATGTCCTTATATTTTTGTTAAGTTTTTGAAAACACAGAAACACCAATGGAGAATGAATGAGTAAGCCCACGTGCTTGAGTAAAGAATGTCAGCTTGCCTGATTGCTGCTTTGACACCTGCTACAGAAACGTTGTGAAGGCTAATGGGATAGCAGTCCACACATGTCACCAATCTGGGATGGGAGACAGACCAGGTTCACCCTGTCTTGCCGTTACAACTTTGATTCTGTTGTTTGTGATGCTGCTGCTGTATATACTTGCAGAAATGGAGTCATTTGGTGCCAATTTAAGAGCATATTAGTTTTAAAAGAATCAAAGTATGGGGGAGCAAGGAGTGTATGTACAATATATAATCACAATATTTTGTGATTCAACAAGTGAAACATGTAAAATAAATCACTATAGAAATAAAATGCACATTTTTCTCTGAATATCCCATTAATGTAAGTATTCTGGATTTCGGCCTTCAGTCCTCATTAATTCTCAACCCCACACTCTCCATGGGGGGGGGGGGTAGCTTCTCTTTTCATGATTCCAATTGTATCAATAGATGTATGATCTCCAAATCTATATTTTCAACCTGGTCTTCTCACTTGAGCTTCAGACCCATATATGTGCTAAATCTCTCACATCTGTCCTACTTAACATCTCCAAATCTGAATGAATCCTTCTCCCCATATGCTTTTCCTTCAGTGTACTCTGTCTAGTGAATGTCATCACCATCCACCCAGTTATCAAGAGCAAAACTGGAGATCCTGGCTTCCTCCTCCTCCTTCACCATTCCTGATATCATCAATTCTGGTCCTCTAATTCTTTTCCTATCGATCTCGAGACTGACTATCTCACTAGTTATCTTCTTGAATACCTGCACTATGGGAGCCCTAGATCCCAGGATAGTACTAGGTAGAGGCTCATAGTACACTTCCAAAAGTATTTCTTCCCTGCTTGATCGCCCGATTCATCAACGTACTTAATAGCTCTAACATGGGTTTTTAACATTTCATATGTCATTTCTTTAGCAAACTTTCTCTCATACCCACGAGTCCATATTTTTGATAAGATACTTGTTGTGTCACAGAATGACAAAATGACTAATCTACAGTAAATACTCCTGCTCTATTTACTATAAGCCAGAGATGTATTTTATCAGACGGATCCTTTGGCCATGGATTTCAGCTGGTTTCTCTGGCTGAGCAAAAATTACTACAGAGTGCAAGAAATAAAGGGTGATGGACAGAAGAGGGTGTTTGGGCATGTGTACTTTATTTTTCCAGCTTCCTAAAGTCAGATTTATCTACTACATTCAGTGGAGTTTTAGATCTGCCAGTTGGCACACAATCTAGAGAAAACAGAAAAAAGCAGTTAATGCCAACAAACTTGGTTCTTTTTTTTTATTTTTTAAGATTTTATTTACTCATTTGACAGAGAGAGAGAGCATACGCAGGGGAAGCAACAGAAGGAGAGGGAGAAGCAGACTCCCTGCTAAGCAGGGAGCCCAATGCGGGGTGGGATCATGACCTAAGCTGAAGGCAGCCGCTTAACTCACTGAGCCATGCAGGTGCCCCAACAAACTTGGTTCTATATCCACTAAGCTTACCTTGTTAGAGTGGGCTCTTCGTGTGTTAACTACTTCTTCAACACTCAAAATGTAAGTAGTGTGCCCTTCATGTTAGCATTGATGTAATTCTAGAGTTGTTAATCCTGTATTTTTAATCAAACTTCCATTGTTCACAATAGATATGTCCAAAACTAGTCCCAGATATTGAGCCTATCTCCAGTCATAGCCAACGAACTTTTTCTCTGACCATCTTTGACCTTTAACTTTGGTGGTGATGGAGGAGCATCAGGGGAGAATTGTGTGGGTGGAAGTAGATCAACCTCACATTCTTCATATTTAGTCCCAAAAGAAAGTGATATTTACACATACTTCAAGTAAATAAACTGGCTCCTAGGCCTGTTAAGAGATAAGGATAACCTGATTAAATGTCAAATTTATTGTTAATCAAAGAATGGTCTATGAACCAGCTGTACTGACATAACTGGAAGCTTGTTAGAAATGCAGAATCTAGGGCTCCAACACAGGCATAATGCATTGCAATTTGTATTTTAACAAGATCCCTTGGTGATTCTACCGCATCTTGAAGTTTGGGAAGCACTACATTAAATTATATTATGCAAAAAAATTTATCAAACTGAAGGAAGATTGATCAATCATGACGTATTTTAAAGATGAAAGTCTCAGGAGAAAATGAGCAGAGTCTATCTCTGTATAGTTTAGGGGAAAGGAAGTCAGTCTTAAAGTATTTGCATTAACAAAGACATCCTTCCTGGACTCGATCCTATGTAAGTACTTGTCTAAAAGGAATCTATGCCTGTCATTCAACTTGTCCTAAAGAGGTGGAATAATGAGGAATCATAAACCCATCTATGACCAAAAGACACTTATGGACCAGATAAACGTACCCTCTAGCAATCATTAAGGCTCATAAATTCTCTGCTCACTCTATATGATTATTATTTTAGAAAAACTCTTATTTCAGTCCTTTTATCCTTATGGATTCAGGAGAGCCACATTTGATAAACTAATGAAACTCCATCCCAATTCTGAGCTCCATTATTAGTTCAGATAAATCTTATATGACTCTATCTGCCCATAGAACTTGTCATCTTGGCTATATAATAGGTTAGGAAAAACTCAAGCCTATAACATTTTATAGTATTCAGACTTTCAGTGGCTTGGTTTCTCACTCTTTTGTTCGTCCTTCCTATGAAGTGTCTGTCCTTCTTCTTTCCTTCCTTTTTCATCTTTCCTATCACTTCCTTCCTCCCTTCCTTCCTTCTTTCCTTCCTTCCTTCCTCCCTCCCTCCCTTCCTTCCTCCCTTCCTTCCTCCTAATTATTTCTAAACCATAAATACAGTATCCCATAAATATCTCTTTGTTGGAACCATTGTGCAATCTACATACTTAGGAAGTATAATATAAGAAATTCCCTTGCGCATTCTTCAAAATTGGCAACTAGTATTCTCAGAAAGAGTGAATGCAATTTTCCTTGTATCTGATGAGATGATTTGGGATTAAGGAATGCCAAAGGGTTAGTATCAAGGGGTGGAATATCCATGGTCCAAAATCATTGTAGGAGTTTCAAATAGGGCAAATCTTTGTGTTGGACCCAGTGTCCATTCATAAGTAACAGTAGACCTTCTCTTTTGATGATCTAATGGTGGAAATTCCCTGCATCCTGGCCAGCAGTGAAGAAATGTTGCTTCAAGCAAGATTACTGATGCTTTTCAATTATACCACATAAGACTGCCTATGTAAAGAACTAGCTCAAATAACAAAAAAAGAGAGAGAGAGAGGTCATGTGTCTTGAGAGCAAGGAGTGTTCGAAAGAAAGAGCATTAAACTACAAGTTGGGGACTGAGAGAGCTAGTCCTGGTTTCTGCCACTATGTAGTAATAATAGATGAGTTACCTCATGTCTTGGACCCTCATTCCTTCAACTATGAAATGAGAATATTGGATTAGATGATCTTTAATATCCCTTCCAACTCGAACATCCTTTGTTCTATAATTCATCACGAAAATGACTTCAAAGAAAATAAATAAAAGTGGGGTTTAAATGAAATAAATGAACAGAAAAAGGAGGAACATAAAGGAGAATGAGGTGAGGAGTGGGATGAAATGGTTTCGAACTGCCTGATTTGAATAAATATGGCTACTTCTTTATGAACAAATGAGATCGATTTAAGGGACAAATTTCTGCCAGGCTTGTAGTCTATGAGTATTCTAAGTGAGGCAGTATTTTCCCACTGGCAGTTAAGAAGCTCTTCTAGTAACTAAGCTGAATTTCAGCAGTGAGCTTGGGACTCCACAGAATATAAAGTGTATACTTTCAGGAGGCGATGTGGACACCTAGGAGACCTCGCTAGAGAGGCAAGAGTTCTCTGTTCTGTTTCACAGAAGCTGCTTGGCAGCAAATCCACAAGCATACTACTTGTCTTTTCTCATACTTGCTACATGAATGAGGGGAGCCAAGAAAATAGAAAGTATCAGCAAGAACTCTGTTAATAACTCCGAACTAGATGCTTATAGTTTGATAGAAAATTAAGTTTTTAATTTTATAATCACATTCTTTGAGTCTCAAAAGAATGAGAATTGAATGGGAAGGATGTCCCTCCTCCCTTTTTTCTCTTTCAGTGTAATTATTTTAGAAAAATTATTTCACAATGCTGATTTTAAAACTTTCTCATTTAGCTGCTCTTTCATTTCTGCAGAGCCTGAGCAACTCCCAAAGTTCAAAGATCACAGTTCTTTACAAGGCAGCTCAGTATAACATGATTGTGTTCACACAGAGCAATGAACTACAGTATTTCATGCTCTTTCAGAGTGGTAACTGTTGGCAGGGAAAACTCTTGATAATCCTTTCCACAGCTGCAAAAAAGCCTCTGTGTATCATATCACTAGATCTAATGGCAACCAAAATGCACAGTACCTTAACAAATCTACAAATCTACTCAAAAATTCAAGATGACCAAAGCTTCACATGCTAACATTAAATGATCTTATTTACAGAAAGTGCATATTAAAGTTGTTTGCAACCTTGCATGAAATATGCACTAAATTTAACCAATTTCATCTGACAGTAGTTTATTTGGCTAGGATGCACAGTACTATGTATTGCCAGGAAGATTGCTGTTTAATAAGCGGAAAAAAATGGAACTCATAAATGTTTGTGGAGGACTGGAATGTTCTACACTACGACTAAATTTCAGTAATGTATTATTTAAAAATTATAACAACACTTTGGAATCTGAAGTGTCTGATGTACTATGTACCATAAAACTGTATACAAATACCCTCTGTTTTGAGACAAATCCAGTAGCTTCAGTCTGTCCACTGCCATCCAGAGGAGTTAAAAAACAACAAACAGGGAAAATTTCTCCAGAGTCAGCATTAAAAGGAAATTATTCTGCTACAGGGTTTCTTCAGGATTAGATGTATTTCCAAATGCAAACCATCAGCCAAAAAATAACAACAAAAATTGTAGGGGAAAATTTCAAGTGACTCAGAGTTCCTCAACTGGAATTCAAACTCAGTAAATATGCTGAGGGTGGGGGTAGGGTTCAGGTAACAGCGTAACCAGGTTTTCTTGGTGTACGGCAGGAAATAGAGCATCTCTAAGCATGTCCCATTACTTAAATGCAGGAGAGTACTGACTGGAACAGCTGAGTTTTTTCAAAGCTTTTATCCTTCAGTTAGTCTGGATAAAGTAACTTGTTCTAAAGTTAATTGTAGGCTTCTTTTAAATACAGTGTGAGGGGTCTCCAATTTATGATTCTCTTTTTCGTTTATTGCAAAGATAAAAGTGGTGTGTGTGCGTGTGTGTGTGTGTGTGTGTGTGTGTGTTTCAGTTGAAGGCTTTTATAGGTTCATGTTCTGAGAATACACTCTTGGTCATCTTAGCAGAGATCTGTTTTTGTTTTATTGATATGTTTCTGGGTAATTCTTCATTAAATGCTTAAAACTACATTATCTTAGTATGTGTTTTAAGCATTTTCACTCTTTGAAGCAACCTTCAACAGACCTTAAACAGAAAAGATGGGTAATCTGCCCAACATTTTTATAGTCTAATAAAAAATGTTTTTATAAAAAAGCATTAAGAGCCTATTACTGTCACTGCAAGGCCAGTGTAAGATAGGGATGCAAATCATATGGTTCTTTTTCATTCATTGCAAAGATAAAAGTGTGTGTGTGTGTGGTGGGACCCTGGGATCATGACCTGAGCCAAAGGCAGACACTTAACTAACTGAGCCACCCGGGTGCCCCCCCTCCTTTTTTAAAAGATTTTATTTATTTATTTATTTGAGAGAGAGAGAGAATGATCCATTCTTGTGATGAGCATTTAGGTTGTTTCCAGTTTGGGGCATTTACAGATAAAGTTGCTATGAACAGTCATGGAAAAGTTTTTATATGGATGTATACTTCCTTTTTTATTGAGTGTAGTCTTAGGAATTAAAAGATCAGGTCATATGGCATGTTTATGTTCATTTAAGGAAAGTGCCAAAGTGTTCCAGTGGTTGTATCATTTTACATCCCCCACAGCAGTAGAGAATTTCAGTTGATCCGTATCTTCACCAACACTTAATATGGCCAGCTTTTAAAATATTAGACATTCTAATATGTGGGTTGTGGTATCTCATTGTGGTTTTAATTTGCATTTCTGTAATGACTAATAACTTTGAGCATTCTTTCAATTAGGCTGTTTCTCTCATTATTTACTTGTGAAAGTTCTTTGTATATCCTGATTACAATTCCTGTCTGATATGTGTTGCAATAATTTCTAGTATTTCTAATTTAGTTTGTAGTGTCCCTTTTGATTTTCTTAATTGTGTGTTTTGAAGAGCAAAGTTTTGAATTTTGATTAAATCCAATTTATCACTGTTTTTCTTTTATGACTCATGTTCTTGTGCTCTAATTAAGAAAGATTTGCCTGGGGGCACCTCGGGGCGCCTGGGTGGCTCAGTTAGTTAAGCGTCTGCCTTTGGCTCAGGTGATGATCCCAGGGTCCTGGGATGGAGCCCCACATCGGGCTCCCTGATCAGCAGGGAGTCTGCTTCTCCCTCTCCCTCTGCTGATCCCCCTACTTGTGCTCTCTCTCTCAGTCTGTCAAATAAATAAATAAAATCTTAAAAAAAAAAAAAAA
>NC_138373.1:97198476-97273059 GCF_054177405.1 Leptonychotes weddellii
GCCTTTTTTCAATGGCTAGCTCCTTAGTTCAATGTTGAATAGAGTGATAAAGGCAAGCAATATTGGTTTGCCCACAGTGCCAGGAAAAACAACTCAATTTTTCACCATTAAATACAACATTAGCTGTAGGGTTTTTTTGTTGATATCCTTTATTCATTTGAGAAAGCTCCCTACCATTCCTAGTTTGTAAGACTATCATGAATGTATGTTGAATATTGTCAAAGGCCTCTTTTGCATGTATTAAAAGGATTTTCCCCCTTTTTTCCATTAATATGGTGAATTTTACTGATTTATTTTTTAATGCCAGTCAATCTTGCATTCATGGGAAAAGTTCTACTTGATCATGATGTCTTATCCTTTTTATGTATTGTTGGATTTAATTTACTAACATTTTGTTAAGGATTTTTGTGTGTCTATTCTTGAAAGACAGTGCTCCACAGTTTTATCTTTTCCGGAATGTCATATAGCTAGAATCATACAGTATGTAATCTTTTCAGATTGGGTTCTTTAACTTAGTAATATGCATTTATGTTTACTCCATGTTTTTCATGGCTTGATAAGTCATTTTTTTTTAGCATTAAATAAAATTCCATTGTTTTGATGTAGCACAGTTTATCCATTCACCTATTGAAGAACATCTCAATTGCTTCCAAGTTTTGGCAATTATGAGTAAAGCTGTTACAAACATCCACATGCATATTTTGTGTGCATAAGTTTCAACTCCCTTAAGTAAATACCAAAAAGCACAATTGCTGGATTGTATGGTAAGAATGTTCAGTATTATAAGAAACTGCCAAACTATCTTCCAAACTAGGGTTGTTTTGCATTCCCAACAGAGGTGAGCGTTCCTGTTGTTCCACATTCTTGTCAGCATTTGGTGGTGTCAGTGTGTTGGATGTTGACCATTCTAATAGATGTATAGCGGTATCTCATTCTTGTTTTAATTTGCAATTCCCAAATGACATATGATGCTGAAGATCCTTTCATATGCTTACTTGCCATCTATATATCTTCTTTGGTAATATCTATTCAGGTCTCTTGCCCATTTTTAAATTCGGTTATTTTCTCATTGTTGAGTTTTAAGAGTTCTTTGTATATTTTGGATAACAGTCCTTTATCAAATGTATCTTTTGTAAATATATTCTCTTAGTCTGTGACCTGTCCTATAATTCTCCTGATCTTGCCTTTTGAAGACCTGAATTTTTTAATTTTAATGAAGTCCAAATTATCAGTTATTTCTTTCATGAATCATGTCTTTGGTGTTGTATCTAAAAAGACATCACGATAACTAAGGTCATCTATATTTTTCTCCTGTGTTATGTCATACAAGATTTATAGTTTTGTATTTTATATTTAGATTTATGATCTGAGTTAGTTTTTATGAAAGGTACAAGGTCTGTGTCTAGATTCATTTTTTCCATGTGGATACCCAGTTGTTCCAGCATCATTTGTTGAAAAGACTATCTTTGCTCCATTTCACTGCCTTTTCTCCTCTGCCAAATATCAATTGACTATATTGATGTGGATCTATGTCTATGCTATCTATTCTATTCCATTTATCTATTTGTTTATCCTTTCACCATTACTATGCTGTCTTGATTATTATAGCTTTACGGTAAGTGTTGAAGTTGGACAGTATCAGTCTTCCAGTTTTGTTCTTCACCTTCGATACTGAATTGGATATTTTGATTTTTTTTGCCTTTCCATATAAATTTTATAATGAATCTGTATATATCCACAAAATAACTTGCTGGTATTTTGATGGGGTATATGTTGAATGTCAAGATCAAATTGATAAGAACTGACATCTTGACAATGTTTGGTCTTCCTATCCATGAACATGGAATATCTCTCCATTTATTTAATTGTCTGATATCTTTCATCACAGTTTTGTAGTTTTTCTTATATAGATCTTATACAGATTTTGTTGGATTTATATTTAAATATTTCATTTGGGGGGATGTTAATGTAAATGTAATGTGTTTTTAATCTCAAATTCCATTTGTTAATTGCTGGTATATAGGAAAGTAATTGACTTTGTACATCAACCTTGTATCCTACAATTTTGTTATAATTACTCACTAGTTCCAAAAGTTTTTTTTTTTTTTTAAGATTTTATTTATTTATTTGACAGAGAGATAGAGAGAGAGCACAAATAGGCAGAGCAGCAGGCAGAGGGAGAGGGAGAAGCAGGCTCTCCACTGAGCAGGGAGCCAGATGCGGGGCTCAATCCCAGGACGTTGGGATCATGACTTGAGCCAAAGGCAGATGTATAACCAACTGAGCCACCCAGGCACCCCAGTTCCAAAAGTTTTTTGTCTGTTTGTTTATCAATTCTTTTGGATTCTCTATATAGATGATCATGTCATCTGCAAACGAAGACAATTGTATTTATTCCTTCCCAATGTGAATAGTTTTTATTTCTTTTTTGTATCTTATTGTATTAGTTAGGACTTCCAGTATGATATGGAAACATGATATGGTGTTAGAGGAAATTCTTGCTTTGTTCCTGATCTTAGCAGGAAAGCTTTGAGTTTCTCACTATTAAGTACAGTGTTAGCTATAGGTTTTGTTTTGGGTTTGTTCTTTTTTTTTTTGAGAGCGAGAGAGACAGTGCAAATGGAGGGGGGTAGGGGCAGAGGGAGACAGAGAGAGAGAGAATCTTAAGCAGACTCTGAGCTCAGTGTGAAGCCTGACATGGGGCTCAATCCCACAACCCTGAGATCACCACCTAAGCCTAAATCAAGAGTTGATGCTTAACTGACTGAGCCACTCAGGCACCCCAGCTGTAGGGGGTTTTTTTTATAGATATTCTTTTTCAAGTAGAGTAAGTTCCCCTCTATTTCTATTTTGCTAACAATGTATCATGATCCATTGTTGGATTTTGCTAAATCTTTTTCTACATCTATTTATATAACCATGTGATTTTTACCTTATTAATCTGTTAATATGACAGATTCAATTAATATATTTTCAAATGTTGAACGAGACTTTCAAACCTGGGATAAATCCCACTTGCTTGTAGTATATAATCTTTTTACATATTATTGGATTCAATTTGCTAATATGTTGTTGAGGATTTTTGCACCTACATTTGTGAGAGATATTGGTCTGTAGTTTTCTTCTCTTGTAATGTCCTTGTCTGTTTTGGTATTAGGGTAAATCTGGCCTCATAGAATGAGTTAGGAAGTACTCCTTCTACTTCCATCCTCTGAAAGAGCTTATAGAGACCTAGCATAATTTCTTCCTTAAATGTTTGATAGAATTCACTGGTGAACCGATCTGGGCCTGTGCTTTCTCTTTTGGAAGGCTATTAATTACTGATTTGATTTATTTAACAGATATAGGCCCTATTCAGTTTGTCTATTTCTTCTTGTGTGAATTTTGGCAGATTGTGTCTTTCAAAAAATTGGATCTGTTTCAAGTAGGTTATTGAATCTGTGGGCATAGAGCTATTCTTACCCTTTTAATGTCCATGAGCACTGTAGTGATGTCTCTTCTTTGACTTCTGATATTAGTAATTGTCCCTTCTCTTTTTTTTCTTAGTCTAGCAAGAGGTTTATCAATCTTATCAATCTTTTTTAAAGAACCAGCTTTTGGTTTCATTGATTTTTTTCTATTGATTTCCTGTCTTCAGTTTCATTGATTTCTTCTCTAATTCTTATTATTTCTTCTCTTCTGCTTACTCTGGATTTACTTTGCTCTTCTTTTTCTAGTTTTCTAAGGTAGAAAATTAGATTATTGATTTTAGATCTTTCTTTTTTTCTAGCATATGCATTTGATGCTATAAATTTCCTCTGAGCACTGCTTTCATTGTACCCCACAAATTTGACAGGTTGTGTTTTCATTTTCATTTAGTTCAACATATTTTTTTGATTTCTCTTGAGATTTCTTCTTTGGCCCATGTGTTATTTAGAAGTGTGGTGCTCGGGTGCCTGGGTGGCTCAGTTGGTTAAGCGACTGCCTTTGGCTCAGGTCATGATCCTGGAGTCCTGGGATCGAGTCCCGCATTGGGCTCCCTGCTCAGCAGGGAGTCTGCTTCTCCCTCTCCCGCTCCCCCCCCCTTGTGCTCTCTCTCTCTCTCTCTCACTCTCTCTCTCAAATAAATAAAATCTTTAAAAAAAAAAGAAGTGTGGTGCTTAATTTCCAAGTATTGGGGGATTTTCCTATCTTTCTGTTTTTGATTTCTTTATTAACTTCATTGAGGTCTAAGAGCAGAAACTGCATGATTTTTATTCTTTTAAATTTGTTAAGTGTTTTTAATGGCCCAGAATATGGTCTGTCTTGGTGAATATTTCATGTGAGCCTGTAAAGAATGTATATTCTGCTGTTGTTGGATTAAGTAGTCTATAGATGTTGGTAATATTCAGTTGATTGACTGTATTGTTGAGTTCAACTATGTCCTTACTGATTTTCTGCCTGGTGGGCATGTCCATGTCTGATAGAGAGGTGTTAAAGTCTCCAACTATAGGAAAGACAAATACTGTATGATTTCTCTCATATGTGAAATTTAGGAAACAAAACAGATGAATATGTGGGAAGGGGAAAAAAAAGAGAGAGAGAGGGAAGCAAACCATGTAAAAGACTCTTAAGAGAACAAGCTGAGGGTTGATGGAGGGAGGTGGCTGTCGGATGAGCTAAATGGCTGGTGGGTATTAAAGAGGGCACTTGTTATGATTAGCACTGGGTGTTATATATAAGTGATGAACCACTAAATTCTGCTGAAACCAATATTGCACTGTATATGAACTAACTAGAATTTATTTATTTATTTATTTATTAAAGATTTTATTTATTTATTTGAGAGAGAGTATACAAGTGAGGGGGGCAGAGGGAGAGGGACACACAGACTCCCTGTTGAGCAGCGAGCTGAGGCAGGGCTCAATCCCAGGACCCTGTTATCATGACCTGAGCCGAAGGCAGATGCTTAACCGACTGAGCCACCCAGATGCCCCATTAACTAACTAGAATTTAAATAAAATTTGGAAAGAAAAAAATTCAATTCAGTGGATTGTTGCCTCACATTTTAAAAATTAAGTGTATTAGGGACTAGACTAGAATATATCAGATCGAATCACATGTAATAAAAGTAACTTATTTTATAACATTTTTACTTGATTTTAATCTAACAAATATTTATGGAACATCTACTATGTATCAAAGATTGTTTTACATTATGGGAAATATAGTAGTGAACATAACATACAAACATGCATACGTTTTTCAACGGTGGATTGGAGGAGAAAAATATTTTTATTTTTATTTTTATTTGTTTATTTTTTTGAAGATTTTATCTATTTATTTGAGAGAGAGAATGAGAGAGAGAGAGAGCATGAGAGGGGGGAGGGTCAGAGGGAGAAGCAGACCCCCTGCCGAGTAGGGAGCCCGATGCGGGACTCGATCCAGGGACTCCAGGATCATGACCTGAGCCGAAGGCAGTCGCTTAACCAACTGAGCCACCCAGGTGCCCAAGAGAAAAATATTTTTAATTTAGTAGTATATATTGTACTAAAATATGCAATTTAGTACTATATCGTATATTAGACAAATAAGAGGGGAAAAAGTCCTGTTTAGTCTTGTGTGGATGGATTCTGTGGGGACTCTTGGGAAAGTGTGACCTCCTCTAATTTACCAGTGCATTGCCACCCATGTGATGATAGCTGTACCATACCAGAAATCTAAGAAACAGGAATCTAAGTTTTCTAGGCAGTGATCAGTGGCAACATGAATGAGAGGCCAAATTAGAGCTAAGAGCAAACAAAAAAGTGACTATAGTATGGTTTTTTCCAGAGCTTATATAAATAAACCTCCCCCCAAAATGTACAGGTGGTTTTATACTGATTGTTTGTGAAGATGAAGAGAGTTTACATCACATCATAGAATGGAAAGCTAGAATCACTGTTGTTAAAAATTCTTCCACCACTCCACAATGGAGAATTGTCTGCTGACCACATTTATCTTTAAGCTGCAGGGCCCTGACATGGTGCCTCTCTCTTTCCACGATCCCATATTCTCTTTTCTGGTAACTCCATCATCACATTCCTATTTATTTCTTATACAGGACAGTGTTGATTTTCCTGTCTTCAACTTCTTATTTTCAACTTCTTACCCCAGAGATGATAGTACATAAACATTAAGACCCATTCCATCTATCACTCTACTTCCCTTAGCTAGAAAGGGTTTTTTCCTTCACATTTAGGGTCAGGTCAAATTTGGGGTCTTGATAGGCTATTGGGAGTCCTATTTTGACCCCTGAACTTGGGAAAGGAGTAGAACAAGGCCTATTTTCCTCATGTCCAAGTGTACCCCAGGAGTGGAGGCAGGAGAGATGAGGGTGTTTTCCTCACTTCAAATGCCTCTGGCAACTTATTGGATAGCCAATATCTAAGTGGAACAGAGAATTAAATATAATCATATATGCTTTTTTCCTATTCTAAATTTTGTTGCAAATATGCTTATTATGAGTAGAAATGTTACTCACCTATTTCTGATACAGCACTAATATTGAGATGGAAATATACAGCACAGTTTCCCATTCCATGCACATAGCAGAGATCGTTAACTGAATTGCTCCCTGTAACCCACTCCATCCACTCTCAAAATTTTTCTCAACCCAGCCCTAAGGCAGCTACTGCCAATCAATCCATACTGAAACAGGAGATGAATTCTATTTGTGCTCTCTATTATTGGTCACAGCAAAAACTTTCCCAGAAAGTTGTGTTTTTGTCAGTTTTTACAAATAAATTTGCATTCCTATATAGATAATTGCTGACTGAAAAAGCAATGTCCAGTCCAATTCTTTCAAGTTACTTCAGGCATCATTTTCAGCCATAGAAATAATTAACTAAACATACGTAGTTAGAGAAAACATACATTTAGACAAACACAAAGATTCTTTTTAAAGCACAAATATTTCTTTCTAATCTACTTCTTAAAAAAAAAAGGTACAGATCTGGAAGCAATTTAGTAAATTTACTGCATGTAAATTATAATTAACTTTAGACAGAAATCATTTGTTTTCTCGAAATGAGGTAGATAAACTCAAGGGCAAGGAGATCAGGTTCAAATCTTAATCCCTGAGTTAAGTGAGGCAGAAGGAGACCCAATATGCAATGTCAACTATATATGCTAGGCTGCTTGGATTGTTGTCACTGTCCACATGCTACAGTACTATTCTGCAGTATTAAATCTTACACATTTATGGCTTTGACTACACAGAGATTTTACGAATGTGATTATTTTAATTCAATCTATTCAGCATATTTTTATGAGAGGAATTAGAATTTATATACCACAAGTGCCAAGCCTGAAAATGTAATATCAAATTCAATTAAAGTTTGTTAATATGAGTATTAGTGAAATTCCTTAATTAAAAATAACACTGATCATGGAGTAAAATGTATGAACTGAAGCAGGAACTAAAATTCTGCTTTAAAAACAAAACAAAACAGTGCTTTAGAAAGTCCACTCTATTTAGACTCCTTTCTGGGAGGATCTTCTGCTCACAGCTTTTGCTGAGTAAACAGTAGACCTTATGCTTCCCCTCTCTACCCCATAGATGGCTAGACAGGGGTCGACAATTAATTCTAAGGTAACACATAATTAAGTCCACCAGAAGTCTAGATCATGACTTGGTATAAAGACTCTACATAAAGAGAGCATAGCCAAGCCAATCATGTTTATCTTGGAAAGCTAAAAACAATAGATATGGCAGGGGTGCCTGGGTGGCTCAGTCATTAAGTGACTGCCTTTGGCTCAGGTCATGATCCCAGGGTCCTGGGATCGAGCCCCTGTCGGGCTTCCTGCTCAGCAGGAAGCCTGTTTCTCCTTCTCCCACTCCCCCTGCTTGTGTTCCCTCTTTCACCGTCTCTCTCTCTCTGTCAAATAAATAAATAAATAAATATAAATAAAAATAATAGATATGGTAGAAAATACCAGTTGGTGGTGAGCTGTGCAGCTGGAACGTCAGGTGGATCCAAGGGTTAGAACAGCCATTTGGGACCATGAGTAAGATAAGTAACCAGAGGTAAATGTTGGGAGAGAGAGAAAACACACAAAAGCATAGAGAAAAGCAGGTAACTGAGCAGCATCTAAAATTTAAAGAGTAATTGCATCTCTCTGCCTATCAAGGAGTCTGAGATCATTGACTTTTCTGGGGATATCGCTCAAGGATGAGGTTTTAAAAATTATGTCTGTGCAAAAACAGACCTGTGTTGGGCAGTAGATCAGGTTCAAGGTATTTGTCACCACTGGGGACTACAATGGCCATGTCAGTCTGGGTGCTCAACATCCCGTGCTCCAAGGAGATAGCTGCAGCTATCCATGGAGACATCATTCTGGCTATGCTTTTCATTGTCCCCTCTTCTATCATATTTTTATAATTATCCATCTCATAAATATAGAACTTGGCCAGGAGGAGGTCAAAAGTAAAGTTCTTTTTCCTATTCGGGGCCCTAATTTCCTCATGTCCCCTTAAGACATTGCCTTATCAGGGGTGCCTGGGTGGCTCAGTCGTTAAGCATCTGCCTTTGGCTCAGGTCATGATCCCAGGGTCCTGGGATCGAGCCCCGCATCAGGCTCCCTGCTCTGTGGGAAGCCTGCTTCTCCCTCTCCCACTCCCCCTGCTTGCGTTCCCTCTCTTGCTGTCTCTCTCTGTCAAATAAATAAATAAAATCTTTAAAAAAAAAAAAAAAAAGACATTGCCTTATCAGATACCCATCTCCACACTCACTCTTTTCACTCAGCCCAAATACATCATTAAATCATTCCCATCTTAACCCTTACAGCAATGCATCTTCCTAGTTAAGACTTTTTTCCTTCCCTTCTCAGCTAAAGCATTTTGAAAGCCTATAGATGTGTCTATGTATCACATCTTTCATATAAGTGAATGAATATGTAAGCTGATGTCTGCCAAATCTTAACCTCTACTCCATATCTCTCTCTCATCTACTTAACATATATTTCTTTTTTTTTTTTTTAAAGATTTTTTATTTATTTATTTGACAGAGAGAGACATAGCGAGAGCAGGAACACAAGCAGGGGGAGTGGGAGAGGGAGAAGCAGGCTTCCTGCTGAGCAGGGAGCCCGATGTGGGACTCGATCCCAGGACCCTGGGATCATGACCTGAGCCGAAGGCAGACGCTTAACGACTGAGCCACCTAGGCGCCCCGTATATTGAAGTTCTAATCCCCAGTAGTTCTGAATGTGACCTCTTTGGAGACTTTGTCTTTACAAAGGCAATCAAGTTAAAAAGAAGTCATTGGGGTGGGCCCTAATCCAAAAAACTGGTGTCCTCATAAAAAGAGGAAATTTGGCCATAGAGACACAAATAGCGGGAAGATGATTTACAGAGATTAGGGAGAAGATGGCCATCTACAAGCCAAGGAGAGGGGCCTGGAACAGCTCCTTCCCTCACAGCTCTCTTAAACAACCAACCCTGCCAACACCTAGGTTTTGGACTTCTAGCCTCCAGAACTGTGACACAATAAATTTCTGTTGTTGAAGCCACTTGTGGTACTTGGTTTTGGCTGCCCTAGAAAATTAATACACATTGCAGTTCAGCAATTAATTTTTATACAAGTTTGTTTGCATGTTTTTAAGTTGCCATTTTCATTAAATCTTTACTTAAATCTCTTACCTGACTCTGGGCAACTTTCAATGGGCCTGGTGTTGCAATATTTTATATTAAATATCTTTATCTTTCCAATTCAGTGAAATATCTGTGTACTCTTGTTATACTTGTCCTATAAAACTTCCAGTGGATCTTGGAAATACTTCATTAAATTTAAATTCATAACTATGTCACCTGAGGCTTACTTTGCATATTCTCTGGCTCTACTACTCTTTTCACCATATATTACTTTCCTCTTAGGTATTTCCTCTCTACTTAAGTTAATCAATCAATATACCCTATATAACTTCTTCTCTCTGGACTTACAAACTTTATAATTCATTCATTTTTCAAACACTGACTGAAAACCTATAGGATTCAACAAATTCATCCCAAGTGCTGAGGGCAGTAAAAGTATAGAACGTCAAATATAGTCCTTGACCACAAGAAGCATGAAATCTAGCATAAAAGACAAAATAAGTATAGTAGATCTTGAAATTATGACACATATGTCCAAAGATGTTTGTAATCCTCAAATACCAGCATATAATCTCATCAGTGATCTCATAGCTAAAATGGCTAATATAATAATACAAGCATTACAGGGTTATTTTGACAATTAAATGAAATAAGGTATCACAGAAAGCAGCATTGTTGCACAAAGGTGTGTGGGTTCTGCATTTTTGGCTAGAGTTTCTTACCCGTCTATGACTCACATCCACACACTATCCTTGAAGTACTCACCATTAAAAATGGTATCTTAGCAAATATTATGTGTCATGGAGTTTTAAGTCTCCTTGAAAATCCTCAGATACCAAGAGTTTACCCTATTCAAATGGATACCATTTAAGTAGGAAGGAGGGGTTCAGAGGAAGAAGGCACACTTACTTGAGTTAGAAGACACCGATTAAACAAATTAAATAGCTATTTTTACAGGAATTTCAGAACTTTTAATATGTGAATGGGAATTGTGAATATTTAAGAAAGCTTATAGTATTATAGGGATTTTCTCAATTTATATGATCACAAAGACCTTTTTTCATTGATTGATGGATGGGAACACTATTGCTCATTTAATTAAGCTTGGGAATTCTGGTTAGCAAAATAAATTCTAAACTACTGAGCACAAAAACCTTCACATATTCCCTTTTACCTCCTTTTTTTTTTAAGTAGGCTACATGCCTAGCGTGGAGCCCAACGCAGGGCTTGAACGCACAACCCTGATATCAAGACCTGAGCTGAGATCAAGAATCAAATGCTTAACCAACTGAGCCACCCAGGCGTCCCTTAATTATCATCACCCTAGCTTGTAACCTGCCCTGCATTTCCACAACTTCACATTTCTTGTCCATGACGTTCAACTTGCTTGGTATACCCTTTCCTCTTCTCCCCACCTCCTCAACCATTCCTAGCTCACAACAAACTGTATCTCATCACTTCATCACTCAATACACTGGAAAACACATACTTCTTTTTTCTCTGAAGACTTCCTTAATGTCCAGATTTATTTCTTATTTCATCCTGTATACCTAATTGAACTTTGAACCTATCTACATTCTAGTACATTTCATGGGTAGAAAACTATTGTGACTTTACTGAATTCACTTATCAGCTCTAGGGTTTTTTTAAGATTTTATTATTATTTATTTATTTGAGAGAGAGAGAACACAAGCAGAGGGGAGGAGCAGAGGGAGAAGGAGAAGCAGGCTCCCTGTTGAGCAGGGAACCCAGTGCAGGGCTTGATCCCAAGACACTAAGATCATGACCTGAGCCTAAAACAGACACTTACCAGGAGCCCCTTGGTGGAGTCTTTAGGGTTTTCTGTAGATAGTATCATGTCATCTGCAAATAGTCAAAGTTTTACTTCTTCCTTACCAATTTGGATGCCTTTTATTTCTTTTTGTTGTCTGATTGCTGTCACTATGTTGAATAAAAGGGGTGTATTTATTGATGGTGACAAGGAGAATGCTGTTTTCTTTTTTGGACCTGATGAATTTGATGGAAAGAGAAAATAATTAAATTTGAAGACTTTCTCACTCAAGGAGAAAAAAGCTCAATTAGTGAAGTTTCTTTGATGAGGTGAGAAGAGAGGCAATGGAAAGAACATGTGCAAAGATACCCAGTAAAATTCTAGCAGGTTTGTATGAGGGACAATGGCAGATTTACCTAGAAGAAGTTGAAAATAATTCATTATTCTGTATCAGAACAAAAGATTCATAGGTTAATATTTTGTGCCTATAAAAGTATGGTGCAGAATATCAGAGAAAATACACTGGTTAATAATATTTGTTTATAGGGGCACCTGGGTAGCTCAGTCAGTTAAGCATTTGACTTCAGCTCAAGTCATGATCTCAGGGTCCTGGGATGGAGCCCCACATCAGGCTCTGTACTCTCTCTCTGCTTCTGCCCCTCCCTCTGTTTCTGCTCTCTCTCAAATAAATAAAAAAATTTTTTAAAAGTAGTAATAATATTTGTTTATAAGTTATTTAAATTTTTATAATGTTTTAAAGCTGAAGTACTTGGATCCCTTAAGATATCTGATCTTATCAAAAAATCAGCTATAAAAAGCACTGATCATTAAAAAGAGAAATATCATATGATCTAATAATTCCACTACTGGATATTTGCCCAAAGAAAACAAAAACACTTATTCAAAAAGATATATATGCACCCCTATGTTTATGGCAGCATTATTTATAATAGCCAAGATACAGAAGCAACCCAAGTGTTGATCCATAGACGAATGGATAAGGAAGATGGGGTACACACACACACACACACAGGAATATTACACAGCTATGGTAAAGGATGAGATGTGGGCCATTTGTGATAACATGAACTGACCTGGAGAGTATTATGCTAAGTGAAGTAAGTCAGACTGAGAAAGACAAATACCATATGATTTCACTCACATGTGGAATCTAAAAAACAAGACAAATGAATGCACAAATAAAAAGTAGAATTAAAAAAAGTAGACTCAGACCTACTACTACAGAGAACAAACTGATGGTTGCCAGAGGGCAGAGAAGTCAGAGGTTGGGCAAAGTGGATGAAGGGGAGTGGGAGATACAGGCTTTAAGTTATGGAATGAATAAGTCATGGGAATAGACTCACAGCATAAGTAATATAGTCAATGATATTGTAATAGGACTGTATGGTCACAGATGGTAGCTACACTTGTGGTGAGCACAACATAATGTATAGAGAGGTTGAATCACTATGTTGTACACCTGAAATTAATATAATATTGTCTGTCAACTCTACTCAAATAAAAATTTTTTTAAAGGGCATTTATCATAAATTTAGGAGGGACATTGAAAAATTGGGAAATATTCCTGGTAAATGTGACTAGAGTTGAGAAGATCCAGGAATCCATATAATATGAAAAGTGGTTTTGAAGTATATATGTTTAATATAGAAAAGAAAAGTCTTAAGAGGGCCATTTTATATATATATATATATATAATAATTTTTCTGGGAGAGAAATTAGAATTCTGCAGACTCCCAGAAGGTAGAACAAGAATTGATCTGTGGTAGCCTCACTCCTGTGGGCAAATCGTGGCTTGATATAAAGAAAACCTTTTCACAAGCAGCGCTGAATAACAAGTTGGCTGCCTTGTAAAGTAGCTGGCTCCCTGAAGAGAGAATTTCTAACAGAAGTGCCAAAATATGAGTACATTATTATTTATGATTCCTGCACTGGAAGATATTTGGATTAGATGACTGCTAAGATCCTTTCTTTTTTTTTTTTAAAGATTTTATTTATTTATTTGAGAGAGAGAGAATGAGATAGAGCATGAGAGGGGGGAGGGTCAGAGGGAGAAGCAGACTCCCCGCTGAGCAGAGAGCCCAATGCGGGACTCGATCCCGGGACTCCAGGATCATGACCTGAGCCGAAGGCAGTCGCTTAACCAACTGAGCCACCCAGGCGCCCTGCTAAGATCCTTTCAAACTCAAGTTTTAGGCTCAATAGTAGTGCATATTCAGAAATCTGTTTCACATTTTAAACAAAATTAAATTAAGTCAAGGACTTTAAGGAGTAAAGTCCATATTTTATAAGCCCCATTTTATTTTAGTGAAATGTTTAAGAGGGTTGAAATATCAGTACATTTTTTTAAAAAGATACCTGGTTTGTAAAACAAGTGTATTTTTCTTTTTACCATTCCTGGTTCCTAAAAGGAAAAAAATATCATCAACTGAGGTTTGGTAAGTAGATTTGGAGGGAATTAACTTATGATTCATTTAAATGAATTTAGAGGAGGTTGACTAATGTTTTCATACTTTCGGTCTAGACTAGAAGCTTAAAAAGCACACCTGTGACTCCCCAAGCCTCTGAGAAATCATGTCTGGTAAGACAATTTTGTATGAAGACTAAAAAAAAAAAAACAACTCATCACTCACAATACCCACAACTATGAATCTGGAGACCGGTGATGCTGAAAGCCATCATTGTGTTGGCAACCCAAGTGCTATTTACATATGAGGCCAGCAGATCTCCCAAAGAACTTCAGCCTGTGTGCTGGTACAGAATGTATATTCCAGAAGTAGCTCAGGGAGGGGTCATTGTGGGAAGAAATAAAAAACAAAACAAAACAAAACAAAAAATCAAAACTGTGAACCATCTGTTAGTTTCCACTCCATAAAATCTCACCACCCTTCCTCATAAATCAATTCCAGGGCCTGATTCTCTTCTCCCCAGCCACTCCTCAGCATTTCAGGTCCTGTCACTCTCCCCTTTTAACATTTGAGAAGGACGGATATTCCAGCAATAATACTGAGTGCATTCATTGTGTTTTAAGCTAAAATGCATAAAGTTCTCTTAATTTATCTCATTGGGTACATCCTGATTTATTCATTTCCTGGAAAACTGTTCATTACAAGCTTGCCACAATATAGAAATGAATGAAATAATCCCTTCAGTAATTAAAAATGTCAGTAGTAATCTTTCAACTTTGATTTTTAGCAGTTTAATGGTTTCTCTTAATATCAAAGAAATTGCATTGGTTCTCCTCAGTATATAACACAAAAGCTGAGCACTCTGGTTAAAACAGCAGCAAGGGGTCTGAGCTCCATCTCCTCCACCTTCCCAGAGCCCTGAATTTGAATGGCCCATTAGTTCCAGAGGCAGCTCTGTGACTTAATAGATGAGAAAGACATGCAAATAATTAAATCAGCACATGGCAGAAATTGGGAATATAAACAAAGGAAAGATGAAAACCTATTAGGAGTGTTTGGAGGGACACTGCAGAAGAATTGGCATTTGCACTGTATATGGAAAAGCAAGCAGAGTTTTGACCGAAAATATGAAAAGAAAAAGGTGGGAAGAATGTAAGTGAAGGAAGAATTGGATTTTAGAAGCAGAAGTGTGCTTTAAGAACAAGTCACAAAAGGCAGATTGTTGGTTTTGGTGTCCTGACAGGTCTTTCTCTCTCCCTCACTCTAGAATGATCCTTTGGCACATTGTAGTACTGCACAGAGTAGGCTCATGGGCCTTACCTCCATGCTAAATAAGCTTGCTATTGAGAGAGTAAGATGAGACAAGTATATTAAATGCAGGCAATGTTAATACAAATATACAAGGATGTATTACTGAATTGCAAGGGTCGTTCAGAGGTAATTATTTTAGGCCCACCAGTTTGCTTTGCTCATTCTTCTTTTCCCATTTCTACTCTCATAGTGGCTGAAATTTCCCCAAAATTGATGAATCCAAGAGAATAAAAGATATAACTAGATCAGGTCACAAATGTCCTCTCAAGTTATAACACTGGCCTCTACGTATAAATGCAGTCAGCATGTATTCTCTCTCTCTCATCCTTTCTCCTTCCCCCTTCCTTTTTGTTCTCTCTCCCTCATACATGCACAATAAAAATGACATACATTTTTAACAGTAATTTTAAAACAATAATAATTTTAAAAACTACTTAATCCTTAGGCTAGTCTGACATTTTTATCCAGAGGTATTTTGTCTCTAAGAGAATATTCTTATAGAATGTGTGCATAGTCTACTGATTAACATAAAAATATGTCATGGATGTATCATTGTACACATATCATGTGGCTATAAAGAGTTGATAATATAAAATGATTAATGTCAAATATAGGTCAACATAACTATTAAACCTGGAAAGAATATCAGAGATTGCCCTGAGAAAGTAAAGTCCAATAGGTTCGTTATTTCAGTGGCCTTTCTAAGGCTCATCAGAACTCTCATTGCCTGTCCACAATGGCCAAACTATGGAAAGAGCCAAGATGTCCATCAACAGATGAATGGATAAGGAAGATGTGGTATATATATATATATATATATACACATACAATGGAATATTATGCAGCCATCAAAAAAACATGAAATCTTGCCATTTGCAATGACGTGGATAGAACTAGAGGGTATTATGCTAAGCGAAATAAGTCAATCAGAGAAGTACAAGTATCATATGATCTCGCTGATAGGAGGAATTTGAGAAGCAAGACAGAGGATCATAGGGGAAGGGAGGAAAAAATGAAACAAGGTGAAACCAGAGAGGGAGACAAACCATAAGAGACTCTTAATCTCAGGAAACAAACTGAGGGTTGCTGGAGTGGTTGGGGGGTGGGAGGGATGGTGGGGCTGGGTGACGGACACTGGGGAGGGTATGCGCTATGGTGAGCGCTGTGAACTGTGTAAGACTGAAGACTGTACCCCTGAAACAAAAATATATGTTAAAAAAAAAAAGAAGATAGTAGGAAGGGAAAAATGAAGGGGGGAGATCAGAGGGGGAGACAAACCATGAGAGACTATGGACTCTGAGAAACAAACTGAGGGTTCTAGAGGGGAAGGGGGTGGGGGGATGGGTTAGCCCGGTGATGGGTATTAAGGAGGGCATGTATTGCATGGAGCACTGGGTGTTATACGCAAACAATGAATCATGGAACACTACATCACAAACTAATGATGTAATGTATGGTAACTAACATAACATAATAAAATAAAATTTAAAAAAAAAAGAACTCTCATTGCCTCCAGGGTTCAGATTCAGAGCAATGGTTAGGTCAAGTCTAGGGACTTCATTCTACTGGATATTGACTACCATCATACTTCCTCATTCTTCACAAAAAAAAAATGAAGTAAATTCTCACCTCCCTTGAAGAAGTTCACCTGTGGTGATCCTCAAAGTCCATGAGGGACTTGGAAGCTTTTGGGACTAATTTTTTTTTTTAAAGATTTTATTGATTTATTCATGGGAGACAGAGAGAGAGAGGCAGAGGGAGAAGCAGGCTTCCCACAGAGCAGGGAGCCCGACTCAGGACTCGATTCCAGGACCTTGGGATCATGACCTGAGCCGAAGGCAGACGCTTAACTGACTGAGCCACCCAGGTCCCCTCAGGACTAGTATTAACCCAGGCCCCAGACAGACCACTTCCACTCAGAACTATACCAGTCCAAGTACTCATTCTCCTGGTAGACTAGACCCCAGGCACTCACAAAAATTTGTTACATGCTGCTTCTTAATGCTGAATGTTTGGAAGGAAGGTGAGAGCTGAACTATGCAGAAGTGTGTGGACATGCTGATCTAGATGATTCATCTAATTCTAACTGAATTAGAAAAATCCTGGAAGGTTGGCAAAGCACAGGGAATAATCAGGCAAACAATCCGTACAAACAGAATTCCAAACAATTTTGTATTTCACACATGTAAGGACATTCATGTTCTCTCAAACATGTTAAGTGTTATTAATGTATTAAAATTATTTGGATAATATCATAACGGAAATAATAAATAAATCAACTGATCTAATTAATAGCAGTTGACCAGACTGTTATGTGATGACAAGAATACATAAGATAATCTGTTTATAGAAAATTTCATGAACTTCAGAAAAGCCTTATTTAGTAATGTCTGTACCACTGTAGAAAAGAAGAGATCAGATGAAAACCTTCATTCAGCAAATCTCAGTAGTCAAAATACTTGTGGATTTCTTAAGTTTTCTGACTCTGGGGGTTTTAACAAACTCTGCCATACGTTCTGACATTTTGTACATTGGTAATAATATATATTCCTGGGAGAGAGATTTAAAGTGCACTCGAGCAAAACAAAGAGAGCCTTTCTAATCAAACAAACCACACCATAAACACACTCTTGAAATTAAGCTAAGTGAATTTTACAGAATTGTTGGATTATACTAGCCTCTAATTATACCAGAACCAATAGTTCTGCAATGATTATATTATGGGTTTGTCAACATTTCCTTTTAACTCCTTACATTTATTTAGTCATTAATAATTTGATCAGGAAATTTTACTTTCAGCTAAGGCTTGATATGAAATGGCCATAATTTATTATGAAAGCAATAACAACCACCTCAACTAAAACACAGAAAGCCAAATAGATTTTTCTAGGGATTCAGCTTTTACATCTTTTTCAACGGTATTCATTTCAGATTTGTATTGGATAATTGTAGGTTGGTAGCACCTGATACATGTTGTGCTCATGTGTTATTCCTATAAAATTAAGTTGAAAATAACTTTAGAAATAAGATTTTTCTAAGTTGCCTTTAACGGTTTGTATATAGAAATGGTAAGTTAGTCACAGAGTGAAAATGTATTACATACACAGTGATTATAAAGAAAAACAGATGATCAGCTTCTTATTTCAAAGTCACAACTGATGCACTGTTTATTTGATGAAGAAATTAACTTTGAAGCTTTTGTTGAAACAACAACACAATCATTTGAAGAAGTTAATGCGATATTTGAAACAGATTACTCTAATTTTTAAAGCAGAACCAATTTTAGACTGTAAATGACAGAATTCTTTCAAACTGTTCTGGCTTTCTAGGAAATAGATTTTTTAACTGCCTGTGAATATATGAATAAATAGATTTTTAATTGCCTGTGAATATATGAATAAATTACATATTCTCCCAGGGAACAATTAGAGTGAAGTATTAACTACATGTTTTAAACTGGCTTTAATGAGGATTAGATTAAATATTGAATAATAAAAGAATGGAACTATGTCCAAAGGCAAGGGAAATTATTTTCAGCTTCTCTCCTTTAATGCCACCATGACAGAGAACGTCCTACAGTACACTATTACATACCGCCTTACAGAAATATTAACTCTTACAATCATATTTATACTGTCCTACAGTAACATTAAGATAGTGACTTAAATATCTCGATCTTATAAATTTTGTGGTTAAATTTTAAACATGGCTGCCCTACAGTCTGAAACTATATAGTTAATTCAGACAATTGAGTGAACTTCCATAAATCATTCACTGAATGTCCCTGGTATATGGAAATGAGATACAGAGTTTGTGCTCTCTTCCCAAAGTTTGTCCAGTGTTTCTTGATCATGTAGTTCAATTACTTTGCAATTTGGGGGATTAATTAAAGATGGTAAAGAGAAAGTCCCAGGAAGATATTGTAAAATATCCCATGCTAAAAAGATTATGTGGTTTAGGCTTGACAAATGTGAAGTGACAAATGCTGGGCTCTTTTGTAGAAACAGATAAAGGAACTGGCTTATCAAGAAAAAAAAGAATCCTTACCAGGAACCAGTGAGAGAAACATCGTCTACAAAGAAGTAGGGCTAAGCAAAGGATTCACACATATTGCTCTCAGGAGATGAAAGGGAGTGGTTTTTAATTCATTTTATGTAGACCATAGATAAGAAATCTTCTAGATCAAAGCCTAGCTACATAATGGAAACTAGTTGAATACAACTACGTCTAAAAACATCTGTCAAGGATTTAATGTGCAAAAATGAAATACTGCGGTTGTACTAGATGATCTTTAAAGATTCTTTCAGCTTTATTGTATAATACTGTATTATGAAACAAGAACTAAAAGGACCCTTGATGTGTCCCTTGATGCTGGTACTTTATAATGGTGGACAAAAGTGTGACTTACCTAAACATGAGAAACTGGGAAATGGCAAATGGTTGGAATACAAATTCTTTAAATTATATGAGAATTTCCAATGCTATATCATTTTCAGGTAATATTTCCTAAGCTTTAATGTTTAAATGTCCTATTGAATAAATATTGACTATTTTAATATTAATTGAGTCACTGAGTATATTAAAGTTCGTTAACTAAATTTCGACTACTAGGCTCCTATCTTTGTAATATGTTCCTTACTGCATTGCAATTGCCTTTTTACACATGTAGCAAGGAATCCTATCAGTGGCATTACCCACAAGACAATAAGCTGGTAACTTTGTTTTGTGAAGACTCATTTGAGTGGTCTCCCATAGTGATGAAAGTGTTGGGTCCATGGGCCCCATTATTCTAGTCAAAAGATAAATAATCTTGGGCGCCTGGGTGGCTCAGTTGGTTAAGCGACTGCCTTCGGCTCAGGTCATGATCCTGGAGTCCCTGGATCGAGTCCCGCATCGGGCTCCCTGCTCGGCAGGGAGCCTGCTTCTCCCTCTGACCCTCCCGACCCTCCCCCCTCTCATGTGCTCTCTCTCTCTCTCAAATAAATAAATAAAATCTTTAAAAAAAAAAAAGATAAATAATCTTAAAGAGATAGATCTTCCTTATTCTGTGGAGAATCACTTACAATATCTCCCTTAGGTATATAAATGTTCTCCTAGCAGTGTCATGGTCCTGTCTGAAGCATATAATTAAAAGCCTTTGGTTTGAGGGATTTTTTTAAAAGCTGTCCTACTCAAGTGTGGAACAGTTAGTTACCTGCAAAGAAGCACTCCAGGATAGCTGAACAACTAAAGGACCCTGGAACTCTACTCTAGGGAGGAACTGGAGACTTGGTGAGGGATAATTTAGACCTTTGGACTTGCTGCTTAAAAGGGCTTAAATGCTGCAATGTGGGGAGCTTGGAGAATAGCATTTATGGCACATGAAGGGCAGAGTAAGTGTTACGAGCTCAGAAGCGTCTAGACGCTAGACGAGTATATTACTTGAGTAATGGGCACTTGAGGGCTTCCTCACGTAACAGGGGCAGCTGATTATTTTTGCCATGAGGAAGTGCTTCCACCTAGAATTGCCAGGCTTTCTGATTTTTTTTTCAGGGACACCCAGAAATTTTAATGTGAAAACTCTGTTTTTAAATGAAGTCATTGAAGGCACCTGGGTGGCTCAGACAGCTGGGCATCTGCCTTCAGCTCAGGTCATGATCCCAGGCTCCTGGGATCAAGCCCCACATCAGGCCCCCTGCTCGGCAGGGAGTCTGCTTCTTCCTCTGCCCCTCACACCGCTCGTGCTCTCTCTCCCGCTCTCTGTCTCTCTCTCAAATAAATAAATAAAATCTTTTAAAAAAATAAAATAAATGAAGCCAATGAATTTAAGATTTTTTAAAGGATCATTTATTTATTTATTGGACAGAGAGAGAGAGCACAAGCAGGTGGAATACCAGGTAGAGGGAGAAGCAGGCTCCCCGCTGAGCAGGAGCCTGATGTGCGGCTCGATCCCACGACCCTGGGATCATGACCTGAGCCGAAGGCAGATGCTTAACCAACTGAGCCACCCAGGCACCCCTGAATTTAAGATTTTTTAAAACACTATGAAGGCCATAAAAAGCAAATCTACAGGAGTGGATTCAGCTCAGAGTGTTTTGTATGCAATCTCTAGTGTAAAGCACATTTTGGTTACACATGGACTGTCTCCACAACTAGATTGTGGGCTCCTGGAGAGAAGAACCTTGTCTTCAATATCCAAAAAGAAAAAAAAAAATGCCCAGTACCATAGCAGGAGCTTAACATGGAGTTTAAATCCACACAAAAGTATTTTCATACATAATATGTTGACACCACTAAACAGTTCACTTGTAGGGAAATTGCAAAAGAGTTTTTCGGCAGAAAGAACCCTCTGCTTTCCTGATTTTTGGAGCCCACGGGGGCCTATGTTGTGTTTGCTTATTTGGAGTCTTAGACCTAGGTTCAAGTCTGCTCCCCCAGCCAAAGTTTCTTTCTCACCCCATCTCTGTCCTTACCTTATCTTCATTCACACTCTCCGGTTTTGGGAGGTGATGGGTTGTGGACTAGAGAGACAACAGAGTCTCAATGGTGGGGGTGGAGTGGAGGAGAATGTCACCTGCATTGGGTGAGCCCTTCCTTAGCTTCTGTTGGATTAGAAATTGAAATAAAAATTGTTTTTCCATAGCTATTCCAGCAAACCTATATAGTGTATGCTTGTAAGTCTGGTATCAGTTGTTAATGATCACCTCGTCTAGGGTCAGGCAGAGAAAGGAGGGAAAATGCCTAGAGATCTTGCCTGGCTCCAAAGGAGGTAAAGCCTAAACAAACCACTATTAGAAATCTTTCGTCTTCTGGCTCCCTGGAAATGGACTCCACCTTTTAATATATAAATCTATTGATCAAATTTTCTAACATATTTTCATATTAAATAAGTAAGAATATCTGTAAAGTCTGCTGCTCATTAAAAGTTTTGGCTGCACTGAGAGTTTCCTGTCACAATAGGCTACATTAAAATAAAAAGAAGAAATCCATTAACTTGAGGTACCATGATATTTCTTATCATCTCGGAAGTCTATCCTTGGTGTTTTGGGTTCTTTTTTTTTACCTATCACACTATGCACTCTCCCTAAGTAATATTCCTTACTGCTGTGGCTTCAGTTACTATCTATATGCTCGTGCCAAATATTTGAACCTCTGTCCCATAGATCAAACCAACTACGAGATCACTCTTGAGCCACACATATTCACATGGCTCACTTTTGTTCATTTGTCAGAATGCAGTTTAGTAGCACTTTCTCTGATGAACCTTCTCTGACCTTCTAAGACTAGTTTTGATATCTTCCCTATGTAATTCTGTTTTATCCTTTATTCATTCCTATTGCAGAGCTTCCCCCATTCATGTGTTCAATCAATCAATAATTATTAAATGCTAGGTTCTTAGAAATATAAAGGTAAGCAAATACAGACATGTGCTGTGCAAAGAAGTGCCCTGGTGTAGAAGAAAAATAAATAAGCACTACAAAAAGGAAAAATTACAGTAAGAATAACCACTACAAAAGAGAAGCACATTGTGCTATGAGAGAATAAAATATGGGTATCTGAACTAATCAGGGAAGTCAGGGATTAGAATTTGATAAGTACAAGTTAACTGGACAAAAAGGAAAGAAATAGTATTATTAGTAGGTGGACCAATGTGTTGTGTTCTTAGTAAGTGCCATTTTACCTGATAGCTTCTCCCATTACACTGGAAACTACTTGGGAGTAGGGACAGTACCTCATTCAAAATTATATTGCCAATGTTTATAGAAGTGCCTGGCATATAGTAGATACTCAATAAATATTTGTTAATTCTAGGTCAACACCAATATCCAAGTGGGTGCTGGATGATGAGTGAGTCCCCCAACAGAATTCTACAATAGTACTCGAGGCCAGAATTTATGGAAGTGTATCCACAAGTGACCTTCTGAGCTCCACCCCAGGTCTACTGAAACAGAATTTCTGTGGGTAAAGTATGAAGACATGCATTTGTAGAAGCGGTGTTAAGTACTCTGTTTTTTGATACTCATTAGCCTAAGCCAAGAAAATGGCCATACCAGGAATCTAATTTAAATCAGGACCTTCTTCAATAGCTGAGAATCCAGACAAAAGGCTGAATTTCCTTGCAAAGGTTGGGCAGGGTGTCAACAGAGTCCCAATTGTGTGGGCTGCAGATTCACAAAAGAGTTCACTATCAAATAATGAAATGAGAAGCCATGACCCCATTCATTAATAACGCATTTATTGAGGACATGCAATATAATACCCAGGCTCTATGCTGAATGATTTGTATGAACTATGTGCTCTTAAACTTCACAGCAACCCTATAACATAGCATTTTATTATTCCCAAACAACGAATAAGGAAATGGGCACAGAAATATTCACTAACTTGCCCAAGATCACACAGTAAGGCAGAGTGTCATATAAAGTCAGGCAATCTGCTGCAATCCAGTAGCTGCAAACATAGAGAACCTTCCAACTATAAATTCAGCTTTGCTTGGGAAAGCAGGAACCAACAAAATAGGAGACCACCCTGAATCAGTAGAATCTCCTGGTTATACTTGCATTACCGGAGCGGGACCCATGCTAGCTCAGCTTGCAGAATCGAGGAAGGTGGAACAATGTCTAAAGTGCCTGGTTTCTTGAACCCTTAACATGACAGCCCATAGCAGTCCTCTTTTTCGAGATGTGACTCTCTAACGGCCTTACACTGACTGTCAATGATCTCCATGTGGCAGGCATCCAAATGCTGGCCCCTCCAGGCTCCTTACTATTGAACAGTTCCCTGAAGCAGGAAATCAGCTCCATTTGTCCTCTTCCTTCACTCCCCATCCCCCCACCAAAGGAAGCCTGTCTGTAGCCTCTTGCAGCTGAGGCCCTTGATCAGGAGAGAGATCAACACAGGCCAAGACCAGATATTTTCTGTGAGCAATTTGTACACGCTTGCCAGATCAACAACTGAGAGTAAGGGTCTCATGCCCCTGGAAGCCCTAGGTCTCTTCAATTTTCCCTTTCCCTGTTCGGGTATTCTAGAGGCAAATCAGCGAAACTGCTGATAAGCCAATTTACAACTGGGGGGAAAAGGTTCCAGTCTCCTGTTCTTGCTACATTCTTAACCTTTTGTAGTGATTATCTCACAACACTCCTTGATACTGAGGATTGGAAATAGCCCCTTTCTCTCAACCTCCCTTCATGGACACCACTTTCCCCAAAAGACTAATGATTCCTGTTCTTTGGCCTATTTTTTATGATCTCCTAGAAGAGGAGGTTAAAGTGGTTATTAGTGATAGGGTCAGCTTTCTAATTTAGTAAGACCTGCAGGAAAGTGGCTAACCCCACTTCTGGAAGCTCTCTGAATATAGGATATAGGGATTTTAGGATTCTTTCTTCTTAGCTTTTGACCTTAGCAAAAAATCAAGAGAAACAGGAAAAATCTCACTTGACATCCCATTAGAAGGGTTTATCTTGTGAAAAGTGCCTCTCCATCTTACTATATTCCATTCTTTATCATTGCATGGAGTCTAGAATTTTATGGTGATAAAGCAAACTGTATAAATTGATATTTTATATTCCCATCTTTATTTTCCCTTTATTTCCTAAATGCCAACCCAACTATGATGATAGATATGTATTATTGGAGAAAAGTTGTACCAAATCTGTTATTGCCAGCAAAGAGCTCTAATTAACACCTGCCATGAGTTTTAAATAATAGGCCACTTGCGGGGCACCTGGGTGGCTCAGTCATTAAGCGTCTGCCTTCGGCTCAGGTCATGATCCCAGTGTCCTGGGATCGAGCCCCGCATCGGGCTAGCTGCTCAACGGGAAGCCTGCTTCTCTCTCTCCCTCTCCTACTCCCCCTGCTTGTGTTCCCTCTCTCGCTATGTATCTCTGTCAAAAAAATAAATAATCTTTAAAAAAAAAAATAGGCCACTTGCTTGGATTATTTTCACTCTCAATGAACATCAAGGGGGGAAATAGCTCTAATGAAATCAAGTTCAAATAAATAAGAACAAAGCCACTGAGAGTATGGCCTGACACAACATTCTATAGGTAGACTGCGTTGGCTTAAAAAAATTGCCTTCCCCGAACTCACTTCTCCTTCAAAGTCAGTCCTTATCCAGTGATTAATCTATGTGGGGTACAAAGTCCTTGCTTGAACTCAGGACCACCCTAGATCCAAACCCTCCCAAGGGTTGGCTGAGGTCTTCCTTTGGACCACATCACAGCTCAACTTTTTTCTCTGTTCAAATCCTGCTTTTGTCACACCCCTTCTTCAGTGCTGATCCCAATAATACTTTCTAATAAGTATACTACATATTCATCTCTTTTGAGTTCCTGGCAAATCCAACCTGAGATAGGGTAGAGGTCAGAATTATAAAATTTTGTAAGTTTCATAGGTTCTTTTGTTTAAATTCTTGAGAAAATATTATTTAAGGAAATATTTTAGAATACAAATTAAGATGACAATTTTAGACATTAGTTTTAGGGTCTGAAAAGTATTTGGCTTAGATTTAAATAATCTCAAAAGGAATTATGGGAAAATGGAACAATTAGATTATTTTTAATGATAAGTGTTCTATATGATTTATATAATCTGTTGGGTTTATTTTATATTATATGTATGATTTTTAAAAAGAAGACACTGTATGGATGTATTCCATAAAATAAATTAGCGGATTATTTATTGATGGAAAGACCGGAAGAACATCTAATGCTGGCTCAGAAATAAGAGCAGACCTGGTAAACAGTTGCAGCTTTATGTGGAGGCCAAGATCCATTACAAAAAACCATTGAAATCACCATCTTTCTCTGTTATTTGATCAAACACAGTTAGGAAAAAAGGCAAATACTTTGGAAAGACTTCTTTTTCTAGCAACATTTTCTTTTTAAGATTTTATTTATTTATTTGACAGAGAGACAGCGAGAGAGGGAAAACAAGCACCGGGAGTGGGAGAGGGAGAAGCAGTCTTCCCGCCGAGCAGGGAGCCCGATGCGGGGTTCCATGCGGGCTCGATGTGGGGCTCAATGTAGGGCTTGATCCCAGGACCCTGGGATTATGACCTGAGCCGAAGGCAGACGCTTAACGACTGAGCCACCCAGGCGCCCCTTCCAGCAACATTTTGCAGAAGATACGTAGGAAGTAAAATATGCTGTTATTTAAACATGTTTCTACTTATCCATCATAAGCTTTTATTAACTCTGGCCAAGTAGATGGAATAAAGCTATTTCAATGGTGCAATGAAAACAAATATTTCTAAGTAAAGGTATTGGTATAACAACTTATATAGGTTGAATTTTCAGAAGATACATTATAAATTTGCCATTATATCATAGAGCAATAATTTTGTCCAATATCCCAAGAAAAGGGAAAAATTTACCTAGCCTATTTGTTTACTTCCAATCTTCTGTAATTTTACATATAGACATAATTGCATAAACTTATAATTGTACATACTTCGTGGATTTATGTTTAATTGGAATTATAAGAAAAGCTGATAATTAAACAACTTAAATATAATTTTCTGAAATAGTTTAGGTTTATTCTTACATCCTGGCAGTTTGAATGATCTTTGGTCAGATGGCATTTCTTCAGGCACTGCCTAGAAATATTTTCTTTGCAAGGAATTGAATCTACCTATTAATTGCGTCATTTAAATTTATTTCTCAATTTTTGGAAACAGTTTTCCAAACGTTTTTAAATGATTGTCACCTTCGTGGCTCCTAGAAATACACAAATAATTTCTTATAAAATGTGAAATTCTGACTGCAATCCACATTTTAAAATGCAAAAAAAACCCCTAAAATTATGACTGCATTATCAATTTAATATTAATTTTAATGCCCAATTGTGCATTCATTCTTCTAATTAAAATAATTTGATTAAAATATGTTACAGAAAATATCATCTTACACTTTGGTTTAGAGCAGTAAAGCCATGGTTTTATTAAAATATGATGAGCAGATTGAACTCTACTTGCACTGTTTACACATTTATAATATTTATAAATTTTTTTATTAACATATAATGTATTATTTGTTTCAAGGGTACAGGTCTGTGATTCATCAGTCTTACACAACACCCAGCACTCACCACAACATTTACCCTCCCCAATGTCCATCACCCAGCCACCCCATCCCTCACACCACCCTCCACTCCAGCAACCCTCAGTTTGTTTCCTGAGATTAAAAGTCTCTTATGGTTTGTCTCCCTCTCTGGTTTCGTCTTGTTTCATTTTTTCCTCTCTTCCCCTATGATCCTCTGCCTTGTTTCTCAAATTCAGTATTTATAAATGTTTAATTTCATTTTTTTAAGATTTTGTTTATTCATGAGAGAGAGAGAGAAGGAGCACAATCAGGGGGAGGGGTGGAGGGAGAGGGAGAAGCAGCCTCCCAGCAAGCAGGGAGCCCAGACACAGGGCTTGATCCCAAGACCCATCTCCATCCCAGGACGCTGGGATCACGACCTGAGCTGAAGGCAGACGCTTAACTGACTGAGCCACCCAGGCAGGCAACCCAGTAAATGTTTAATTTCAAATGAGACTGAAGGATTGGTTCTTTAGCTTAAAGGTTAGAGAATACCAAAACAGTAACAAAAAAGAACTCCAACTGGAGTTTATTATAACATCTGATATGTTACAATAAAAGAGAAGAAAACTAGTGTGTCATGGAAAAAATATGGGTTTCACTAAACAGCTCTGTGAATGTAGGCAATTGGCCTAAGTTCTAAACCTCAGATCCTTTAAATAGAGGTAGTAACTCACAATGTGATGGTGAGATTAATCGAGGTAATGTAAGTAAAACATTCAGCACATATAAAATCCCTGGTACATAGTTAAGATTTAAAAAAATTTAACTATCATCAATATCTGCATTCAAGACACCTGAATTCCTGTTTCTCTTGTGAGCTATAAGTCCTCGGGAAGTCTTCAAAGCCCTCTGACTTGCATTTCCTTCATGAGTAATACGGGCATTTACAATACCTGAGCCTTCTGTTCAGGTTTAGTTCGAAGATTAAATGAGATCGTATACGTGAAAGTGCAATGTTAATCACAATGATCCTAAGTGTTCACATGTGGAAACTGAAAGCTCACAGCTGGAAGCAAACTGTCCAAGGTCGCATTGCTAACAGGTGGTAGGGCCAGGATTTGAAACCACACCTTCAGTTCCTGAACCCAAGATTCAGTTCCTTTTATCACACAGCTGTGCCTCATAAAGTTTTTAAGAACTTACTTAGCAGAGGCCAGGGTTAGTCCCAGAGCCCGGGATAGGATTAAGCCAAAAAAAGAAGTGAAGGATCCTCAGCTGCTAGGGTGAAGGGGCACTGGAGTGCAGGGTTAGGACAGATAATATGCCAACCATTCCTTTTCTAATAATAGTCCTCCCAGTCTACTGAATTCAAGGCTGTGAAATCAATCTTTGGCTTTCCCTTCATCACCCACACTTGTGTTTCCAAATCCCGCCATTGCTTTCTTTAAAATAATTCCATTGTCCTCACTGCTTCCCATTCCCATTGCCCCCGCGCCTACATACCGTTCGTTGCTTGTGCTCTCTGTCTGGATCCAGGAAACAGCTTGGGGCTGGTATCTCCTCCCGCGGCCAAGTCATCCTCAGCATTTCGTGAGCTGAATCTTACAGAAACATCACTTCTAAAATTCAAGACAGCTGGGGCTATCCAGTGGTGGGCACGAGCTGGCTCGCACCAGCTAGCAAGAGGAGACCGTGAGCCTGTGTCTTCTCAACTCTGAATCCCCTGATGTCATGATGATAACTTGAAATTGGCTCTGGCAGGTGTATTTACATTACAGATTTATATTATGAATCAGGACTTATTTTTCCCCCAGAGAGCCAGTTGTCCAGGACTTAGCAGCATTGATGGTCTCTGACATAGTCACTCTATAGGCACTATGGATGGTGTCTGGCATATAGTAGTGCCCAGTATGTATCTCCTGAGAAATTACACTCTCCTGCTCAAAAATCTATACTTGTTGTCCACCACAATTCATAGTCCAACTCTGCCGCCTAACTTTCTAGACCTCCCTAATTTGGTCCTTCCCTAGGAAATCAAAATTGTTTTCACTCTACCGTTCTCTAAGACCCTTTCCACTTGAGCTGGTAAAGCCACCACCAGCACTAGAAGGATCTATGATAGTCTGTGCCTCAGCTCAGGCTCTTCCTCCCACCTAGAAAGCCTCTCTCTCTCCTACTACTAGTTCTTTATGGCCCAGATCAAATTTCACATCTTCCCTCAGACTTCCCATCATTCTAAAATCTTCTGATCTCCATAGAGTTAGTCCATTCATTTGGCATTTAATTCCTTGGTACTCTTTCATTCCTGTTAGTTTTGTTCCTGAAGCTATATCACAAACCTTTTAAAAGCAATGTCTATTTTTTTTTAAATTGTATTCCCCCCAAATCAGGTAATTTGCAGCAGAACTCAAAAAGCTCATCTAGCCCAGTGGTTTCCAAATATTTTTCTGTGGTCTAGTATTGTTTTGATCCAAAACATTTTTCTCAGAGAAATTCTGGACTGCTCCTTTTGAAACAGCTGCTGCACGCCCCTCTCCCCCACTGCCAAGTTCACAGTTCTCAGTGTGAGAACCCTTGAGCTTCCTTCATGAAGCCCTCATTGACCAGTCACCCCAAGTGTAGCCAAAACCATGGGGCAATCATTGCTTAGACTTTCTCAGTTTTCCCAGAACCTTTCAAATAAAATATATGTTTTCTATTTTGCTCGACATTCCTATGTGGAATAGTATTTTTTTTTATTTTTTATTTTTTATTTATTTATTTGAGAGAGAGAGAGAGAGAGAAACAGCATGAGAGGGGATAAGGTCAGAGGGAGAAGCAGGCTCCCCGCTGAGCCGGGAGCCCAATGTGGGTCTCGATCCCGGGACTCCGGGATCATGACCTGAGCCGAAGGCAGTCGCTTAACCAACTGAGCCACCCAGGCGCCCGGAATAGTATTTTTTTACATTAATCTGTGAAAAAATAACACAATATAGGAAAAAGCTGTGTGGGGCGCCTGGGTGGCTCAGTCATTAAGTGTCTGCCTTCGGCTCAGGTCATGATCCCAGGGTCCTGGGATCGAGCCCTGCATCGGGCTCCCTGCTTCTCCCTCTCCCACTCCTCCTGCTTGTGTTCCTGCTCCCGTTACCTCTCTCTGTCAAATAAATAAATAACATCTTAAAAAAAAAAAAAAGGAAAAAGCTGTGAGTAGAAAGCTATGGATGAATAAGATCTACTTTGTGGTATATAATAAAATATAGATTCCGAAACTGATAGTTGTTCATGGAAATATTTATATATAGGAATCCTGTAAGGTTTTATGTTATAAATGTGTACATCTTAATAATATTTCCATTCTCTGTGTGTACATGCATGTGTATAAATGTTTTTTCATGGTAAGAACATTCTTCTTTTACAATTAAGTCCTTCCTCCCTTTTTTGCTGTTAAAATGGTCATTTTTTATGAAATGATGAGGGTAGTAGAATATAGTTTTAATGGCTTAACTTGTAAATTTAAAAGTTGATAATTTAATAATTTTTCTCCTATACTCACCCTCACCAAAACCTTAAATATGTGTATGTGTATATATATACGTATATACACACATATATATTTGCATATGTATATGTGTATATGTATGTGCAGTGAAGGTTAACTCAGGCCCGGTTTGTCCAAACCCTATACATTCCTCCTTTGGCCCCTGGGAAATAACCTGTAAGCCCTGGGAATATCCTGCCTAACCAAGTGTTCTTGTATACTTGGGCCTTGGGTCATGCCAGATACTTTCTGATACAAATGTGATTTATGGTAAATGCCTATTTTCATTCACCTAGGACCCTCAGCCATGCTGTATGTATTTGACTTCCGGAACAGACTGGAGACTGAGTACCTAGGGTCAGTCACAGGAGCACTCCATGACTATTTGACTGACTCCCAGTACCAACCCTAGACATAAAGGATCCCGTGTACTTCCTGGTTGGCCACACGTGTTGTCATGTGTGATTGCTGGGAGCATTAAGCACTGCCTGCCGTGTGTGTAACCCCAATGGGAGAGCACAGTGGAAAGCTTGAATCTTGTCTCTCCCAGTCTCCACCCTCTGCACCTTTTTCTGCTGCTGATTTTAATCTGAGTTCTGTGAGTACTTCTAGCAAATCAATCCCCAATATAACATATATGTGTATGTATGTATGTGTATACACACATTTCACTGGTTGTGAAATTCAAAAGCTTGATAAATAATGATCTCAATTCAACCTCCTTCATCCCCACCTTCACACCCTCTTTACCCTACCTCACCCACCTCATCTTCTACTTCCTCCTCTCCATTTATAAATGAGAAAACATAGGACCAGGGAGATTAAGTCATTGTCAATATAACATATTTAACTTTATGTCATATAATTATTATATTTATAATAATTTTAAATATAGTTAACGCTTGTTATAGCCATTCTAAGAGTTAGGCACTAGTCTAAACACTTTTCTTACTTTAACTCACTTAGTCTCCACAAAAATCCAAGGAGGTAGGAACCAAAATTTCCATTTATAAGTGAGAACTCTCTGAAGTGTTGGATGTTGGATTTGCCAGAGGTCACCAGGAGGTGAAGAGTAGGGTCAGGATCTGAGTTGGTTATTCTGCATCTAGACCTCGGTCCTTAACCAGTACATTACAGTGTCTCAGTGAATGAGTGAATTACTCACTGCAATTAGCTCTATCACGTGTTCTGTTCACTTCCTTGGGGATACTAGCATATACTGGCTTCATCAAGGCAGTCAGGCAGTCATTCATAATTAATGACCCAGACCAAAGAATGTTGGCTTGTACAGCAGGGCCAATGCATTTGGCCACATGGGCTGTGCCATCTGCCATGTGTGCTATGTGAGTGGCACCTCCTGGAGATGTTCAATATAGTGGCCTTACACTGAACCTAATTGCTGGGTAATTAGGCAATCTGAGAAGTTAAAGGCCTAATTCAGGGCAATACAAGGTTTGTGACAGGGACTATTCATCTGCAAATAAGACTCCATTTAGAGTATAACTGTTAAATGCTTATGGTGTGTTTGGCTAAGAAACTCAGAGGATGCAAAGAACAGATAATGTTTCTGCCCTTAATACCATCTAATAAGGAAAATGCACCAGTGAGTTACACACTAATTGTAAAGCAAAGAACTCACTATAAACACAGATGCCCCAGGCCATCATTTTTTACTTACAATAATGCAATAAACTCATCATCATTTACTGGGATGCCACAACAAAGCAGTTAATAACGCAGGTTGGAAAGTTTGAATCCGAGCTCCATTCTAGTGGCTTTGTGACCTTGGCCATGTTTCTCACCTCTCAGTATCCTCATATGTACAATGTGAATAGTAACAGTATCTATCTTCTATGGGTGTTAGAAGGCTCAAAATGAGTAAACATTTGGAAATGTTTGGCACAAGTTCTGATACGTGGCAAGTGCAAGATAAGGGTCTATTAAGTAAGCATTGTGGTGCTTAGAGATTGTTTTTTATTCTGAATGGTATGTCTTTTTTTTTTTTTTAAGATTTTATTTATTTATTTGACAGAGCGAGCACAAGCAGGGGGAGTGGCAGGCAGAGGGAGAGGGAGAAGCAGGCCCCCCCCCCGCAGAGCAGGGGGAGCCTGATGTGGGACTTGATCCTAGGACCCCAGGATCATGACCTGAGCCGAAGGAAGACGCTTAACAAACTGAGCCACCCAGGTGCCCTGGTATGTCTTTCTTAACATATTTCATACATTAGGAGACTTTAGACAGTTTGTTGTTTGAGCTCATTTGGGGATAGGATGAAAGAATAATAGAGAAGGGGAAGTAATCTTTACTTATGTCATTTCTGTTCCTCACCATCACTAAAATGAAAATTTCCTCAGGATGGGGAGTGTCTGCTTCCAAGGAAACTAAACACACTGGACATGCCTCACTTCACAGAAGCAGCCACATGCAAACATTTCATAGACTCTTAACGAACAGGCGAGGAAATTAAAGCCAAATTTAAGGGTTAGTGGGAAAAGTCCTCAATTACAATTCAAATTCAAATTGCCTCAACTGAATTAATGATTTAAGACAAAAAAAATGGAAATTTCAAGGACTCACAAAATTCAGTTTCAGTTTACTTCATAATTATATTCTGCATTCCAACCAGATGGACAGAAGTAATCAAAATTCTAATATGCAGTGACATTTAGATACCCTGCTTAGACAGGTACAAATATTTTTAGAAATTTGCCTAGAGTCTGGTAGGAAAAAAACATTGGAACAAAAGAAAGACTTCTATATTCGTGGTATTGCCCTTAACACCAATTTTTTAACAGAGGAAAATAAGAACCAAGATACACACATACACAAAAAAAGAACCAAGATACACAAAAATTACCTATTCACCTCTGAATTATTTAAAGGAGCAACTGACCTTTAAATTGTTGAGGTAGTTATATGCATGTTATTCCACAATTATTTACTTTGAAAATAATAGAGTAGCTATTTTAGCTTTTTTTTTTATCTTTTACCCCATTGACTTACCTTTTTCCTGTAATAGGAACCCAGATCTTAATGATTCATTGACAAAGCAAATTTAATCATAATCTCCTCTCACCTTCAATATAAATCAAAGGTTAAATATGTATATTTTACTTCTGTCATGACCCTCTACCTGTTTTGAAATGATCTTTCTGAAACGTGAGCCAAATAGGAACCTTCACTGATCTCACCTGAAAGCAATAGAAAATTCTGTGGTAAATTGTCCAAGTAATTTTTCAGAAACTGAGCAAAATAGATAGCTTTATTTTTTACAGTATCTATTAAAAAACATAAGTCAAGAAAAAGTGGTTCCATGAGAGTACTCAAAGTATAAAATGAGTAAAATGTCCCATCCTTCTGCTTCTTACACACTTCGGGTAAAAAAAAAAAAAAAGGAATGATAGAAATCCCTCGATTAACCCTAAAGAAAGAAGGAAAGGAGAGAAAAAGGGAAAATAAAACACAGGAAAATTTTTTAAAGATTTAAGCTAAATATAACAATAATTACCTTACTGTAGAAGAACTAAATACTTCAACTAAAACTCAAAGATTATAGAATAGATCAAATAACAACTATATGTTTACAAGACACACATTAAAACATAAAGGCCCAAAATGTTTTTTTTTAAGTAGACAGAAATATACCAGGCAAACATTAACTATAAAAATACAATATACTTACCTATCTATACTTCTAAGGCTGTATCAGACAGAATAAACTTCAAGGCAGAAGCATTACTAAAGATAAAGAGAGACATCTCATTATGTATCAGTGTCAGTTCACCAGAAAGATGTAAAATTCAAATCTGTATGTACATAGTAATAGAGTCTCAAATGTATAAAGTGAAATTTGAAAAAAACTAAAATTTGATAAACATTCAAATATGTAATTAGGATGGAAGATTTTGGAGCACCTGGTGGCTCAGTTGGTTAAGGGTGGAGGATTTTAACACACTTCTCTCAGCAATTGACAGAACAAGAACATACACACACACACACACACAGTGAGGACATAGACAATTTGAATAACACAATTATCAACACTGACCTGACACATGTAAAACACTGCACCCTAAGCTTCAGAATACACATTGTTTTTAAGTGTACATAAAATATTTACCAAAATTGACAATATGCTAAGTAACAAAGCCAATCTCAACAAATTTTAAAATACTGAGTTCATAGAAGTTCTATACTACAGTAGGATTAAGCCAAAAATCATTACCAAAAATATCGTCTTTAAAAACCTCAAATATTTTGGGGTGCCTGGGTGGCTCAGTTGGTTAAGCGACTGCCTTCAGCTCAGGTCATGATCCCAGGGTCCTGGGATCGAGTCCCACATCGGGCTCCCGGCTCAGTGGGGAGCCTGCTTCTCCCTCTGACCCTCTCCCCTCTCATGCTGTTTCTCTCCTGCTCATTCTCTAATAAATAAATAAATAATCTTTAAAAAAAAAAAACTGAAATATTTTGAACTTAGGAAAACACTTTTATTGTATGGTGACTAACATAACATAATAAAATAAAATAAAATAAATAAAGGAAAACACTTTTTAAATAGCTCATGGGTTAAAAAAATATATAAATTTAAAAATATTTTAAGCTACATAATAATGAAAATATGGTATTTCAAAACTTGTGGGATGCATGTAGAACTGTGCTTAAAGAAAAATTTGTCTTTAAATGTTTATTATATCCAAAAAAAGACTGAAAATAGATTATCTAAGTATAAATCTCAAGAAATTAGAATAAACAATAACAAATTAAATCCAAAGAAAACTGAAGACTGGAAGTACTAAAGAATAAAAAGCAATGAAATATAAATAAACCTATAATAGAAAAAAAAATCAACAAAGGCAAGTTTGTTCTTTGAAAAGACTAATAAAATTTATAAATCTCTGAAAAGACTGACCAAGAAAAAAGTAAAAAATATACAAGTTACCAATATCAGGAATGATTTATACTTCCTACTAATAGTTGAAGATAATAAAAATTACTGAAAAATTTATGCCAATTAATTTGAAACGTTAAGGGAAATTGACACATTTTTAGAAAAACACAACTTATCAACACAGAAAAAACAGAAACTTTGAATAGTCCTATGTTTGTTAAATACATATTTCTATATCTATTAAATGAATTGAATAATAATAATCCTCCCACAAAGAAGAATCTAGTCACTGGTGGCTATTGGTGAATTTTAGCAAACATTTAAGAATCAATATTATTCTTACCCAAACTCATCCTCAGAATAGGAAATAGGAAATACGTCCCAATTATATGAAATTTGATAAGGAAAAACAATAATGGAAGTAGGTTTTTTAAATAGTTTGATTGCATCATCAATAAACTTCAGACACAAATACATCTTTGTAACTCCTATTCTTTTTATCTTGTCCTGATTTTGAACTTTAAACAGAGTTCAAAGAAGAAGCTGCTTCTTTGTGTAACTTCATTTGTACTAACAAGATAAAGGAATTCAGGTATTCAATAAGTATTTATTGATCAACTCAGTTCTCCCTTCTTTTTACCTTCTCTCCTGACAATGGGCTTTTCCCCATTACATACAAACATGATCAATTGCCTCTTTTCCTCAAAACTTCCTCCTTAACCATGCAATTTCCTCTTACCCTACTGCCTTCCTTTACCATCCAGACTTGAAAAAATTAACCCTGATGTATCTAATTTTTCACTTCCCCTTTTGTCTATCAGCCTCAACAATCTGATTTTCAACCATACCATTCCACTCAAACTACTTTTAGAAAGGTCATCAGTGAACTCCAAATTGCCAAGTGCAATGTAATCTTTCCAGCCTTTATTTTACCAGACCTTTCTGCTGCATTATTAACACTGTTAACATGTACTGTTTCTCAAAACTACTCTCTTGACAACCTTGACAATAATCTCTTCTGGCTTTCTAATCATTATGTTTCTGCCTCTTTGGATCCTTCCCCCTCTGATCATTTCACATCTTTCCTTCATGGACCCAAGGGGTGTCCAGACTGTTTGAAGTACAGTTTCAAACATCGTTTCATAAAAATTTAAAGGAATGCAAATTTACTGCTTATGTATATGAGGTAGAACTGCTTGAATATATTCCTAAATAGATACTATTCAACTTTTTAACACAGGCAATATTTTTATTTAGCAAAATAATTTGCATATCCATAATTGCTGTGCTAAACCTTTGAAGAAACATTTTACTTTATAAGTTGGTTGAATATCATCTACTATTTTACTGCAAATTTGCTTATTGCCAAAAATTTAAAGTCTAAATATAAAATTTAATATATGCTAGTATGTTATCAGAAATTCTGATTTAATTAATTTGTTTTAATATGAATTAATTAAAATTGCTTCCAACTCCACCTTCCAATGCAACATTTTGAATGATTTGAAATGCATAATGAGTTGTATTACTATCCTGAAAATGAATAACAATATTCAAAAGAGGAAATATCTACAAGTTAAATTTCTGTCTTGCTCATCTTTTGAAAATTTAGGATCACCTTTTCCTTTCAAGATAAATCAGAATTTTCAGAGTTTAGAAGATAAGTGTCAAGGTTAATAAGATATATATTATTCTCTCTCAAACCCTTCTGAGTTAAACCAGCTAATCACCAGGGCTTCAATCTCATACACAACACAGAACGTGGGATAGGTTCTTTCTGGAAGCACTCCACAATTAGCCCTTTCAACAAGTGAAATAAGAATGTGATTATCATCCCTACCTAATAGGCCAGGGCCTTTCCCTGGTAGTCACTTTCCCCTAAATTAAACTACACATGAATATGCAAGTCAGTAATTATAGAGAAAGTACAAAATATTAACCACAAGAGTTCTGACTGAGATGTTAGAAAATTATGACTTTTCTAAGTACCAGGAAAGTATTTAAACTAGCGTGCCTTTTGAGAAAAAAAAAAGTTGAGGAACAGTTTTTGCATTTGTCAAACACTTGTGTCTTGGATCAGGAGAGCAGGTGCTCTTCACCTCACTGTAAACTGCTACTATATTTTAAAGTCCAAATATATCCTCAGATTAGGAAGCAAATGTTATATGAAAATAACCATCTGTAAACTTAATATATAGATTCTGGTCAATTCTCTGAAAGCAGTATTTATAATCAAGCGGGGAAATTTTATAAAATGGTAAAATATATGTTAAATTCATACAAACAAATCATTTCAGCTATTTGTCCACAGATTACAATCTCACATGGGCAGTCATTGGCTCATCTCATAATTTATAGCCTACTGATTAATAATCTAGTCCATCACAAAATTAGAGAAAACCTGCCATGAAAATTTAGGATATTTATTTTAAATTTCCAAAACTTTCTAAAAATATTTTCTTTTATTTTATTTAAAGATTTTATTTATTTATGTATTTGAGAGAGAGAGAGAGAAAGCACGAGTCGGGAGAGGGACAGAGAGAAAGGGAGAAGCAGACTCCCCGCTGAGCAGGGAGCCCGATGTAGGGCTCAATCCCAGGACCCTGGGAACATGACCTGAGCCAAAGGCAGACGCTTAACCTACTGAGCCACCCAGGCATCCCTCTAAAAATATTTATTTTTAAAAATATTTTAAAGACATTGTCTGATAACAGACTATATTCTTTATTCTCTAGTTTATCTCTAGTGCTTATGTAATCCTCTCATCAAATAAATATGAGTCATTAAGCAATGAAATTTTCTAAGTGGGGAAAAAATAACTTGGTGAATAAGGAAGAACTTGTGTGGAAAGGTTATTCCACTTGGAAAGGGATAACTCGGGCTTTTAAGTAAATGTTCATGTTTAAAGGATATGAAGTTATTAAATTGAAATAGACTCTGTAACTCCTTCATTGTATTTAAATTCATTCACCAAACATGTGGCTATTCTTATAAGTTCTCTCTTCCTATATAAAATGCCCAGCTGCCCTTTGGGTCCCTCTGAAGGGATCTGTGAAAGGCAAATATGTGCCCTGGCATGTAACCTGATCCTAAGAAGGAGCTCACTAATTTCTATTCAGATAACTCTTCAGAGAATGAAACATGTAAAAATGCTGGTGCCTTCTTGAAAGGGCCTGCATACTCATAGTTCCAAGACAGAATAAAGGAGGCCATAATAGTGCCTACAATGTCTGATTGAGGTAAATCTGAGCATTTACAAGAGGTGTTTGGGCTGTCTGTTTCCCATTAATGATAGAACAAAGCACAAGTGGCAGCTACTGCCTCGGCCTCCCCACCCACCTCAGTTCACCCCGTCAATCTTAACCGCAACAGATTGTTCTCTTAACTGACGTGAACAGAAGTGCCCCGCCATGAAACCCTATCTTTTGACAATGACTTTCTTAGCAGAACCAGGGTAAGATGAATGAGACAGGAAAGAAAACTGAATCAGAGTATCATCTTACTAAGCCTCGTCTTGCCTAACTTTCATCCCAGGTTTCTTCTCTGGTCCTCAGTGCAGAAGAGAATGGGCTAAATTTGTCCAGGGTTCCTTTTCATACCCTTTCAACTCCCACAGGCTTCTCCCTCCCCATCTTCCCAGTCACAGCTCCAGACCCTCTTCTAGGGAAATCTCTGTTTCCTATTAAAATGGACTTCCTCAGTTCTTAACCGCCAACAAACTCCAGTTCTTCTAAAATGGCTACACTGAAGTAACAACTGTAATAAATTAACCCATTCTAATGGAGATAGATAGAAAAGCCTGAAACCACCCTTCACCCCATCCCTAAAATGAATACACTCTGGCAATATTTTAGAATAGTAAAAGATATTTTCTGGCCAAATAAAAAAGGAAAAAAAATGAGGGGGTAGGTGAAACCTATCTTCTCCTCCCTTTTTCTCCTCTTATAATACAACTTATATCTTATCTGTTAATTCCTAAGGTAGGCATACTGTCATTGAAAAAGTCAAGTACCAGAGTTTGAGACCCTCTCTGCAACTTGGTAGATGTATTTCCTAGAACAAGTTATTAAACTCTAAGCCTTAGGCCCATCGACTGTAAAATTTATAAAAATATCTAACTCAAAGAATTGTTGTATGGATCAGAATTTGCTTTTATATAAACTTGAAAAGCATAAAAATGAAAAGTTTGCTTTTGCTATGTCATAGTCCTGTCACAAATCCCACCAATTCCATTGTGTGACTTTACGTTACCAGTCATGATGATATTTTTTTCTAGCTTTAATCAATACACAAATCAGATTCGTCACAATTTACTACCACTTTAGCTCATTACAATTGATAACATTTTTCTAATGAACTATATGTGGTACATTCTTTGTGATAAATAACCAGGCAAGAATAACTAAAAGTAAGACCTTGGTGTGTGGCCAACCCGTCATCACTGAAGTTGGACTTGGCTTGTGTGAAGAGAAGATGGTTGAATTACCAGACAGTCCGGGAGCAGAAATATATTGTCCGTGTGCCAGGGAGGCAGCAAAGAAAGTAAAGCTCAGTGGTATAACTAAGCATAACTGTGGGAAACAAGGAAGATGTAGAACAGATCCACCAATTTCCAGGAAAGCTATTACAAAAGAGGAGATTAACATTAAAGAAAGGGTTAGAGAGTCATGAGTGAGAAGGAAATCACAAACTGTGATCAAATCTCTAAGTAGTGAAAATAGCGTTATGGTTAAGATCATGGTTAAGATCTTGACCTGGAGCTGTTAGGAAAAGACAGATGGTCACAAGATGACCTATACTACATCACTTACCAACAAAGTATAATTATACATTTTATTCTAAACTTTCCAAGAATCTTTTTCTCGCTGAATATTAATCTGAATTTATTTGACAATAAGGAAGTACGATGACTGGCTAGCTCAAGGTCATGCAGTCCTAGGAAAACCTAAGAAACAGATTTCTTACGACCATTTTTGATGTTTCTAAAAGAGAGGAAGATAACTTTTTCTCTTTCAAACATCTCTCTTCTTTGGAACACGTTCTTCACATTAATTTGAACATCTGTAATCATGCTATATGTTGGCTTTTATCTTTAAAAAATCTATTATCAGAAAAATGTTGTTCCATTTAAATGTCAAAATAAATGAAAATTTATTTTTGAAATAGGATCTCCTGTACTATTCCTTATTTCCATGATAAAATCGCTTATCTTGAAGGGTCATGAACTCTTCTTATAAGAAAATAGTTCTTGAGGATTCATGTCATCATCTGTGACCCATTATCTTTCTGAAAACATGCTATAAATGGAATAGTACACTGACAACATTGCTTTGGCTATAAGGGATCATTTCAACTATTTTAAAAGGACATAAGGTATAGTGTTAGATTAATGAAAAATGTATGTGTGAATGAGCTTCTTATAGCCTTTTTAAATAAAAATTAGCTCATTGTTTAAACAAAATGAATTTTATTTTTATGATATCTTCTCCCCAACAACTTCAATGTTAAAAATTATTGGTTTGATTTTCTTTTTATTTCAGACTTCAGGTAGATCTGTCTTTTAACTGAGACCCAAGGATCTCGTCTGCGTTTACTTTCGCTCTTTGAACTGTGAATACTGTCATACTTATCATGGGAAATGGTCATGTTCTTTAACTGCAGAAGTTTAGATTAATGGTTCAAGATCCACTAACAAACTAATGATTTACCAGAAATAGTAATTTTCTCCCATAAGTAAAAAATGCATCTCTTCAGATCTTTAAAATACATAATAAATTTGCAGATGTTTCAGGGAGAATAGAGCTGACCCAGGGGATGAAAATGTAGAACATCTGTGAGATATGGATATGATGAATACGATGACACAGTTTTTTTAAAAAAATGGATTAAGAACCAAGAAAATCAGTCATGATACCAAATAGAGTAAATATGTATCATTTAAGAATTTCCAGGATATTAGAACAGTGGAAATGTGGCCAAATAAAAAGAATGTTAGGACGTAGTAAACTTCTTATCCTACAGATTTAAAAATATATCTAAGGCCAAAGAGAAAAGAAAAAGCACAAACTGCAATTATACTATACATTGTTAAAACCTAGCCTATTTGGGGCGCCTGGGTGGCTCAGTTGGTTAAGCAACTGTCTTCGGCTCAGGTCATGATCCTGGAGTCCCTGGATCGAGTCCCCACATCGGGCTCCCTGCTCGGCAGGGAGTCTGCTTCTCCCTCTGACCCTCCCCCCCCTCATGTGCTTGCTCTCTCTCATTCTCTCTCTCTCAAATAAATAAATTAAAAAAAAATCTTTAAAAAATAAATAAATAAATAAATAAATAACAATTAGCCTATTTGAGATATGATCTTTCCTTTGTGATGCTGATATAGAAAATTGTCAATAAAATGTGGCAGAGTAGATCAGATGTAGAAATTCCTAAAGACATTTTAATAGTAGTTATTTCACAATGATGATATCACATGTTACGTGTATCTTTTTATTTTCCCAAGTTTTTTTTCTAAAGTTCCTATGTGATTTTTCATAATATATATACCTTTTTAAGTGTAATAGTAGAGTTGTCTGGGGCAAAAGGTTGGTAGTATATGACTTATTTTTTTACTTATCAGTGCCTTCTCTAAACTTGTTTGATAGCTAAATTTGAGAGCTAATATAACATTTTTTCTGTGACTATTAGATATAGCATAGAAAATGACTGTATATGCTGGCCAATTTAAACATTTATTAATACAGTTTATTCAGTAAATGTTTATTGAGCATCTACTATGTGCCAAGTATTATTCTATGTGCTGGGATGCAAAAGTGAACAAATCAATAGAGATTATATAATGGTGGCAGGAAAGAGCTTCTGAACAAATGAGCAGGTCAAGGATAGACGAGTACTATGGAGAAAAGTAAACAGAATGACTTAATATAAAAAATATTTCTCAGTAAAGAATAAAGACACAATGAACAAATGTATGCACATAAACTACCCTGCTACATGAAGCAGATGAAACAAATGGGGAAAGTATGCAAGAGGTAATAATGTTTGAAAATTTGCTAACAAAATGGAAAAAATACTTCACCTTACATAATACACACAAATAGTCTCTAAAAGAGTCCAGATATATTAATAATCTGAAATAATATATAGATCAGTTGTGGGGAAAAATCTTCTTTCATGTACTTTTTCAATAGCAACAATCTGTACAGAAGGATACCCTGTACCATGGTATGGTTTATAATAGCAAAAAATTAGAAATAACTTAAACATCCATAGATAGGGAGATGGATAAAAAGTGGTACACATTTAAGATGAATGCTGTGATAAAAAATATATATCTTCAACTGCATCAATACATTTTATCTCAAAAAACATTTTGAGTAAAAAGGAGCCAAGTGGGGTGCCTGGGTGGCTCAGTCAGTTAAGCGTCTGCCTTGGGCTCAGGTTAGGATCCCAGGGTCCTGGGATCGAGCCCTGCATCGGGCTCCCTGCTTGGCGGGGAGCCTGCTTCTCCCTCTCCCTCTGCCTGCCTCTCTGCCTACTTGTGCTCTCTCTCTGTCTCTGTCAAATAAATAAAATCTTAAAATAAATAAATAAAAAATAAAAATAAAAAGGAGCCAACTGCAAAATGACCAGAATAGCTTGTTAACATTTTATGGTTTTTACACACACACACACACACACACACACACACAAAACAAATGAACAAATGCCATACATTTTCTATAGATATATATCTAGACAGAGGTAAAAGTTTCTTCCAAGTACTAGAAGAATAACAAACTAAACATGGTGGTGACCTTTGGGGAATGTAAGGTGGGCTAGAATTGGGAACAGAGGTCAAATGGGATTTTAACTTTATCTGTAACATCCTACATTCCAGTTTAAACAGACTATATATTCACATGTGTGGTAGGCCCGAAATGTCCCCCAAAGATATCAGAACCCATAAACGCCACCTTATAAGACAAAGACTTTGCAGATGTGATTAAGGATTTTGAGATGAGAAGATTATCCTGGATTATCTGGATGAGTACCAAAAGTAATCACAAGTTTGCTTACGAGAGAGGTTGAGGGAGATATGATACAGACATACAGAGGAAGCAATGTGAAGATGGAGCAGAGAGATTTGGAGAAGCTGCCCGTGAAGACTGGAGTGATGAGCCACAAGCCAAGGAAGGCTAGCAGCCACCAGAAACTGGAAGTCAGGGGCGCCTGGGTGGCTCAGTCATGAAGCGTCTGCCTTTTGCTCAGGTCATGATCCCAGGGTCCTGGGATCGAGCCCCAGGTCGGGCTCCCTGCTCGGCGGGAAGCCTGCTTCTCCCTCTCCCACTCCCCCTGCTTGTGTTCCCTCTCTCTCTGTGTCTCTCTCTCAAATAAATAAATAAAATCTTAAACAAAAAGAAAAAAAAAGAAACTGGAAGTCAAGAAATGGATCCTTCCTAAGAGTGTCCCTGGCAGGGTCATGGCCGGATGAAATTGATTTCTGACTTAGACCCTCCTGAATCATGAGAAGATAGATTTCTGTTGTTTTAAGTCACCCAGTTTGTGGCAATTGGTTACAGGGGCCATAGGAAACGAATACTATCTGCTACATATATAACCTTTTTCAAGAGGATACACATAGGGAGAAGATTGTTAACAACTATTAGTTCTGCATCATGGGTTGTGGGCAATTATTAATTTCTTCCTTTCCTGATTTTTTCAAATTTAAAAGAAAGGAAAAGGACCACAATAAATATCAGGACAAGGAGAATGAAAAGGAGAGACATCCCAAGAAATTGAGAATTGGAGCATTCATGCAGTTTTACTTTTAGAGCTAAAATTTCTCAATTAGGATATTAACTACAGCATATTAGTTTAAAGATTATATACTTCTCTACACTAATGCAAATGACCATTCCCTTTAATTGGGTTCATACACAATTTCAAAGCCTTTGGTATACCTTGAAGAAAATCTGGGTTCTCCGGAATACTCTTGGATCTCTTGGTTGTTTCTAACACCTTAGAATTAACATTCCACCATTAACTCAGCTTGGCCTAGGGGCTTCCATATCACAGCAAGTCCTTAGCCTCTAATACAGAACCTAGGGCTTGGGTTAGGTGAAGAATCACAAAGAAATGACCAGCGACTGTCCATATTTCGTCCATATTAGTAGTCTTAAACCTGGCTTATGCTTATCTGTGAGTAGACGCTGCCTACACCAGCAGCTGCCGCCACCCCTTGGTTTGCAGCTGCATCGCTCTACTATTCATTGATGTTTTGAAAGTAATCAATTTCATAATGATTCAAAAATGTCCCAAGCCTACCTGATAAAGAGGCAAGCTTTGCTTTCCCACATCTCTGTTCATAATAGCCATTTACCCCCTAACAAGAAAAGCTGTAATTCTCATCTCCTCCTGCATCCTACTATGGTATATTGCCTCAGGAAATACCCTAGCATAAATAATCACCTAAGGACACATAAACTAATTAGGGGAAGTAGCCCTATATCCATCTCACTAAGAAATATATTACCAGTAAAGTTTATTTTTCTATTTACCACTCATTTATCATTTGCATATTCATAATAATCATGATGGGAATTTAATTCAGAAATATTTTATAATTAAAGCTGTATGATCACAGGACATAAAGAGCTGAATCCCAATTCATATACATATTTTTATGGCAAATAGGTGTGAGAGGAGGCTTGTCTTAGTTTAGGTCGGTAAGCAAGGATTCTGGAGTAAAAGCTCTGATTTTAATGAGGAATGCAAACCCAGGTCATCCGAACTAGGGAAAAGGACAGAAAGGCAGGGAAGGGAGGAGACAAATATAAAGGAGGGACAAATTTGTTATGCCCAGTACTAAGGAGACACAAGACTTGGAAAGGAAGTTATTTGATCCAACAAACTTGGTCATATCAAAGCAAAGGTTTGTGTGTACTGGTAAGTATATGTGTTGAGTCTTCCCAACGCCAAGAGGCTTTAGACCTGAGACTTTTTAGTCATTCACCCTGACTTTTTGTTACTTAAAAATACAAATCTCTGCCTTGTCTTTCTTATCTCATGCGTTTTGCTATTCTAAAAAGAAACTGTAGGGAAGAAAACTCTAGTTTTAGTTTTACTCTTGCAAAACAATTCAGCCTCTTGACTTTACATTTTGATACCATAACCAAACTCCTCTGCCTTTAAAAGAACAAACAAACCAAATTTTTAGCCTTTTAGATGTTTGATTTAAGGATTTTGGAATACCAACTGTTTTCATTAATCCTAAATTCTCCATTCAAGTATCCAAACATCTTGAATTATGAAGGGCATTTTCAACAGGAAGACAAATAATTATATTACCTTTAGTCTGGGCATCTGATCAAGGAGTTTCCTGTCCCATTTGGGCAGGAATTTCTATTTAGATTCCCAGTCAGATAGATGACCTGTTATCTTTTTAATCAAGCTAACAACTCTTCAATCACGGTTACAATGAAATCAAAAGAAATACAGAAACATATATTTTATAGGTGGGAAAGATGCAGGTCACAGCATAATAGAGTGAACTGCTCTTAGCAAAAATGTTCTCATTGTTTCTTTAACAAAATAACAAAGTAAATTAAAAACCACACTAAAATTCATTTCAAATGTTAACTTTCAGACCTACAGAGGTATGGTGCCAGTCTATAATTTAATGCACAACCTATATTAGATATAAAGATCCTTAAATACTCTCATATGTTATTAAATGATACCCCCCTACCTTTCTTTGGCTGCACTGATTCTTTTTTTTTTTCCTGAGGCACTACATCTAGGAAATCTTATACTCAATATCAGATTAAATAAGTCACATCTCTCTAGCAGTCCTAGTTAGAATACAAGTACCCTTTTAGTCGCTGCATGGCTAGACCAAGACAATAACTGTAAGAAAGTTCTTCCCTTCTTGAAGATTGTCCCCAGCCCCACAGAAGCTGAACTGGGAATTTGATACAGGAGTGGCCTGCAGGTAGATGGGGTGGTAGAATGAGGCTAGTTTGGGTGCTTCTCTAAAGGCTTCAACACTCTAGTGTCAAGAGATAAGCCAAGAGTCTGTTTCCCTATCTCTTAGCCTTTAACTAATTCTTCGTGCCAAGGATCCTGTGTCCTGGTTTTTGTTGAAAGGTTGTTTAAAAATCCAGAGATGAAGTGTTTTCTTTTCTAGATGAAATGCTTTAAATTGTTATTTAAATAAACATTGTTATTATCCACGTAAAATAGTCATTCAGGTAATTCTTAGCTTTGAAAAAGAATTTAATTATCAAGGACAAAAAGCTCCTTCTTTTTTGTTGAAAAGCTGAACAATTTTCTACTGTGCTTCCTTTTAAGTGGAGGCCTCTCAATAATGTCCAACCCTCAGTAATAAAACCTGGGGTGGACCCATCAACTCTGGGTACATCATTATTTTTCAGGATGATTGGTGATTCACAAATGCATTATATCATCAACTTGCATTTAGTAAGTGCTCAAACGAACATAATGTTATGCTGCATGCTGTATGAGGCAAGTTAAATAGACACAATCCCTACCCTCTAGGAAGGAATTATTCATATTTATCAGATAGCAGCATGATGTAATCCATGGAGCATTGAATGAGAGCACATTTATTCATGAGAGTATCACTAGCTGGTACATATCCTTTAGGTATCCCCTAGAAAAGCAAAATCAAGAACTGGAGGAATTTTTACTCTTATCTTTTGCCTATGTATTCAGATAATGACTCTAAATCTCTGCTTCGTGTCACTAAGGAATAATCTAGCCACCATAAAATAAATTTTAGGGAAATTTCTATTTCATCCAGTTAATTATTAAGCTGGTTATTGCAGAAATTCCCAAAGAGTAACAAAGTTATAATTACCTAAAAATAATTTTAGGTGGTACAGGAAAGAACATTTTAATAGTAATGTATTTATAGGAATGTATATTAGAAGTGATTTATATATCACTCCCTAAATTTTTATAAAAATTTTTGATATAAAATTTCCCTTTGGATATATTTATTTAATTTTATATTTTTAAAAAATATATTAAATAGCATGCAGATATGGAAACAGTCATTAAGGTAGAAAGGAAGAAAATGAACTTTGGGAAACATTAAGTTAGAATATGAGCTTAGCATGCAAATATAAAGATATATTTATATTTTTATAAATACAAAATACCAAAATAGTCTGGTTGGGTTTTCACATAAAGTTCTTGTTTTAAGTTGTGACGTCCGGGTTTTTCTGTAGAATCATGACAATTAAAATCCTATGTAAGAGACTATAAACACACCAACAAAACCTATCAAAACTATTCATCAGTTAATTCAAAGCTTACAAACTAATAAAACAGAAACTATTCCAGTTACAGTAAATAAAATATAAAATACTTAGGAATAAATTTAGTAAAAGAAGTGGAAGACTTGTGTACTAAAAACTAAAACTAGAAAACATCACTGAGACAAATTAAAGACCTAAAACATAGAAAGATGCTTTTGTTCATGGATTTGAAGACTTAATATTGTTAAGATGTTAGTACTCCCCAAATTGATCTACAGATTCAATGCAATTCTTAGGAAAATAGCAGCTGATTCTATTGAATAAGCGGATGAGGTGATTCTAAAATTCATATGGAAATGTAAGAGACCCAGGATAGTCAAAACAATCTTGGAAAAGAAGAACCAACTTGGAGAACTCACACTTTCTGATTTTAAAACATATACAAATCTATAATAATCAAGACAGTGTGGTACTGACATGAGGATACATATATAGATCACTGGAAAAAAACTGAAAGTACAGAAATAAACACTTACATTGACAGATTTTTGGCAAAGGTGCCAAGAAAACTCAATGGGGAAAGAACAGTCATTTCAAAAAATCATGCTAGGACAATTGGATATTCACATGCAAAAGAATTAAACTTGGACCCCTACCTCATACCATATTAAAAAATTAACTAAAAATCATGAAAGAACCAAATGTAAGCACTAAAACTATAAAACTCTTAAAACAAAACACAATCATAAATCTTAATGACCTTGGATTAGGCACTGGTTTCCTAGATATGACACCAAAAGCCCAAGCAATAGAAGGAAAAGTAGAAAAAAAAAAAAAGAAAAAGGAAGAAAAAATAAGATGGACTTCAACAAAGTTATAAACTTTTGTGCTCTAAGAACACTATCAAGAAAGTGAAATGACAACCCATGCAATGGAAGGAAATATTTAGAAATCATATCTTTGATGAGGGACTTGTATTTAATATAAAGAAACTTCACAACTCAATAATAAAAAGACAAATCATCCAATAAAAAATGGGCAAACGATTTGAATAGACATTTTACCAAAGAAGATATATAAATGGCTAACAAGCACATGTGAAGATGATCAACATCATCAATCATGAGAGAAAAATACAAATCAAAACTACAATGAGATGGCACTGCATATACCTGCTAGAATGGCTATCAAAAAAAAAATTGGCTATAACGAGTGGTTGTCAAAGATGTAGAGAAATTGAACCCTCATATATTGCTGATGGGAATATAAAAAGGTGCAGCTGCTTTAGAAAATAATTTGGCAGTTCCTCAAAGAGTTAAAATATAGAGTTACCATATAACCCAGCAATTCCACTCCTAGGTATACACCCAAGAAAACTGAAAGCATATGTCCACACAAAAACTTGTAGATGAATATTTACAGCAGTATTATTCACAATAACCAAAAAGAGGAAAATGCCCAAGTGTCCATCAACTAAGGAATAAACAAAATATGGTATATCAATACAATGGAATATTATCCATCCATAAAAAGAAATAAAGTACTGAAACATGTCACAACATGGAAACATGCTGAAACGTTAAAAACATTATGCTAAATCAAAGAAGCCAGGCAGAAAGGTCAATATATCAAATATTCAGAAAAGGCAAATCCATAGAGACAGAAAGTAGGTTAGTTATTGCCAGGGGCTGGAGTGAGGGAGAAATTGGGAGTGATGGCAAATGGATATAGGGCTTCTTTTGGGGATGACAATGACAATATTCTGGAATTTGACAGTGGCAATGATTATATAAATTTGTGAATATACTTAACCCCCCTGAATTGTATATTTCAAAAGGGTGAACTTTATCTCAATTTAAAAAGTATATTCTACTATATACTTTTTAAAAAGATTTATTTATTTATTTGAGAGAGAGAGAGTGTGCACACATGAGCGGTAGGAAGGGCAGAGGAAGAGGGAGAGAGAGAGAGGGAGAGAGAGAGAGGGAGAGAATCTCAAGCAGACTTCCCACTGAGCAGGGAGCCTGACGTGGAGTTCGATCTCCACAACCCTGAGATCATGACCTAAGCTGAAATCAAGAGTCAGTTGCTTAACCGACTGAACCATCCAGGCACCGCACTACTATATACTTTTTGAAAAGTGCCTGGAGTACACATAAAGGAGATTTATTTACTAATCCCAGAATCTGTGCTGGAAGGGCAGGGATCTTTAGAAGACACCATTTCTCTCGCCACCGCCCTAGCCTAAATACCCAACACCTGCAGGAAACAGCACAAACACCCTCCAACTACCATGCTAACACTGGGTGCCACCTTCTCCCCTACATTCTCCTACAAATCCAACCCACCCATTCGACAGGAGTCCCTCCGGGCAGCTCCTGCTGTGTCTCAACCTACAAGCAGCCCCCGAAAAGGACTGGCTCCACTCCAAAGTGACTCCTGCCCTGGGTAGAGGGGAAGATAACCACACACACAAGTACACTCTCAGTCCCAGCAGCTGAACCTTATATTTGGCAGTGCCGAGAGAGACCCTGCCAATCAGTGTGACTGTAGCCCTGGCAGGCATCTGACCTGACTACTGGCCCTGCCCACTAACAAAAGCCTCTCAGGGGACAAGACAGAGAAAGCACCCTGCAGGTTGGTACCACTGCAGCCCCAGCAAATGCGCTGAAGGTTGGCATCTGGTCTGACTGCTGACCTTGCCCAACTACAAGCCCATCACAGCCCCACACTACTGACTGGAGCAGCACCTGGTATATAGTAAGTGTCCAGTAAATGCTATTATTATTTCCTGACCCCGCCCAATGATTTTATATGCCACTGTATTGATCTACTAAATCATAATAAATACTTGGGCTTATTTCCCATTGCCTGTGTACACCAGTATAATACATACTTAATTGCATAATACACATTAATACAATACATGTTAGTTGCTGAAGTCTTATATTAACATAAAAAATAAGATAAATTCTCTGGTCATTATTCTTCTTTTGAAAATTTTCCTGACTAGGGGTGCCTGGGTGGCTCAGTCATTAAGCGTCTGCCTTCAGCTCAGGTCATGATCCGGGGGTCCTGGGATCGAGCCCTGCATGGGGCTTCATGATCAGCGGGAAGCCTGCTTCTCCCTCTCCCACTCCCTCTGCTTGTGTTCCCTCTCTTGCTATCTCTGTCTGTCAAATAAATAAATAAAATCTTTAAAAAAAAATTTTTCCTGTTTTTGCATGATTTTTTTTCCTAAATGTACTTTAAAATCCCTTTTTTATCTTCAAATTCCAAAGCACAATGCTCTGAAAATAAGGCTTAGAATTGTACTTAACTATAGATGAGTATGGACAGAAATGACATCCTGACAACACTGAGTCTTCCTATCCATGCATCTGCTATTTCCTTTTATTTATTTTACCCTTTTATCCTCCCACATAAATAAATATAACCACAATAGTAAAATTTGGTAATTTTACTCATACAGGCCATGGAAGAGATAAAACCTTATATGTGTATGCACATATTGACATGTATGTATTCACATGTATTCACATATATACAGAAAAACAATGAATTTATAAAATAAATTCTATAGGAAATTCTAAAAACACATATTTCAATAACATAGGAATAAACATATCACTTCCAAAAATGACTCCATTAAAGGGGGAAAAGATTTATTTAAGATATAATTATGAGGGGCATCTGGGTGGCTCAGTCGTTAAGCGTCTGCCTTTGGCTTAGGTCATGATCCCAGGGTACTGGGATCGAGCCCCGCATCGGGCTCCTTGCTCAGTGGGGAGTCTGCTTCTCCGCTGCCTGCTGCTCCCCCTGCTTGTGCTTGCTCCCTCCCTCTCTCTCTGTGTCAAATAAATAAATAAAATCTTAAAAAAAAATGAAAGAGAAAATAATAGTTTGGGAAGAAGGCTAATTTTATTGCACAGAATGGTAATGACCAACAGATAATACTTGCGCACTACAAAACACATACCGCATTATAAACTCCTGGTTATGGAGGAAGAGACCAAGAAAGCCTTCTTTGTATCATCATCCCGCCTTGTGCTAAAACACAGCTGCTTCCAGAAGCAAAGAAAGGAAAGGAGTGGGCAGTAGATGACTTAGATGGTCCCCAATGTTTTATTTTGGTTACATTTTCATAGCAGGACTGATGAGGAAAATGCTAAGATTAATGAGGAAGCATAACTACTTATTAAATGACATCTGCTTGAGAGTCACCTTAGAGAATTCAATCTTTTCCAGTATAAAAGCACTAAAAAAAGCCTTTAAGCTTCCCTTCATAAAGTATAAATTGAGCAGAGTGTTTCCAGGTGGGGGGGAAGAGAGCATAGCACATTTCTCGTATCTTGCAAATGCAGGTGTAAAAAGGGTAGAAAATTGTAGAAAACAAGTGATACAAATAATGAAGCAAAAGATCACCAAACTTGAAACATTCTTGAATTGATTCTCTTTAAACTTACATAGAACATAAGTTTCTGAACATTTCTTCTTCATTTTAAATTTACTTATGCACAACGTGCACATACCAAAGAAATCCAGTATCTAATATTGTTACATTCAGTAATTATTGCAAAGATTTATTCTGCCACATGTCTATGCATTTCTATTCTCTTTGATGCTAGCACAACTAGCCCCAACTGTCTGTTATATGATGCTCCTCAGGATTTCTGGTTCATCTAGTTTGTTTCAATCAAGTGCCATGTTCTCATCTGTATTTTAGCAACATTCAAGCCAAGAACGTAGAAATAGTGAAATTCCACTTTACTAAGGAGCTTTATTTTAATTTCAGATAATTTTGAGCAATTCATGTGCTTTACACTTGACCTGGTTTGGTTAATAGAAAATTAGAAGTTATGACTGTTATACTCTTACTATTTATTTATTGTTTCTTGCCTTATTCCAAGTGTATTTCAATTGTAAAGCTGACGAGATGCATAGTAGGTTATAATATGTAAACACATTGGGATTTTTATATTAAAAATTTACAATGACTGTATTCTCCAATGACTAATGAAAGCAATTAAATATTTCAATCTTTGTTTTCAGAGCTTCCTTAACCTAAAATAAATCACATATGGTGGTAGAGAATCCTTACTGCTCTCCAACAGTCCTCCCCTTCTTCCATAATTAAGGACCTTCTGATATTTTAGTCAGACTCATGGGTGTGCAGAAAATGAACTACATTTCCTAGCCTCCCTTGTAGCTTGAAGTGGCATATGACTGAACTCTAGCTAATAACATGTAAACAAAACCTTTCTTTAAAAATAGCTGTTTCCACCACCCCATCCCCCCAAAATAGCTGGCTCACACCATTTAGTCCTTTCTAGGTCCATTTTTCCCTTCCTGACTTTTAGAATATGGATGGAGCAGCCAATTTGTACCATGAGTAGACCCTGGGAATAGAAATCTATGTGTTACAGAACAAGATAGAAGAAATATGGTTCCTGAGGGCTTTGTGGAACAAATCTCCCCTGCAGCATTGCACTGTCCATTTTGGAATTTTACTTGAGATGTAAATAAATTGTTCTCTTATTAGAACCATTGTTGTTTTGGGTTTCTGTTACCAGCAACTGAATATTACCACGTCTAATACATGATATTGCACCAGCTAACTTCCCTGGACTTTAGTGTTAAATACTAAGATACTTCTCTAGCACATATGTCCTATTAAAAAGTCACAGTATAGAAAAACATTTTTGTACACCATTTACAAGCTTTATAATGGCAATGAATTGCTATTTATGTCTGATATAAAATAACGCATACCTGAATTTACTACAGCTAGCTACAGGAAAAGCGGAAAACATACTTAATGGGAAAATTCCTTGGACCTCTTCTGGGAAGATAAACTCTTCACATGACATTCTAATCAAGTATAAGTTTTTAAAATCTCTTTGTTATCAATTGGCCAATAATTTATCTCCATCATAACTTTTCAGGAAAGGAACCAGACAGGAGCCTGGTGTGAAACTTCAGATACCCTTGGCTGAATGATACCTTGAGAAAATAAATAATAATAGGGCAATTTTTCATATATGGATCCAAACTCTGGATATGTTAGACTTCCTTGAGCTAATTTATGACCATGATAGAGTTTTATCAGTATGAATAAATGAAATAATTAGGTCCTAAATATGTCATGAAAAATAAATAGTATGGTTAGTCAAACCATTCATTCATTTATTCAATGAACATTTATTAAACTTCTTCTTTGTATTATTTCCCATGTTGATTTCTTAATACACATAAATAACTCTCTGCCAGAACATTGCATTTTTAAATGTAAAGAGAAGCACTTGCTTCATCATTATAGTGGAAATTATTATAACTTGCACTTTCTAATTGATAACTAAAAATAAATCAGCTTTACCAAGAGCTGTTAAGCCTAAGGTAATAGTATAGTGAGACTATTTACACCATTCTGATTCATTTATCGAATGAAAATTTTAATAGTTGCAATATCATTTCATAATTGTAGATAATTTAATGTATTAATTCATTTAGCAAGTATGTTGACATGTGGGCACATACTTATGATTGATTACTCAGTGTTATATTTTATTAAATTACAAATGTTGTGCAATTGAGTAAGACAATATTGCTTCCCTCACACATGATGTGCAAGTTGTAGAATGACTGACCAGGGTATTTCACCAGAACTTAGACTGAAACAAAAAAGGAGGGTGGCTGCAGGGACAGAATGAAGAATTCAACTATAAGAGAGTAAATGTTAAGGCTGTGACTAAAGAAGATCTAAGTAGGCAAAGATCCAATTTAAAAAAATTAACAAAGGCAGGCTGGAGTTGGCAAGTACGTTGGACCCTGATTAAAAGTCGGGTAGATCAGGCATCTAGGAGGACTTGAAACTTTGCTAGAAGATTGAGACCAAAGATAAAAGATTCTGAGCAACGCAGTAGCAGAAACTCCAGCCAAAGAGCTTAGCAGCAAGGGCTCAGCTTCCCACTAGAAGGCTTAGTTAGAGCAATAGGCATAAGTAATCAACAGTAAAAATGAGGTTTATTATTGGGTTGAGGAATCTGTGAGCCTAGAGCTCCCTAGATGTTCAGCTCAGGGCGGGAATTTGTCTCATAGCAAGAGTCTGGTGTGAAACTTCAGAAACACTTGGCTGAATGATACCTTGAAAGAATAAAGAATAATAAGGTACTTCAGGATATAGGGATCCAAACTCCCGATATGTTAGACTTCCTTAAACTAATTTATGAGCATGATAGTGTTTTATCAATACAAGATCATAAAAGTTGTCAAATTGGAACCCCTTAAAATCAAGAGGTGGGACAATCTAGTGGAGACCCTGATACGACATTCTTACTTTGGTAGAATTAAGTATTACTGACTAGTCTTGCATCTTCTCAAGGAAAATGCAGAATTTTCATTATTATTGGGAACCTGAAATAAGACATTTGGTTTCAAATGTGAGAATATGGAGGTTTGCCCTTTAGATCCTAGGTCTGATAGCCAAACCCTTAGAGGGAAAGCCCAAGAGGTTGAGTCACTTTGAATCAAAACAGCCACTGTGAATGCTATGAGAAAAAATTGGGATACAGAAATAGGCAGTGTCTTGAGCTTCCTACATCAACACAGAGAGAGAGAGAGGCTCAGGTCTTTTATGGACACCAACCCACATATTTATGCCAAAATCTGTTTATTTATCTTGATATATGATTGTAGTCTACCTGAGTTTTCATAGAAATTTCTATCTTACCCAAATGTTACCTTCTGAAGTTCCATCATCTTTAAAACAAAACAGAACCTTAGTTTTTTAGATTGATAAAGAGAGGTAGAGGTAGGGTTGTTTTTCAATATAGTTAAATAAGTGAACTTTCATTAATGATATATGTGTGATTATCAACAGATAAATTTCAACTCGTTCTGCGATCGTGAGCACGGAAGAATAGTAAAATTTGAACAAACAATAGATAAAGAGATAATACTATGAGAAAATCAAAGAACAAGATTTCTAAAAGAAAAAAAAAGAAAGAAGAAATCTAAAGTAAAGGGGTAAAATTACAAATGGGCTTTCAGACAAGCTGTAAGTACTCCAGGCAACGAAGGATGATTGAAGACTTGAATTAAAAACAGATTCAACCAACAAGAAACATATTTTGTAAGGAAGGACAGATGTAATGACTTGAGGGGAAGAAAGGAAGTAAGCAATGGAGCAGGGAACATGAGAGAGTGACTCAGCTATGCAGTCACAGAAAGGTGATCAAGAGAAGATGAGGTTGGAAAGTACAAAATGAGCGGAGACTGACTTTGCAAGTCAAGCAGGAAATTTCAAATTAATTTCAGGGTTCACTTAGACATTTTGAAATGGTAGCTGATACCTAATTAACCCTCTCCTCTTAAAATTCTTGAGGTGGAAAGAGGGAAAGTTTGCAGGGAAATGAACAGGGAGAAACTCAAAGAAATTAACAGCTGTCTACACATAAGAAAGCCCCAGTAGGAAAAGATTTCAAGCAGGAGACAACTCATCAATCACTTAACTTAGTAGTACCGTCAGTATGCAAAGTACTGTGCTTGAAAGAATGGCCTTAGTTCCACCTCTTGCAATATCATCTCATACAAGCTCTTGGCTTCTTCGAGCAAAAGGATCTTTATCTATAAATTGAGGTTAATAACATATATTTAACAGAATATTAGCAGGATTAAATCTAATAAATTGTGGTAAATTGCTATGCAAATGATATTCATCACTATTGAAAAAATAGGAGCATTTATTTTGGAGTATTTTTAATCAGAAGAGGAAACTACTTAGAGCAGTGGTCTTATGCCCCAAGGAAGATAGTGAGGGAGCAGGGAGTCACCCAAGGCAATCCAGCTAGAGAGTCCATGATTCTAAAATACTTGGCTATATTGCCTTAGTCCCTGATTTCAGGGAATTTGCAATCTAGTTTAGGGGAATACATGTGGAATGTTGAATAATAAGACAACAAAAAGACATTATCATAAAGGAACCCGTGACCCCATATTAGATGAGTTTTAGAGACAGGGAGGTTTGTGCTGGAATGTTCTTAGAACACCTCCTAGAAGAGAAAAGACTTGAGTTAAGCTTATGAGGATTATTTGAATTGGATAATCAGAATGAGGAATATGAATAGAAGAAAACAGCGAAAATAATGAGGCTAAAAATTTAAAGCACAGATATTCAGAGTACTGTGTCCATTTATATTAAAGGAATACCAAAAAAAATAATAGAAATTTTAAATGCTGCTTATATTTCATTGAAATGAAAGAAATTGGCTGCAAATGATAATGCTGTTCCAACACAGAGGCTATAACTCTGAAAACAATTATTTATTATTTGAGGGATGGCTAAAATAAATAACTATGTGATATACTTACCAGAGACCAAAAATCAATGAAAGAAAATAGAAGCCAAAATAAACACAATAACAATTTTGTTAAAGGAAGTATTTTCTATTGAGACAAAATAATACTATCAGGAAATAACCTACTTTAAAAATATTACTCTCTGACTTTTACGCTTATTTCAGATTTAAGGTTTAATAAAATTATATTGTTTCAAAAATATAATAGTTTTCATTGGTCTTGAAAGAAGTTAGGAAAAGAAAATTTTAATCTGAAGAATATTTAATGCTATCTGAAAAACTGTTAGACCTTATCACAACCTGGTCTCATGAAATATAAAAACTGCATTGTATCATCTCTACTTATTTTGTGGGAACTTTGAAAGCACTGAATGGAAACTCAAAGTGGAAACACAAATATAAATATGTAAGAGAAGAGGAATCTGTGCTTAAATTAAAATTAAGCTGACAAAAGGTGCTTTTAGGGAATGCAGATCTGGAACAAATTCTTGCTCTACTCATCTCTCTGTATTCCTCTTCTTTGGTCTTTTGGCTCCTGCCAGAAGTGTCCAAATGTGAATGCTAAGTCTGTTGTGCTAGAAGTGTGAGAATATTGTTCAGGTGGTCCTTGGGCAACTTTTGGGTAAGACCCTACCACATTATTACCAAAACATTTCTTCCATTAAAGCTTTCTTATGAAAATGCAAATAGTATCTGGCAAGAATAATGCATTCCACTATTAAAACCATGATCAACATTTCATTATCAGCTTAGCTAACTATTTTCCTAGTAGGATTTATCTCACTGGAGGATTCATTTGAGGGAATGGGAAGTTAGGGAAGACTTTGGCATGGTTTATATATTATTTAGGATTCTTTAGCAACAAGCAACAGAAACCAAACCTAGCTGGCATAAGTCAAAAGAAAACATAAAGACATGAACAGCTTACATGCCCTAAAGGAGAGCTGAAGAACAAGGTTGGAAAAAGTGGAACCAGACAATCCCAGAAGGTCTTCCCAACCCCATGTGTCCACAAGTGCTCAGATATAAACAATTGTCAGTATTTCACTCAAGAATCAATTCCAACAAAAGCAATTGATTTGCCATATTTAAGTAGCTTACCTTACTCTTGACAACACTGGAGAAAGTCAGAGGAAGCATTTGGCAGGAAGAATTTCTTTAGTTTCTCTAGGAGAAAACCAAACACTTGGATTTCCATCATGTCAGTACTGCACAATGCAAAAGAGTTAATTTGAAAATAACAAATCAGAGAACCATTAGGAAAGGGATTAGAATCTGGGCAGCCAAAAAAATCAAATAACAAATGGCTACACGACAGTCTTTCTGAACATTTCCCAAGTGAAGCAGCTCTGGACACCAAAAGGCGGTGTCCCAGAAAGAAATAACAGCTTTAAATGCATTTATTCAACATATAAAACCTAAGTTATTAAAACAACTCATCAGTTACTGTTTGAGCAATAGCAAAAATGACTGAATATAGAACATAATAACCAGACACCAAAACCCAATAAGAATGTTATGTCAAATAAAAATAACAGCATTAAAAAGAAATTTAATGGATAGACTAAAAAATACAACTGGATAAGAGCACAGGTCCTGGAGTGACCCTGAATGAGCTACTCAGTCTCAAATAATTCATGTAACTATGTGTACGACAAATACTGTTTTCATCCCACAGACAAGCCAGAATTCTTGACAGTGGCATATGTAACATTTACAAGTTACTGCATAAACCTGAGGTACACATGAGGTCAGTCCTCTTTTATTTTTCTAATTAATTGCTTAATCCCATACTGTCTTTTTAGTAGAAAGTTCAGGATCTCCCTTTGGGCTCCTCCCTTCCCCTTTCCAAAATCCCTCCCTACTCAGTGGAAAAGAGGTTCACTCTGTCTTCTACACTGAAGCAGAGAGAAAACTGGTTCTGCCATTGTTTCTTTCGGGGACAGAGTATTCCTGCTGAAAGCTAGTTCAAGAGACTGTCAGACTGAGCGTGTCCACTGGTGATATACATCCCTGTTCAGGCAGCCTCAGGGCATGAAGAGAGAATGAGCTCACTCATCCAGGGATAAACCCCACAGAGATTGCTCCACACTTGGTTCCCAAGATTACACAGGGCTGTTTCCATTCTTTACCACATTAAAGACTAAAGACCCAGAATTACGCTCTATTTTTCCTCAGGATCTGGGAGTGTTTAGCTTTTAAATCCTACAAACTCAAAAGCACAGATTACATTCTTTTCCCCCTGACAAGAAGCCTTCTCAAAAATTGTCCTAAGGAATGAAACCCTCAGTGTCTCCTAAGCGTGACCACCCCTTTTCCCCACACACACTTCTGGAGGAGTCTACTTTTAGTGTCTCTCCAACATGATTCATTGGGCTATGGGAAATTCCCCAGCTGGTTGTTAGATAATCACTTTTGACTTCTCTATTCTTTGAAATCAAGTTAAAGCACAATTTGCTTTTTCCAACTACAATGCCAAGGAATCCTCTTCTGGGAGTACAACATGCTAAGTTATATGTATGAATTCTCTATTCACTTCTCAATGTGTACAGAAGAAAGTCCATGGCTTGTAAGGCCCCACATGATCTGGCTCACACTGTTCTGAAGCTTATCTCATACCATGCAATCCATTTCCCCAGTGACACTAGCCTTCACTTTCTTCCTTGAATATGCCACACTCAGTCCTGCTCATTGCCTTGGACTTGGCACTCTCTTTGAAGGCTTTCCAGGACTCTTCAAATGGTTGGTCTAACTTCACTTCTCAGTTTCAGTGTTAGCACCTCAGAGTCTTCCCCTGAATTCCTTCACTAGAGTCTAATTGAATCTTCTGTAATATTTGCCCTTCTTATGATTTATCTTTTTTATTGTTTATTGTTTGCCACCTTCCACTAGAAGTGTCCTTCTTCTTCTTGTTCATTGCTGTTTGCAACTCCTTAAGTTCCTGAAACTAGTAGGTAATCAATAAGTATTTCTTAAATAAAATGAACTAATCTATACAAAGCATAGCTTTTTTTTTTAGATCTGTCTCTTTATCTGTAAAGATGGAGATGACATCTGTGCTGTAAGGATCAAATAAGAGCTTATGAAAGCCCTCTGATATGGTACTATTACAAATGTATAATTATAGCTGTACATAATATATTAGAAATAGAGAATTGATAAATCTTTAAGCAGTTACCTGCTAGGCTGTGAGCTCCTCCAGGGCAGGAACTATATCTATTCCTCTTATCACCATGTAGTCCATGCTTAGCACAGTGTTGTCTGCCGTGTAAATGAATATTTGTTGAATGAATGGATGAAGCAATAAATGAGCATAGCAACTCTTTTCCTCCAGAAAGACTTCCAACTACAAAGAATAAATTTAGTTATAGTCCTTAGTAAAGAATTACATCAATATTATTGTGTTTTATTCTTCACTTACTCATTCAGAAGAATTACTGAGTGTCTACTACGTGCCAGACGCTATGCCAGAGGCTGAGGATACAATGATAAAAACAAGCAAACCAACCAACCAACAAATAATGTCCTTGCCCTCATGGATCTCAAAGTATGGTGAGAGAGGTATTAGTCAAATGATCAGAGAAATAAATTTATATAGTTACAACTAAGATAAATACAAAGGAATGCATTTGAATTACTTATAAAATTATTATGCATAGTTATTTAAACCAGATGTTATGAAGTTTCTCAGACAGAACATAGATTTTGGTTATTAAAGAAATAACTTTTTGAAGAGAGAGCTGGATCCAAGAATATACTAAATAAATTCATATTTTTGGCTCATCCACACAGGCTTATTAAATTAAATTAACTACAGAATGATTCACATGTTCAATTATTTGTTTTCAGGGGAAATTTCCTCTAACTCTCTTCATCCTTCATGTTTCACCCATTTCTTTTCACCTCACCACCCCCTGCCTCTGGCAACCACCAATTTGTTTTCTGTATCTATAAGAGTGATTTTTTTTTTATTCCACATATAAAAGAGATCATGTAGTTTCTTTCTCTGTCTGACTTAATTCCACTTAGCATAATGCCCTCAAGGTCCATCTATGTTGTTGCAAGTGGCAAGATTTCATTATATTTTATTGCTGAATATTCTATTGTATGTATATAGCACTGTGTCTTTATCTACTCATCTATTGGTGGACACTTAGATTGTTTCCACTTCTTGGTTATTGTAAATAATGTTGCAATAAACACCAGGATGCATATATCTTTTCAAATTAGTGTCTTAATTTTCCTCAGAAAAATACCCAGAAATTGGATTGTGAGATCATATGGTAGAGTGTCTGCACCAATGTACATTCCCACAAAGAATGTACAAGGGTTCCCTTTTCTCCATATCTTAGGCAACATTTGTTATTTCTCGTCTTTTTTATAATAGCCATTCTAACAAATGAAAAGTGGTATTTCATTGTGGTTTTGATTTGCATTTCCCTGAATGAATAATGTTGAGTATCTTTGCATGTACCTCTTCGTAATCTGTATGTCTTCTTTGGAAAAAGTGTCTATTCAAATCTTCTGCTCACTTCTAAAATCAGATTTTTTTTTTTGCTATTGAGTTCATGAGTTCTTTATATATTTTAGATATTAGCCTCTTATCAGATACATTATTTGCAAATATTTTCTCCCATTTAGTAGGTTGCCTTTTCATTTTGTTGATGGTTTTTATTGCTGTTCAGAAGCTTCTGAGTATGACGTAGTTCCACTTATTTATTTTTGCTTTTTGATGTCAGATTCAAAATATCATCACCAAGACAGTTGACAAGGAGCTTACCACCTGTCTTTTTTTGGTTTTATGGTTTCAGGTTTTTAATCCACTTTGAGTTAACTTTTGTGTATAGTGTAAGATAGTGGTTGAATTTCATTCTTTTGCATGTGGCAGTCAAGCTTTCCCAACATCATGTGATGTTGGGACTTTCTTTTCTCCATTGTATATTCTTGGCTCTTTTGTCATAAACTGAGTATGTATGCATGGGTTTATTTCTGGGCTCTCTATTCTGTTCCATCAATCTGTATGTCTGTTTTTATGTCAATACCATACTGTCTTAATTACTATAGCTTTGTAATATAGTTTGAAATCAGGAAGTATGATGCTTCCAGCTTTCTTCTTTCTCAAGATCTCTTTGGCTGTTCGGTTTTTTGTGGTTCCATTCAAATTTTAGGGTTATTTGTTCAATTTCTTTGAAAAATGACATTAGAATTTTGATAGTGACTGCATGGAATCTGTAGATTGCTTTGGTTTGTATGGACATAACAATGTTGATTCTTCCAATCCATGAGCATGATACATCTTTCCATTTATCTGTGTCTTCTTCCATTTCTTTCACTAACATTTTGTAGTCTCAATATACAGGTCTTTCCCATCCTTAGTTAAATTTATTCCTAGGTATTTCATTCTTTTTTTTTTTAAGATTTTTATTTATTAGAGAGATGGAGAGAAAGAAAGAGCATGAGAAGGGGGAGGGGCAGAAGGAGACGCAGACTCCTCGCTGAGCAGGGAGCCTGATGTAGGGCTCTATCCTGGGACTGAAGGCAGACACCTAACCGACTGGAGCCACCCAGGCGCCCAGTATTCATTCTTTTTGATGCAGCTGTAAATGAGATTGTTTATTCTCTTTGTGATAGTTTATTAGTGTATAGAAACACATATTTTTGCATATTAATTTTGTATCCTGTAATTTTACTGAGTTCATTTATTAGTTCTAATGGTTTTTTGACAGACTCTGTAGGGTTTTCTATGTATAACATCATGTCATCTGCAAATAGTGAAAGTTTTACTTCTTCCTCACCAATTTGGATGGCTTTTCTTTCTTTCTGTTGTCTTCATAGCTAGGACTTTCAGTACTATGTTGAAAAAAAGTGGTGAGAGTAGACATTGTTGTCTTATTCCTGATCTTAGAGAAGCTTTCAGCTTTTCACCATTGAGTATGGTTAGCTGTGGGTTTGTAATATATGGCCTTTATTACCTTTAGGCACATTATCTCTATACCCACTTTTTTGAGAGTGGTATATGTGTTAGGTACCATTAATTAATGGGGTATATCACATTAACTAACTTGTGGATGTTGAACTATCCTTGCATCCCTGGAATACATCCCACTTGGTCATGGTATATAATCTTTTTCATGTACTGTTGAATTTGGTTTGCTAATATTTTGTTGATGATTTTTACATCTATGTTCATCACGTATACTGGCCTATAATGTTTTTTCCTTGTGGCAATCCTTGCCTGGTTTTGGTATTAAGAATACAAAATTTCCTTTCTTCAATGTGTTTCGGCTTGAATTCCGCCTAATCTGATCATGACTTCTGCTTTCTGTTTACATTTGCCTTTGTTGACAATTCTATATTCAACCATTAAATATATGTGTTTTAGGTGAGCCTGTTGCATCCAGCATAAAGGCATAAATGTGATTTACTTTGTGAAAAAAAAAACTTTTCTGGGATTATGTCAATACAATTATGATATGACATATATTTAGTCTCATATCTATCACAGATTTTTTTTAAATTGACAGTTTGTGTCAAAAGCCAAGATGGAGCTAGACATGGAAGAGATTTACTAAGCATAATGCCTGTGAAAGAAAAAGGTGAGAGGGAACAGAAGGAGGTCAAAAAAAAACCTTCAGACCGTGAAACAAGTCTGAAACTTGAGAAAGAGGGGAAAGCAAGGACAGTTGGATAGGAAGAGCCTCAGACTATAATGCAGCTCTGAAAACATTGTGGCTAGTCCTAAGGGAGGGCTCTAGACAAAACTGCCCATTAAGAGAGTATCTCACTAGACAGGCTCTAATACTCATGCCATGCTAAGTCACTGGCTGGAGTTGCAGAATAGAACATGTCCTTAGTCCCAAAGCTGTAGCACATCCTAAAGGTGAGGCTACAGGTTAACTGCATACCTCAAGGCAGGGTCACTCTTGAATGAGTATCTGAGTGAAAGAGCTCCATGGCTGCCACAAAGATTCTATAATATTTTATTCAAGTGTAATCCATATGCAGTGAAATGTATAGATCTTAAGTGTACACAGTCTAACAAGTTTTGACAAATTTACAAATCCATTTACCCCATCCCAAACAAGATACAGAATATTTCCTTCACATAGAAAATTTCCCTCAAGCCCTTGGATCCAACTCCCCTTACTTCTGACCCCTGCTACCCACTTTCCCCACACACACTGAGGCAACCGCTGTCCTGATGTTTATTACTATAGTTTATTTTGCCTGCTTTGAACTTCATATAAATGGAATCACAGCACATTCTCTTTTGTTTCTGGCTTCTCTCACGCAATACAATGTTTTTGATATGTACACATGTTGTTGCATGTATCTTAAAATTTTTATTACATTGTATGAATATACCACCATTTCTTTATCCACTTTTCTTTTATAGACATTTGTGTTGTTTCCAATTGTTGGCTATTATAAACAAAGTCACTGTGAATGTTTGTGTGTAACATTTTGTAATTTTTGTTGACATATTTTCATCAATCTTTGATATATACTTAGAAGTGGGATTGCTGAGTCATACAGTAGGGTATGTTTAAATTTATGAGAAACTGTCAGTTTTCCAAAGTATTTGTACTATTTTTCACACAAACAGCTGGCTGTGTTTTGATTGGCATTTAACTTAATCTACATACTAATTTGAGGTGAGCTGGTATCTTAACAATATTGTCTTCCAGCCAATGAACATCATGTCTCTCTCCATCTTCTTATGTTTTCTTTTTTTTCTTTCAGAAATGTTTCATTGTTAATGGCATAGAAGACATGTAAGGCTTTGTTAAATATGTTTGTAAATATTTCATGTTTTTATGCTATTGTAAATAGTATTAAGAATTTTCATTGTTCAATTATTCATTGCTATTGCATAGAAACAAATTTAATTTTTATACATTGACCATGTAGTCTGCGAACCGGATAAAACCACTAATAAGTTCTAGCTGTTTGTTTTGGTCTCTTGGTAGATCACTTTGTATTTTCTACTTATACTATCAGATTGTCTTCCAAAGGTAAAAAATTAATTTTTTTCCTTTCCAAACTTGATGCCTTTAATTTCTTTTCTTTGCTTTATTGCTGGACCTGGTGAGGACCTCTAGTACATAAAAAAAGTGGTGAGTGCAGATATCATTTCCTTTTTTCTGATCCTTGAAGCAACTGTTTAATATTTCACCATTTTCTCTTCAGTATGGATCACACTTTCTTGCTTCATCGAATGTCTTATTTTAAAAATTCCATTTCCAACATTAAGTATAAAGGACCAGTGTTGTTTTATTTATTTCCAAACAGTGTAAGTTCTTTCCTTTTTTGGTTATTGGGAAAAAAAAAAAAAAAGACTGTTTATTTGGATTCTTCCTAGGTTTTGAGTTGATCTGAAGCTGGCCTACAGCTTTAGTTAGGTTGAGTTTATCCACCCTCCACTATGGAAGCTCATATGGCTCTCTGCTTAGCTAGGAAGAATTCATTCATCCTAGTACTCAGTCCGTCAAGCCTTCCAGGTATCTAAGACTCTTTTGTAATTCCACAGAAAAGTATAATTTTTATTTTGTCTCAGATTTTCTTGTACCACAAACATGAAGGTCTTTTGTTATCTTTTTACATCTTAACCATTAACATTGTGTTTTATTATTTTCCTTACATGCAGCCATGTGTGCATGTAGATGCTTAAATCTTCATATATTTGGAAGAGTTCAATTTTATTCTTCTTATCTTTCCTGTCCCTTATTGTATTTTTCTCACCATCTACTTTTTTTTTGGTGCTTGTTTCAATTTCATCTTTATTTCTCTGACAGTATTGCTTTTGTCTTCTGCATCTTTCTTGAAATCTGCTATCTCAGATTTCCTCTCCTCTTTTTGTCTACTGTTTTCTTTCTCCTTCCATTTCTTTTTTTGTAGACTTCCTTCATAGAAATGATTGCTTCTCCAAAGAAAAGTGTGTGTCACAATTTTTTTCTTTTTCTTTTTTTTTAAGTAGGCTCCATGCCCAGCACAGAGCCCAATGCAGGGCTTGAACTCATGACCCTGAGATCAAGACCTAGGCTGAAATCAGGGGTTGGACGCTTAATAAACTCAGCCATCCAGGCGTCCCATAATTTTATCTTCTATATGGCCACCTTTTGGTGATCTGTTGCTAAATTTTGTGCCTCTCTTCCACGTTTATCTTACAGTATCTTTGTATTGAGGTTGTGCCCAGTTTCTTTATTACTCACTATTGAAAGAGCTGAATTTTCTTGGACCAGTTATTTGATGGAGATTCCCCCTTCTGCTTTCTATAAATACATCATTGTTTGCAATGCTTTGTTTAGCCCCAAACCAGGTTCGGCTGGTTTTTTGCTACCACTTTGCTTACTCAATTTCTCAGACCCTTCCAAACAAGAGATATAGCTTTTTCTCTTTAGGGCAGGACCTTTATCCTCAGAGAGAGATTATTTTCTTTAACGCATGTGCTTTTGAGATCTGCTATTATTGGACCCATCTGCTGCTTTTTTTCACTTCTTGCCATGCAACTTTTGTCCAGATCTCAGCTGCCCTTGGTAGCTCTTACATACTTTAAGTTTGCTTATTATAGTCTTTGCAGGATTTTTTAAAAAAATGTTAATTTCCCTATTGCTTTTATATGATTTCCAGGACAAGGAGGAAAAAGCCCACTTGCACAACTGCATTCATATTATAAGTGACCTGAAGGTATTTTGGCAGAGACCTAAGTTTAGCTCCTATCTTATAAAGACTTATTGTTCTGTCTACTCTTTTAGATGACATTAAACCCAACTGTAAAACCAGTAACTAATGACTTAAAATGTTAAGTTCTCTAATTTGTCTAATTAAATACATGTAGAATATTTCCCACTAGCTCCTGTAAAGAGAAATTTTATTCAACTGCAATTACTAGAGCAATTCAGCTAATGATAATACTTTGATTTCTCATCTAGAAAGTGAATGCATGATAAAACAAGCATTCTAACACTCCAGAAACAGAAAATTGTAGGATAGCCTCCAGCTTTTCTTAGAGCATTAGGACATGAAGAAGAATACCTAGTAGAGTTGGATAAGCTGTGAGGGGGTTGTAAGTACAAAGATATATTTCACTGTGAAATTAGAGTAGGCACTGAAGTTGAAGGCTGGCTCCTTCTGAGTTTTCTTTTAGGAACACTAAGCAATCATCAGTACAAAGGTCACAGAAGTGTCTTATGAAACCAACGACTTATGACTTTTTGTGGCTATGGAACTGATCAAATCAGTTGTCAAATACAGACTGAGAGCACAGGGGCATGAACCAAAAGGAGAGAAAAGGAAAGGTAAAGGAAAAGGAAATAAATAAGAGTATTCATATTTATAGATATTAATATTTCTAATATTTTTCCTTTTTTTAATGTAGCCTTAAAATGCAGGATGATTAAAGATAATGAGGAATTTTCTCTTTGTCCTCTTCCCCAACTCCATCTGGCTCTATATAATGTAGTGTTCCCCAAACTTTTCCCCTCATATGTAGAAAATGATATCTGTATCACACTAAAGTAGACTGAGAGAATTTAGGAGTATGAGTTAGTGAAAAAAAAATTACCTTTCTTTATATAAATATAAATACGATCAGAAAATGAAAGAAATACAACTACTAGAGAAGATACTATTGAGTTAATATACAGTTTCAAAATAAAGTATTTTCAAAATTTTAATGAGAAATTTGAGCTTGTTTCTCTGACTGTAGTGTTTCAGTAATGGATTTTGTGTGTGAAACGGCTATACACACTTCCTGGTCAAAATTTATGATTAAAAAAATAGCGCTTGTGACAGTGTCTAAAAAATAGTACATTTTGAATTTTTTTTACAATTATTCAAAGTTTACAACACTTGAAATTATCTTGAAGCTCTTCCTTTCTTTAAAAAATCAATGTTAAATCTTTTTCATGATAATGTAAATGATTCTTGTATTTTCATCAAATTTCTCTTATCAAGTATATCAAACTAATCATGAAGCTCTAATTTGTAGGACACACACTAGAGCAATCATCCTGTACTTAGTTTGGATGTTACAGCTGTTTTTATTATTTTAGTGACTATTAGAGATACTATACCACACAATTCTAATTTACAGAAGACTAAAGTTGATCAATATATTTACCCTTTTTTACAGATAACACAACCACCTTAGATCATTAACTCCTTTTAGTTCCCTCCCAGGCTCTGTTTTATTATTCTTTTGTAACCCAGAAGATATTAGAGACATTATCAATTTACAAAGTCAATCATTTGTTTATATTTTAACCACATATTTACCACTTTTCTTGTTCATCATTCATTCCTCCATTTTAGGCTTTTGATTTTGGATCCTTTACCCTCTCTCTGAAGTGTTTTTTGCTGGTTTTTTGGGGTTTTTTGGGGGGGAGGGGTTGGAATCTTCTAGTGAGTCAGTACTCAGTTGCAAACTTTCTCATTATTTTAATATATTTCATCATTGCTCTGGAAAGTCAGCAATCACTTTATTCATTCCTTGAGAATAATCTTTCCCTGGCTGCTTTTAAGATTCTTTTCATTATTGATGGCTTTCTCTTTACTTAGACTGCTTGGGATTCACTGGACTTCTTAAACCCATATTTTGGTATCCTACTAGTTTCAGAAAATTCTCAGCCATTACCTATTCAAATGTTGCCTCTACCTTATTCTTTCTCCTTTCTTTCAGATTCCAATTAAATGTATTTTAAAGTTTCTCTCTGTCCTCCATATCTCTGTATTTTTTTAAATCTCATTTTTGCTCCATTCTGCGTTTCTTCTGAACTACTTTTTAGTTTACCAGTTTGCTTTTCAATTTTGTGTAATGTTACTGAATTCATACAATGAGTTTTAAGTTTTGATTATTATAGTTTTCACTTCTAGAAAGTCTGTTGGTTCTTTTTCAAATACGCTAAATTGTGTTTTGCTTCTAGTTCCCTACACATTTTCAAGCTTGTCTCTTACTTCTTCAAAAAGGATAAACATGAGATCCATATCTAGAATTCTGAAGTCCTGCATGTCTATTTATACTGTCTTTTGTTTCTGTAACAAAATAGCATAAAAACATGAAATATTTACAAACATATTTAACAAAGGCTTACATGTCTTCTATGCCCTCATTCATGATGCCTTGCTTTCTTCTGTGATGTTCACTGTCTTTGAACGTTTACTCAAAACCTGGGATAAGGTGACTTCAAAAGAACACTTGTTTTGGCTTCTATGACATGACTGGAGTCACCGTCATTTAATTTCAAACCAAGTTCATGGCTTAAGGGTCTCTGGATTCTGTAAGAAAAAAGATCTGGTTTCCAGCTCTGGCTCCATGTTTTACCTTTCTCAAGTTTCTTAATTGCACACAATCTCCATGTCTTCATCCATAAAACAAAAATAATAACAATACTTATTCTATAGGTATGTACTAATAAGTTGTAAAATGCTTAGCACATAGTGCTCATGATAATTTACATTATCATGAAAAAGATTTAACATCATTATGTCATTTAAAGTGAGTCTTCCCCCAATTTGCCTTAATGTCATAAAGAATTAGAAATATACAGGTCAATTCAGAGATAGGCAGGAATTAAATATCTACTAGTTAAGCAGAGAACTGAGACATTTTACATTAGGAATCAGCAGAGCAAAGTAGTTAACATCATGGGCCTTGAAACTAAGGAGTTAGGTTAAACTCTCTTTGCAACTTAGAGTTAAGCTACTTAACCTCTTTAAGCCCTAGAAACTTCATTTGTAAAATGAGAATAGTTATACTGCTTGAGAGCTTTTTCTGAGCAATGAAATTCTACAGTGCATTTAGTATTTAAATAAAAGGTAGACATTTTCTAGGTAGTAATGACAAAGATGAAACTATTCAAATTATTTTGGCAATTCTGTAAAAGTGGAAAAGCAATCTAATGAGACCCAATTCTCCTAAACTTTCTGTGAGGGTAAAGAACTATTTTAGAACTTTCCTGAGATTATATGTAATATATATATTCACCAAATAAATTTACTAAGGTATGTTTGTGGTATTCATTCAGCATTTTTAACCTATTACATGTTAGACACTGATGGGTCCCTGAGGTATAAAGATTAATGCCTTTGAATAGTTACTAGTAGATGAGCCAGATATTTAGTCAAATAAGTATAATGTGATGTGACTAAGGAGATAGTACAGACGTAGACAAGTGTTATAAGAACACAGATTTCACAGACAAGATATTTAACCTAAGCAGAAAAGACATTCTGCCAACAGGAATGGGAGGTTGAGATGTATAACACAGGAACACTTAATATATTTGGGAAAAAGCAGACGGAGCTAAAACAAAAAGTACGTTTTATGGAGTAAGTGGAAGATGACACTTGAAAGATAATCTGAAGTCATACTGTGCAGATATATATGTGCTATGTTTAGGGATTTGGACTTTTATTCCTTAGATCCTGGGAAGCCACTGAAATGCTTAATGGCCAAAACACAATGACAGGATCAGATTTCTACTTTTACAAGGTTAAATGACATTAGTACACAGGATGGACTGGTTAGGATGAAGAATAGAGGCAGTCAGTTAGAAAGTCATCACAATAATCAAAACTAGAGAGAATATGTACATAAAAAACACAATCATCAAATGCTTCACTATGATATTAAAATTTTCTCTTTCAATGCCTTGGGAGAATGCTCTTTGAATTCAGAATAACTGCTTCTCAAATTTTCTAAAATCATTTCTAAATAGAAAAAGTGCTTTGTTATTACTCACATACCATAAAAATTTATTAGATTTACCTTAAGATTAATTTATTGAAAAAATGAACATAAATTAGTTTCCTTTTGAAAATCAGATGTGAAAAAATCCATTGTACTATAACCTATTTTTTTAATAGAAATAGTCTTCATCTTCTCTTTTTAGAAAAGAACACTAGTCCTTCATGACTAGGAGTGGGGGGGGAACAATAATCAGCTAAGATTAAAACCCTATTGTAGTGAAAAGTTCAGAACCCTGACCTAACTAGTCTAAGAGAATGCCAGTAGGGCTCATCAGAAAAGGGTGACTTGGAATAAAAGCATAAAGAATTGAATCCCTAACCCTCTCCACTCCCCACCCCAATCCTGCTGCTCGAACACCCTCAGTTAAGGAGTGACCAGTTCTTTGATCTCTTCCCTTTAAAAACAACTAAATTGCACTTGTTTTGACTCCATAATTAAATTTCTTCCTTGTAACAGGGATTTCATTTCTACATTGGTAACTGAGTTGGGTATTTATTAAGAAAACTGATCATGAAAAAGACAATTTCACATATCTTATATTTTATAATATTTTCCAAGATACCTAAATTTAAATAATTTCATGGATGTCCTGACTTCTTTCCATTAGTAAAATTTCTCTTTAGTAAGACAGGGTCTATGTACACAAGCAGAGTAAATTAGCTCCTGTCTCACAGCAGCTGAGAAAATGAATTGCCTAAGAAGATTAGAGTCATCTTCTTTACTTAAAGATATTCCTGACAACCCACACTGAAATTACACAAGATTAACTCCATTAACACCATTTCCCATTCTTTAAAGTAGTAGCTTTCCAGAAAGCAGCATTTAGACTGAATAGTTCAAAGCATATTTTAAGAGGAGATCTCAAAATGCTTAGAAATGCTAATATAAGTATCACTGAAGGATTCAGGATGAGGTGCTGAGAGGTCAAGTAACATATTACCGGCCATACAGTGAGCCATACGCAAAATGGAAAGATGCTGCTTGTTCTTCTCCGAGCCATTTAGCCTGCATATCCTTTTTGCAGATAACAAACATTTCAAATCAAATGTTATCTGAAAGGATATAACACTGTTAATCCCTCAAAGGCAGTGATATTATCTGATTCACTTTTTTCTTTCCCCATAGTATCTTCTAGAGTGCCTTTAATTGAGGGGTACTGAAATATTTGTTGATTATTATGTCAGACATCTGGCATTGCTTTGTGGCCTATCAAAAATAGGTAAAGCAGAAGGGCTCAAGAAAAATAGACTAAAACAATACCATAAGACTTTAAGCTATCTCTAAGAAAGAACCTCAAATCTGAAAGCAAAATCCATAGCACAGGCACTAAAACCTTAAACTATCTGTATTAACTGCCATTAGTGCCATTAAAGCATATAATACATAAATTTCCTTCTGACGATACACTGGCATGAGCCACCAGAATATTCTGAAAATAATGCCATCATAATCCACTAATTCCCTTACCTTACCTTCTCTGAGCCTTAAATATTCTCCAGGGTGTTTTTTATTTAATTTAATTAATTTATTTATTTATTAAGATTTTATTTATTTATTTGAGAGAGAGAGAGAGTGAGAGAGAGAGAGAACACGAGTGGGGTGAGGGGCAGAGAGAGAGAAGCGGACTCTCCGAGGAGCAGGGAGTCCAATGCGAGGCTCGATTTTGCAGTCAGGGATCATGACCTGAGCCGAAGGTGGATGCTTAACCAACTGAGCCACGCAGATGCTCCTTCTTCAAGGTTTTCAAGTGCAAAATTAATACACAAATATATTCTTACTTAAAAACCCCAAACACTTCAGAGGTAAAGTGAAAAAAAAATGAGAAGTCCTATTTTCCTCACTTCCATATCTTCCTCCAACCTTTTTTTCTATCCTTACATTAATGCAAGAAAAGTTCACTGTTAACCTGGGGCTTCATTTTCTTTTTGGTCTCCTAAAGGTAGTTCCCAGGTGGAAAATATTGAAAACACTGACCCAGATAGTTCTTAAAGATCTTAATTTGAATGAATTGCTCAACTTCCAGATTTAGAAATAGTTATTTCCACTTACAAAAGAAATAAATAAATCTAAAAGTGTCCTGAATTATAATTACGCTAAGACAGAGTCAGATCAGATCTCAAGGGGAAGTCATTAACCAGTCCATTGTAAAACTTTCATCATATAGCATAGTAGCTGACACTGAGAATTTAGGTGCTGGACACTGTTGTTAGTGTTTCATGAGATTTTCTAAAAAAGGAGCAACTCTCTCACCCTTCTTTTTCAATATTAATATTGTGCCAGGTACCATCTAAAATAACCTCCTGTGATTTGCAATACTTTTGCCCAACAATGTGATACAAGCCCCAGAGTATTCTGGAAAATATTCCAAAATGATTTGGGAATTTCCTGAAGGATTTCCTTTACCTTTATTTTGGTCTCAGAATCTCAAAAGAGAACCTTGTTTCTCTCAAGACATGCTCCAATACGCCTATTAATCAGTGGCAAGTAATACTGAGTAAGTGGAAATGAAAGTCATTAACAAAAAAACTTGTTTTCAGAAGGCAAATATTAGGTAGATGAAAACAGTACTGATCTACGAAGCACAATCAAGTTCAGCCACATACTATCTTAATTGACCTTGGATAGGTCAGTAAACCACCCAGATATTTTCCCATCTGCAAAATCAGGAAAAATATTACCTACCTATAGGTTGGGTATATGGATTAAAATGAGAGAAGCAGAAGTGCTGGCACAACAAATAATAAATGTTACTTGAATTGAAACTCGCATATGACTTTCAGTTTAGCCTAAGTCACAAACATCGAAGTGTTTTTAGCTTAATAAAAAGACCTCAATTTTTTTTACCTTAGTAATCCTGAGGCTCAGTTTCAAAAACAACCTTGAAAATTAAAACTAATCCAAAGATTATCCTTCTGAAGGCCTGGAATGGCCAGGAAAACTGCAAAAACCTAGGTGACTGGTCATCATTTGGTCCAAAGTATATTCAAGACCTTACACTGAAAAAAAATTAACATGTCAAATATTATTGGCATATAAAATAATTTTCCACATCAACAGTATCTGAATACATCTTATGGTGACTTGAAACAAGGTTAGTGATTCTTTCCTTACATATGGCCGAAGTATTAAGTAAATAAATACGGTAGCTAAAATAATAGTGCCATCTACAGGCAAAGAAAATATCAATGACAGCACATTTTAACACTTTCATATTTTCTAATTGCTACTCAACATTTAAGAGACATCTAGAATTGAATAATTTACATAATTCACTTTCTGATTATATTTGCAGGATATAATTTATTATATGAAATGGCACTTTTTCTAAAATTTTACTTAATATAGCATTTTATTTTCAATAAATATTAAGATGATAAAGGTAATTTTAAAAATACAATGGTACTACAAAGTCCAATTTTTGTGTTCTGAGATTTATTTATTATTAAAATATATGACAAAAAAGAAAGTTATTTTCATGTTTCTTCTCTTCCTTCCAAACTTGCATCTGCGGATACTTTTTTTTTTTTTTTTTAAAGATTTTATTTATTTTTTAGAGAGCGAGCGAGAGAGAAACAGCATGAGAGGGGAGAGGGTCAGAGGGAGAAGCAGGCTCCCCGCTGAGCGGGGAGCCCGATGTGGGACTCGATCCCAGGACCCTGGGATCATGACCTGAGCCGAAGGCAGACGCTTAACCATCTGAGCCACCCAGGCGC